>NC_060145.1:64965578-65281689 GCF_021461385.2 Schistocerca piceifrons
TATGCTGGAGGGCATGCTCCGCTACTGGGTATTGGACATCTCCTAGGCGGACAGTTCGTCTGTGTCCATTCATGCGCTCAGCCAGTTTAGTTGTTGTCATATCGATGTAAAAGGCTGTGCAGTGCAGGCATGTCAGCTGATAAATGACGTGTGTAGTTTCACACGTGGCCCTGCCTTGAATTGTGTATGTTTTACCAGTAGCGGGGCTGGAGTAGGTGGTTGTGGGGGGATGCATGGGGCAGGTTTTGCAGCGTGGTCGGTTACAGGGGTAGGAACCTCTGGGTAGAGAAGGTAGTCTGGGAATAATGTAGGGTTTAACGAGGATGTTACGGAGGTTAGGGGGGCGACGAAAGGCAACTCTGGGTGGTGTGGGGAGAATTTTGTCAAGGGATGATTCATTTCTGGGGTTGACTTGAGAAAGTCATATCCCTGGCGGAGTAATTTGTTGATGTATTCGAGGCCAGGATAATATTGGGTGGCAAGGGGAATGCTTCTGTGTGGTCTGGGGGTAGAAACATTGTTGTTGGATGGGGAGGAATGTATTGCTCGGGAGATCTGTTTGTGGACAAGGTCTGCAGGATAGTTGCGGGAGAGGAAAGCACTGGTCAGGTTATTGGTGTAATTGTTGAGGGATTCGTCACTGGAGCAGATACGTTTGCCACGAATACCTAGGCTGTAGGGAAGGGAGCGTTTGTTGTGGAATGGATGGCAGCTATCAAAGTGAAGGTACTATTGTTTGTTTGTGGGTTTGATATGGACAGAGGTGTGGATGTGAGCTTCAACAAGATGAAGGTCAACACCCAGGAATGTGGCTTGGGTTTTGGAGAAGGATCAGGTGAAATTCAGATTCGAAAAGGAGTTGAGGTTATGGAGGAAATTAAGGAGTGTTTCTTCACCTTGAGTCCAGACCACAAAGATGTCATCTATAAACCTATACCAGGCCAGGGGAAGCAGCTGTTGGGTCTTCAGGAAAGCCTCCTCCATGTGGCCCATGAAGAGGTTGGCATAGAATGGAGCCATCCTGGTTCCCATGGCCGTTCCCCTGATTTGTTTGTAGGTCTGGCCTTCAAAAGTGAAGTAATTATGGGTGAGGATGAAGTTGATACTAAAATGTAAACTTTCACCGCCCGAAATATCATGTCCATTATAATTATCCGGGCTGTTATGCCGTGGTCAGTTCTTGAATTCTGAGGTGATTCCCAACGTTTCGTCTCCGACTGCGGGAGACATCTTCAAGGGGGTCCGTAGCTTGATGGAAGGACCAACACACACACACTGGCTCACAGTAGCGAGCCAGTGTGTGTGTGTGTTGGACCTTCCATCAAGCTACGGACCCCCTTGAAGATGTCTCCCGCAGTCGGAGACGAAACGTTGGGAATCACCTCAGAATTCATCAACCGACCACGGCATAACAGCCCGGATAATTATAATGGACAGGATGAAGTTGGTAAATGTGATAAGGAACGAGGTTTTTGGAAGATCTTCGGGTGAGCGTTGGGAGAGGTAGTGTTCAAGGGCAGGGAGACCATGGGTATGTGGGATGTTTGTGTAAAGGGATGTAGCATCTACGGTGACAAGAAAGGTTTCAGGTGGGAGAGGAGTGGGAATGGATTTGAGGCGTTCTAGGAAGTGGTTTGTGTCTTTGATGTAGGATGGGAGTCTGCAGGTGATAGGTTGGAGGTATTGGTCTACCAGAGCTGAGATACGTTCTGTTGGGGCTTTGAAGCCTGCCACAATGGGACGGCCAGGATGGTTCTCTTTGTGGATTTTGGGTAATAGGTAGAAGGTACGGGTACGTGGCTCAGGTGGAGTGAGTAAGTCTATGGAAGCCGTTGTGAGGCCTTGTGAGGGACCCTGGATTTTTAGGATTTTCTGCAGCTCAGTCTGGATGGAGGGAATGGGATCCTGGGTAACAGCTTTGTAGGTTTAGGTGTCTGAGAGTTGACGCAGTCCTTCTGCCACATACTCCACAAGGTCAAGTACTACAGTTGTGGAGCCTTTATCCGCCGGGAGGATGACAATAGAGCGGTCTGTTTTCAGCACCTTAATGGCACGGGATTCAGCTGGGGTGATGTTGGGGGTTGTCGGGATGTTCTTCAAGGAGGAGTGGGAGGCAACACTGGATGTGAGGAATTCCTGAAATGTCTGCAAGGGATGGTTTTGGGGGAGGGGAGGAGGATCCCTTTGAGAAGGCAGTCGGAACTGTTCTAGACAGGGTTCAACACTGGGTCTAGTATTTGGGGGCTGTGTTTGGGTAGTGAAGTGATATTTCCAGTTGAGGTTTCAGGTGAATGAGAGGAGATCTTTAACCAGGGCAGTGTGGTTGAATTTAGGCGTGGGGCAAAAGGTTAAGTCTTTTGATAGAACAGATGTCTCTAGAGGAGAGAGGGATCTGGATGAGAGGTTTAGAACTGAATTGGGACTGGTGATATGTGGCATTTGACTGTGATTATAGTTGAGATTTGGTCTGTGTGGGGTATGTGCTGGGATGGGGAGATTGAGTAGGGTGGCTAGGCTAGGTTTGTTGGCTATGAGGGGGGTTTGTTGAAGGTTCTGTTGTGGTTGGTGTTTGTGAGGGATAGGGAGAGGGACCCCACTTCTTAGGTGTTGCACTAGCACTGTGGATAGTTTTTTCAGGTGGTGTGTGGCATGGAACTCAAGTTTGCAGCTGGCTTCTAGGATGATGTTCCTGAGTGTGTTCTCCAAGCAAGGGTTTGAGAGGTGGAGGATTTTGAAGAGAGATAGGAGCTGTTGGGAGTGGTGGTTACAAGAAGTAGTGTAGAGATTCAGGAGAAGTTGGGTAAGGGCTAAGGATTGAAGGTTCTGGAAGTCTAGGAGAGACTGGTGGAAGGAGGAATTGCACCCAGAGATGGGAACTTCTAAGGTAAGTCCTTTAGGGGTACTTGCACTCCAACACATCCTTCCATCCCCCTGGACTGAACCTACGTTAAACAACCTCACTCCCATTTACTCTTCAGTCTTCTCCTCTTTCCCTTTCCTCTTTAGCCATTCACGCATCTTTTCATCCTACAATAGTTGTGTTTATCTTTATACTACACTCCTGGAAATGGAAAAAAGAACACATTGACACCGGTGTGTCAGACCCACCATACTTGCTCCGGACACTGCGAGAGGGCTGTACAAGCAATGATCACACGCACGGCACAGCGGACACACCAGGAACCGCGGTGTTGGCCGTCGAATGGCGCTAGCTGCGCAACATTTGTGCACCGCCGCCGTCAGTGTCAGCCAGTTTGCCGTGGCATACGGAGCTCCATCGCAGTCTTTAACACTGGTAGCATGTCGCGACAGCGTGGACGTGAACCGTATGTGCAGTTGACGGACTTTGAGCGAGGGCGTATAGTGGGCATGCGGGAGGCCGGGTGGACGTACCGCCGAATTGCTCAACACGTGCGGCGTGAGGTCTCCACAGTACATCGATGTTGTCGCCAGTGGTCGGCGGAAGGTGCACGTGCCCGTCGACCTGGGACCGGACCGCAGCGACGCACGGATGCACGCCAAGACCGTAGGATCCTACGCAGTGCCGTAGGGGACCGCACCGCCACTTCCCAGCAAATTAGGGACACTGGGGTATCGGCGAGGACCATTCGCAACCGTCTCCATGAAGCTGGGCTACGGTCCCGCACACCGTTAGGCCGTCTTCCGCTCACGCCCCAACATCGTGCAGCCTGCCTCCAGTGGTGTCGCGACAGGCGTGAATGGAGGGACGAATGGAGACGTGTCGTCTTCAGCGATGAGAGTCGCTTCTGCCTTGGTGCCAATGATGGTCGTATGCGTGTTTGGCGCCGTGCAGGTGAGCGCCACAATCAGGACTGCATACGACCGAGGCACATAGGGCCAACACCCGGCGTCATGGTGTGGGGAGCGATCTCCTACACTGGCCGTACACCACTGGTGATCGTCGAGGGGACACTGAATAGTGCACGGTACATCCAAACCGTCATCGAACCCATCGTTCTACCATTCCTAGACCGGCAAGGGAACTTGCTGTTCCAACAGGACAATGCACGTCCGCATGTATCCCGTGCCACCCAACGTGCTCTAGAAGGTGTAAGTCAACTACCCTGGCCAGCAAGATCTCCGGATCTGTCCCCCATTGAGCATGTTTGGGACTGGATGAAGCGTCGTCTCACGCGGTCTGCACGTCCAGCACGAACGCTGGTCCAACTGAGGCGCCAGGTGGAAATGGCATGGCAAGCCGTTCCACAGGACTACATCCAGCATCTCTACGATCGTCTCCATGGGAGAATAGCAGCCTGCATTGCTGCGAAAGGTGGATATACACTGTACTAGTGCCGACATTGTGCATGCTCTGTTGCCTGTGTCTATGTGCCTGTGGTTCTGTCAGTGTGATCATGTGATGTATCTGACCCCAGGAATGTGTCAATAAAGTTTCCCCTTCCTGGGACAATGAATTCACGGTGTTCTTATTTCAATTTCCAGGAGTGTATATACCTCTTTACTTCTGTATGCATCCTCTTTGGTTTGAAGCTGGCACAGTACTTACAGTAGAATATCTTTGGCTTCCCTCTTACAACCATGCCTCCATCCATGCTACCCTCCCTGTTTTCCTTTCCCTGTTGCTTCATAACCTGGGTTGTGAGTAACTGAATCCACTTTCCCTTCTTCCCTTTCTTTCCCCTCTCTCCTCCCTGATGAAGGAACATTTGTTCCGAAAGCTGGGAACGTAAATTTTCGGTTCTGTTTTTTGTGTATCTATCGGCTGTACTGAGCTGAGATAAGTACTGGCCAGCCCCTCTATCTCTTTGTTAGTATTAAATTCAATATTTCTTCTGTTACCCAAGGATTTCTACTAGCCCTCGTCTTTTTACCTACTTGATCCTCTGCTGCCTTCACTACTTCATCCCTCAGAGCTACCCATTCTTCTTCTACTGTATTTCTTTCCCCCATTCTTGTCAATTGTTCCCTTATGCTCTCCCTGTAACTCTGAACAACCTCTGGTTTGGTGGGTTTATCCAGGTCCCATCTCCTTAAATTTCCACCTTTTTGCAGCTTCTTCAGTTTTAATCTACAGTTCATAACCAATAGAGTGTGGTCTGAGTCCACATCTGCCCCTGGAAATGTATTACAACTTAAAACTTGGTTCCTAAATCTCTGCCTTACCATTATATAATCTATCTGACTCCTCCTAGTATCTCCAGGATTCTTTCATGTATACAACCTTCTTGAACCAAGTGTTAGCTATTATTAAGTTATGCTCTGTGCAAAATTGTACCAGACGGCTTCCTCTTTCATTTCTTAGCCCCAATCCATATTCACCCACTATGTTTCCCTCGCTCCCTTTTGCTACTCTCGAATTCCAGTCACCCGTGACTATTAAATTTTCGTCTCCCTTCACTACCTGAATAATTTCTTTTATCTCATCATACATTTCATCAATTTCTTCATCATCTGCAGAGCTAGTTGCCATATAAACTTGTACTACTGTAGTAGGCGTGGGTTTCGTGTCTCTCTTGGCCACAATAATGCGTTCACTATGCTGTTTGTAGTAGCTTACCCGCACTCCTATTTTTTTTATTCATTATTAAACCTACTCCTGCATTACCCCTATTTGATTTTGTATTTATAACCCTGTATTCACCTGACCAAAAGTCTTGTTCCTTCTGCCATCAAACTTCACTAATTCCCACTATATCTAGCTTTAACCTATCTATTCCCCTTTTTAAATTTTCTAACCTACCTGCCCAATTAAGGGATCTGACATTCCACGCTCCGATCCGTATAATGCCAGTTTTCTTTCTCCTGATAACGACGTCCTCTTGAGTAGTCCCCGCCCGGAGATCCGAATGGGGGACTATTTTACCTCCGGAATATTTTACCCAAGAGGACGCCATTTAACCATACAGTAAAGCTGCATGCTCTCGGGAAAAATTACGGCTGTAGTTTCCCCTTGCTTTCAGCCGTTCGCAGTACCAGCACAGCAAGGCCGTTTTGGTTAGTGTTACAAGGCCAGATCAGTCAATCATCCAGACTGTTGCCCCTGCAACTACTTAAAAGGCTGCTGCCCCTCTTCAGGAACCACACATTTGTCTGGCCTCTCAACAGATACCCCTCCGTTGTGGTTGCACACGGAAATCAAGGGAAGAACAACACAAACAGCACAGTTCAGTCAAGGGAAAGGGATAATGTGCAAGCAAATGAGTGAAAAGGGAAATCAGGACAGCAGGAAGAGAACAGAACAAGAGGAGGGAGCGTGGGCACTGGAAGAGCAGGGGCACCCCACCAACGCTATGTGCTCTGTGGCACCAGCAACAACACTGACCCGTTCCGACACATTATACCATTATCATGATACAAAGGGGACATCACATGGGGAAGAAGGCACAAGTGGAAATGAAACAGCACAACAGATCACACAAATTGTCGGGAGAAGGCAGGGAGAAGCTGGGCAGAGTGGAAGCAAAGTCAAGGCCTCCATAACCAACACCTACACCAACAGAGGGACTCAAATGCCATAGGAAAATGAAGGACTTTTATCAGAGTACAAACCACTTTTACAAATAAATCCACAGACAGATGTAACCATGCAAAGGTTGTCAGCTAATACCAGAGACGAGGAAGGTGGGAGGGCATATTTAGTGGGAAGGGCCAAAAGGCTGAATCAGTCCAGCAGAGTAAGAAACCATGGGTCAACCTAGTACTGCCAATACGAAGACAGCAGAAGATGGTAGATTCCCATTGGGAGAGGCAGAGGGAAGAACACCACATGGTGAAAGTTTCCTTGACAGCACAAATGTTATTGGACTGGGGAGTAGCCTCCAGAGTCTGCCTGCAAATGAGCTCACAGGGATTTCATGTAAAGCCACAAATCTGCCCCTGGAGAGTGGATGGACAGGTGGTTGCCATCTCACCAGATTATCAGCATTATCTGGGACACCTACATGGCCAAGGACCCAAAGGAAATCAACCAAACAAGCAGCATCACCAAGATCAGCACGAAGGTCGTGGATGGAAGAGACCATTAACTCTTTGTTGTATCCTGCAGTGTCTGGAGCTATGCTCAAACTGCACAGATTCTGTCAGCTTGCAGTCACAGCATTGATGCCATTCAGTAACTCATGTTTACTTGTGACAGAAGATGTGTCTCCCAAAAATCTCTTTTAACTTTTAACTATATTTCATTCATAATACAGTACGCTCTAAAACACAGCAAATGGTAAGCTACATGCTATACTACTTGACAAACAGTATCAATCTGCAAAATCCATTACAAATTATGAAAATGTAAATAGTTTACTAGGAAGCAAAGATGCTATACCACCACATATACAAAGAAACAATTTTTTATTTCCATATTTTCTTCTAAATTAATTGAGAAACATTACAAAACTAAAATATCACATGAAACGAAAGCTGAATTCTCATTTTTCATGAGGACAGTAAAGCTTTCAATGAAAAAGTAGATGTTGCATAGTCGTATAAAAGCCTTTTATAGTTGGAAAATTGGAGAAATGGATTTTCCCTCTTCTACAGGGAATCCCATGCCCCAGCCAGCACACCTCACACCAGCTCTGCTTGGCAGACAATGAACAAAGGCCAACTGAACTTGGGTGATAGATTATACTGCTTACACCTCCATGCTACTTTAAGTTATCTGCCAGGGTCATCTTAGTGGCTGGCAGGTGGTGGCATGCCAGTCTCTCAGCAACCCACAACTAGATGTTTAAGATGTTTACAATAAGCGAGACATCTAGCTAGTGCAAGTCTTAATGCCCTCTGCACCAAAGTAGGTCACCACATCATAGCAACATGCAGTCTTGAGTTACTATGTTGAAACATAATGTTACGGACAGCGCTACCAAATGGCACAGCGACTGGCCTTAACACATCAGACAAGCAATGGCTATTATTCAAATTACCAGACCTGCAAACCAGAGAGGATCTTGCTGAGTATGCAATGGCATTCAACATACCATCATCACACAAGGTGCTAGGCACCATACAATGACTAATGCAATCTGTCAATGTTCCTTCTCCTTGGAGCTTCCACACACGGATACATCCATTGTGGCGCTTCATGCAGATTTGGTTACTCGTCTGAAAAGACAAGATGGTGCCATTTCTGTGTCTAGTGTTATTGTCGGGTGCATCAGTGTTTGAAGAGTCTCCCAGCTGCCACATTAAGAGAGGCTGTGACCACTGTCCCTCTTGCTGATAGTCCACAGTGCTCCAGACTCGACGCACTGTTGGTGTGGGTATTTGCCCTGCTGCAAACAAAACCCATTCTGCACAACACGTTTATGTTTGTGTAACAATCTTCTGATACTGACCAATGCGAGGAGAAATACGTGGAATCCCATTGACTCAATATGCTATGATCTGGCTGCTTTTCAATTCAGTCACATTCTGGTAGACATTTCTCTTTCTTACACAAGTCCTAACAATATTCTCACAAACAATTCAACTTCAAACTATTTTTTGAATGAGAAAACCACTGCATAATCTTTCCTTAGAAGCAGGTGGTGTTACTCATACCTTTGTGTGATCACAATGAAGTGCTAATCATTTCCAAATCCAAGTATGAAGTACACTTCAAGCCAATTTGATGTTTGTCACATACCGCCTTCATAGTGTTGCAATTTTAATGAGCAGTGGTGTAAATATATATAATAAAAATGAAACATACATCTAGCCACATTTGTTAAACTACGATTTAGATAACCGTGGAAGGTTTGAGGACTATCTAAAAAGGATCAGTCACTAACACAGAGTAGCCTGAGTAATAACATTTTCCACTTTTGTCTCACTGTTATTTAAGACTGTGGACATATTTAAAAAAAAAAAACTTGCTGCCCTCTTGACACAATATAAATGCAATGAAGTAAAATATGGTGCACTGACACAAGTATGCCACATGCACAGCACACTATAATCAAATTAAAATTACTCGATAGTTGACATTTCGCATGTTGGAACTGGTTTCCTTCGATTAGAGCACTCAACATCATGCCCTAGCCGTTCACCATTGTCAAACCACCAACAACAACCGGTCAGTTCACTTCCAATTCCTCGTCTACTTTTCTTTGTTGATATATTTGGATCCAAAATGAATGGTTGGGTACTTTCATTTTTTATTTCTGTATTGTGAAAAGGATAGTTGCTACCCACCATATAGCAGAGATACTGAGTTGCAGAAAGGCACACCAAAGAGACTGTCAGAGAGTGAGCTTTCAGCCAACACACACACACACACACACACACACACACACACACACACAGTTACTTTCCATAATATTGTTACATTCCATTCCGGATTTTGCATTGTTTCATTTTGTATTTCATCACTATTTTTCGTTGACCAGGTACTGTAGTAACACCTAAATAATTGTTGCTTTCATTGGTTTCAGATATTACATCTTTTATGGAATAACACTACAGAAAATTACATAGTCCTTATGTAATCCCTGCAACATGTGTTGAAGTCAAACCCAATGAAATATTTATGATGTAGATTCCCAGGTTCTCGAACATTATCATTAAGGAGGAGACTGAAATCAAGTTTATGAGAAAACTGAAAAATAGGGATGCTGATAACCAACTTAGCAAAACCTGGGTTCTTGTACAAATCATTTAAGGAGCAATGAAATCCAAATGCAGTGAATGGAGTCTATGACATGAATATGAAAGTAGCACTTCCTTGGCACATCCTCCAGTGGTGAAACTGACAGAATTTGATATTCCAGCAGTGAGCCATCACAGACAAAGGCACAGATTTTATAATGGAGCACCACCAGCTGGACAAGTTATGTGGGTAGGGGGTAGGTATGAAGGGAGGAGCAGCTACTGCAAAAGCTCAGTACATCAGGAACACCTGATTATGTCAGTGAGGTAAGTTTACAAAATATTGTGCTGGTCAGACATGATCATCCGCCTGAAAACACGGGCAGACTCAAATTATCAATGGTCAGTTCTGATGGTAGCCAGTGCAATGTCACCATTTGAAATACTAGCAGCAACGTGACAACATTAGCTGTCCTATGTCTGCTGAAACCACAGATTCAGAACTAGACTGGGAATTGAACCCTCAACCTTTGAGTTTTTAGTCTGACACCCACTGGGCTACCAAACCAGGGTTTTGTCACTGAAGCATAAGTTTACGATAACAAAGGACTGGTAATGTTGACCAGTCTACCGTTCAGATACTCAGGCACCATATCCATGTAGCCAGTAAAAGGAAATAATACTTGAAAGATCCTGGCTTGAATTATACTTTGGACCCACCCAAAAACGGCTACCAACAGCAGATTGCACCAACTCCATAGGGGACGTAGCTTTCTCTACTGACAGAGGCATCATAAGTTGGCCACGAAACCTACAGAGCAATTACTAATGTGCCAATGCTTACAGACAAAATTTCCAAGAAATAGTAATCAGCACTTAAAATCAGCAAGGGGGAAAAAAGTAATTCAGACAGCCAGCAAGGATCACCAACTGTGACATAATCGCGCATACAAACAGTGATCCAATACTGTAAAATGCTTTTTTATTCCAGTCACTGATCACAATATGAATTCTTTAGGCGATGACTGGTTTCAGTCTGTAATGACTGAAACAGTCATTACAGACTGAAACCGATCATCGTCTAAAGAATTCATATTGTGATCAGTGACTGGAATAAAAGAGCATTTTAGCCAAGGATAACACTATGCTCCTAATGCCACATGTGGATACAAGATTTTATATCATTTTGAATGGTGCTGCCTACATAAATAAGCTTATTCTATGAATAAAATTGAGAAGATTGCTCTTCTCAGTACATCAGGTTTGCCACATTATGTCATTATGGGTTTTAAATATATCAGTGTGCTATGGTAACTAGATGGACTTCCAAAAAGTATGTAATGAAGGCATACCATCTAAGTTCCATAGTTTGGCAAACACCCTCAGCATATATGTGGAGTAGTGAACTGCAGATTTGGGATGAAGATGATATCGTCCATTTCAACGTGATCTCCTTTACAATAGTCCCACTTTTTTGTTTCTGGAAACTAATTGCAATGAAGTTTCACTGACCTCTAGAAACATCCTCAATTCAACTTTTTACTGTTTGACAGAAAATACTCTTCACAAGCTGACGAGTAGTCCACTATGGCCTGTCATAATAACCTGCAAATTGAACGCTTTGATGTGAACACACCAGAATCCACTAAGTTAAAACCAACAGTTGCTATCAATATGTGGGTGAGAAACGAACGAAGAACTTTTAAAAGTAGCTGTAATACTTCAGGTTTATCCATTGTAACACAAAATTCACGATGGAACTTTTGAGGACCTGTTACCTTTCCTTGATAGTTAAGAGAGGAAATGACTGATCCTTGGGTCAAAATGTAAAATACTGACCTGATAATATGATAAGGTTTTTTTCCCCAAATTCATCTTATATTCACAAATCAAAGTATCGCTGCTGAGGTTTACATTTTTACGTTGTGTGATACAGTTGTCTTACATTTGCAGATGAAGCTTTGGGGACTGACATCAAATAAAGATTTATTTAAAATAATTTTGGGAGGTTTGGAGGAGGAATGATTACACCAGCTTGGCTGAGAACTTGGCGAATGTGAGAGGAGATGGGAAGGTGGTGGTGGTGGTGGAGAAAGCAGCAAATTTCATCCTGCCAGCAACCATAGCAACGTGTACCATCTATCTCGGCATTTTATGAGTATCTGTCACATTTAAACTACAGTCTGCCTGAATCAATTTGTAGTCTGAATTGAATAGATGTTAAAATCTTACAAATACTCTCAACATGAGTATACATTTCTGCAAGAGATGATTGTCTAATATAAGCCAGTGACATTTTTGTGTTTCATGCAGCAACATTTTCAATGCATTCTGTGAGGTACAATGCCAATGGAAAGGGGTTGCGCCACCTGTTGGTTCTACGCAGCCAGTGAGACAGCTGCGGGCAGAGGAGATGTTCGAAGGCAAGAGACAAAAGAATACTGTCACACTCCCACATGAATATAGATATAAAATCAATTACGTATTCAGAAACAACAGTTGTGTTCTCAGATCCCATCACAAACCAAACCTTGGAAACTGCAATGTGTTTGGAAAAAATAGCCAAATATTTGACAAGCAAAATTATAAATTTCGCTGCTACTCATATATAGAAATACATTAGCTCTTTCTTTGCCTCTCACTGATTTGTTGAAATTAAGATAAAAATTTATGTAAATCTTTTATTTTTGTTTATTTCTCCTTGCATTATCAAAATGTAGACAAACAATAAACAGAACAAGTTTAGAATAAGTACAATGTTGGCAATTCTTTACATCATCAATAAAATAGTTCATAATTTTGATTAGTGAGAATATGTTGAAAATAAATTTTTCTCAAAGAAACTGAAAGAGGGATGGGGTCATCTTATATTCAGATTTGAGCTGCTAAAGGTGGTGGTCATGTGTGTAAGAGCTGTGCTTACTTGTGTGAATGAATGTGTGCGTGTTTCCTCTTCTGACAGGCTTTGGCCTAGAGCTTATGTGCAAGAATCTTTTAGTTGTGTCTGTCTGCAACTAACTGTCATATTTATAGTAAGTAGCAATCTATCCTTTCATTACATTGCTGATATTCTGATACACAAGGTATGTAGAAAAACCCACACACACAGGGGCTCTATCCTTGCACACAGAACCACCGGCATCTGCCACAAAGACATTCCATGTCTAAGACTGGCTCCTAGAACTCTAACACCGTCTTAACAAGAATAGCTCACTGCAGAATAATTACAACATCTACGAATAGTGTTCTAAAGGAATCTGTATTCTTATAGACAAACTGAGAATGTGTTTTAGTCAAAATCTGCACCAACTCTGGAACTCCAGAGGAGCAAGACAGAAATTAAAGGAGCAAGACAAATTAAAGGAAGCTGATAATTGCTGATCTGTAATGTAGAAAAATATAGATTGCTACTTACCATAAAGATGACATGTTAAGTTGCAGACGAGCACAATTCACAATTAGAAGACACCTACACAAAGCTTTTGGCCACATCCTTCATCAACAAAAGAAAAACACCATTCATACACACAAGCAAGTACTCCTCATGCACACGTGACCACCAATTCAGGTAGCTTGGGCCAGAATGCCGGCGTGAGCTGCTGAGTTGGCTGTCACGTATGTGTGACGTGTTTGCTTGTGTGTATGAATGGTGTGTGTTTCTCTGTTTCTCTTTTGCTAATGAGGGCTGTGGCCGAAAGCTTTATGTAAATGTCTCAATTGTGCCTGTCTGCAACTTAATGAGTCTTCTTTATGGTACATAGTAATCCATCTTTTCCTACATTGATGACACTTTACCTGGAGTTAATTGCTTCTCTGTCTTTTGTTGGCCCCATGTCTGGAATGTTGGGTAGACTTGTGAAGCTAATGGCAACTAATCCACTTCAAACCCATTAACAAAGGCACAAAGTCTTCTTTGTAGCATTAAAGGTCATTCCAGATCTCTTACAACCAAATGTTTACCACATTCCACTCAATGCAGCAGTCTTATACATGGTAGACAATTAAAAAACAGAGGTGCAAGGAGCATGAAACAGCAACACACGACTAAGCATCTTAGGAGAACAGCTGTCGCTGAATCATGCCTCATGTGTGATCATGGAATGAAACAGAATAAGATCAGTATCATGGTTTATGGGAGAAACTATCATTATGGAATCTGCCTGAACACTGATGTCAGAAAACCTGATCAGCCATTATGGAGTTTCCTTGGATTTCTTCTCATCCCACCAGGTACATTCCCCTTGACCTGGAGTTCTTTGCTACTTTTCCATAACTCCCCCTGTTTCCTAAATTTCCCCAGTGCTTTTCCTTCATCCCTCTTCCTTTGCCTTCAATCCTCGTGCCAGAAGAGGGGAGGCCACTATCTCTGAAAGCTTGCACATCTCTCTAACTCATATGTGTTTTCTCCTGCCACCGCTTGGTGAGTATGCTTTGTATCTGTCTAATTATATTATTTGTAATTGGATAGATAAAAAAAATCTACTCACCAAGCAGTGGCAGGGGAATACACACACACACACACACACACACACACACACACACAAAAAAAAAAAGGTTTTACCTGCAAGCTTTTGGAACCAATGTCTCCTCCTCCTGGAAGAACGGTTGAAGGAAATGGAAGAGGTGTGAAGGAAAAGGACAGGAGAGGTTTAGAAAAAGGGGTAGAGTTCAGAACAGTCGCTCATAACCCCACGTCAGGCGAGATTTACCGGATGGGATGAGAAGGAAAACTGTCAAATTTGACAATTTTCATTGTTAAATTATTTGTTCTTGATTGTGTTTGTGTAATTGCAAGTGACTAATATACTTGGAGAAGCACACACACACACACACACACACACACACACACACACACACACATTTTTAAGGCTGACGTTTCATATTTTTGTTTTCATTGATTTTTCCAAACAACTCTAAACAAATGTTGGGACGACTAAAAGGCCATATCAGACACTTTTCCATTTCATGGCCCTTTATTAAAAACTGATAAGCGAAAAATTCTTATACTATCCACCACAATAACAGTTTGGTTTTGTATGTTTCAATTTCACTGCAACAATTCACAGCTTTAAGTTCTATTAATCAGTTTTGTTTTATTTCAATTGACTGATCGTATGTTATCAAATGTTTTATGAGACTGTAACTGACAACATTGTTCAACTGAATAAAAAACTAAACAAAAATATATTCACACTTGAAAAAAATTGATTGTAAATAGAAGCTCTCTGACTCACCAATTTTGTATGTTATTTCCTCAGTATCTTCTTCCTCAAAACCATCATCTGTCTGATCAGCTTTCAATAATTTTAGCCTCTTTTCTCTGGATATAAATATATTTCCAGGTTTGATGTCCATATGAACCAGCTGAAGAGAATGGATGTACCTGAAATTAGAATCCACACAACTTAATTCAGTAATTTTTGCATCCTATTCTCCTGAAGAGGAGGAAAAAATATCCGTAATATACACCACTCTGACTTCATTAGACACAGCTGGGATAGGTATGGGTGGAAAAAAGGGGATGGGAATGGGGCAGCATTTCTTAAGCCAATACAACAAATGTAGAAGAGAGAAAAAGTTACATAATTTGAGCCATTCGATATTCTTTGCATACTGATCATACCATGGTTAGGGCTGGTCATGTATAAGCATAGCTTGAAACCTACATTAATTTGGAAAGTATTGCATGGAAAGGTCTGGCAAAATTTAAATAATTTACAATTCACTAAATAGTGGGAGCATTTAGTTTAGTGTGCACACTGATGGCTCAACACTACTTACTGTAGAGAACCTTCCAGAAAGCATTTGACACTGTGCCCCATTGAAGGCTATAGACGAAGGTATGCACATATGGAATAAGTTCATCGATATGCCAAGTGGCTCAAAGAGTACTTAAATAATAGAACCCAGCAAGACCAACTACAATACATCAGACCACAACACAGAAACCAAGATGGCGGCAGTCTTAGGCCAAGTATTTCAGTGGTACCCTAATATGAATTATTTACAAACTTCATAAATGGAAAGTAGATTCTAAATTGCCTAAGAAATGTCGTATTGTTATATATTTTTCTATATTCAACCTTAAATAAAAAGTTGTTACTAAAGTCACAAATTGCCTAATAAGTACTATGACGAAATAAAATTTGGAGATGCAACTCCAAATCAAATCCAAACAACTACTACACAACACATGTAAATGGCATATTTTGACACTAATAATAATTTACAAAATGAAGCTACCTAGCAATAATAAGTGAAGTGTGTTACTAAAGCTCAAAATTGTATTAAACAATATGCAGTTAATTCTAATCACTGTCATTATGTAATATGCTAGAAGTGGTTTGATTCTGAGCACCTGTTGGATTTATTTGCTGCTCAGCTTGGCCACTCTGCATTTTGTTATTTTTGCTGCAATGTCTTCATGAGTTCCTCTTCTTTGTTTTACTAGGGTTCGAGTAATTTCCTTTGAAACACACTTTTCATGGTTACTGTCTTTAAAGGAATGCCACGTTTGCACACATCACTGAGGTTACTAATGGCATTTTCACACAATTCAGTTTGTAAGGCAAGTACTGCATCTCTTTGATTTTCAAGTTTGAGAAATTCTGATTCACATGTGCTGCTAATCAGAACTTTAAAAGTATATATATTTTAGACAAAATGTCTGCTTGTGTCTGTGTATGTGTGGATGGATATGTGTGTGTGTGCGAGTGTATACCTGTCCTTTTTCCCCCTAAGGTAAGTCTTTCCGCTCCCGGGATTGGAATGACTCCTTACCCTCTCCCTTAAAACCCATATCCTTTTGTCTTTCCTTCTCCTTCCCTCTTTCCTGACGAGGCAACCATTGGTTGCGAAAGCTAGAATTTTGTGTGTATGTTTGTGTGTCTATCGACCTGCCAGCGCTTTTGTTTGGTAAGTTTCATCATCTTTTTTTATATATATATATATATATATATATATATATATATATATATATACCCATCTACTCAATCTCCCACTTCCAGCTCCACTCCCTCCAAAACCTATTTCACCTCATGTTAACACTTTCCACCTTCTAATACCATGTCACCCTCACAACACCCCCACAATGACCCCATTAAGTTTTATTTACATTCCCTCCGCAAACATGCCTTCGCCCTAGCCAGATTACACTCCCATATTCTATTTTCTCAGGCTTGTCTGACATTTGGCATCACCCCCAAAGGCCTTACACTTAAAGTTCCCATCTCTGGCTGCAACCCTTCCTTCCATCAGTCCCTATACCAGTTCCAAACTGAACAATCCATTGCCCTCACCCACCTAATCCTTCACCTACACATCAACTCAGCCAATGAACACACCCGTCAACTCCTATCCTTAATAAAAGTCCTTAATCTTTCCTCTCCCACATCCACACCGGCTGTCCAGAGCATCCTCCTACAGGCCAACCGTAAATTAGAACAGCATGCCACCCTCCACCTCAAAAAACTATCCAATCTCCTGGTTTCCCACCTCCGGAAAGGCAACTCACTCACCCTTCACAACCTTTCCAGCAAACCTCAACCTCCTCTCATTGCACACAAACCCAGTCTCTCCCATCTACTCAATCTCCCACTTCCAGCTCCACTCCCTCCAAAACCCCCCTAAGGTAAGTCTTTCCGCTCCCGGGATTGGATTGACTCCTTACCCTCTCCTTTAAAACCCACTTCCTTTCGTCTTCCCCTCTCCTTCCCTCTTTCCTGATGAGGCAACAATTTGTTGGGAAAGCTTGAATTTTGTGTGTATGTTTGTGTTTGTTTGTGTGTCTATCGACCTGCCAGCGTTTTTGTTCGGTAAGTCACCTCATCTTTGTATTTATATATAATTTTTCCCACGTGGAATGTTTCCTTCCATTTTATATATATATATATATATATATATATATATATATATATATATATATATATATATAAGGAAATCATCATAGAAGAAGGACATTCAATCCCCCACAATTCAGCTGGTTGAAATAGGAAAGGACTTCTTTGGTTTCACACTGCAACAAAATTTCATCCTCTGTCTGTAACATTTCTTCACAACCTCAACATTTTCCACCTTTTCGCAGCTTTTCAAACACTGTTTTGCTGGTGTATCTAGCAATACAAACCAAGACTTTCAAATCTTCATCCATCATGGGAATGTTTGCTAGTTCCTCTAGAGCAGATTCTAATTCATCTAAATTTTCACATGTTTGGTGTTTTATGCTGTAATTTACTTTTGCTGCAAAATCATTTAATGTAAATTCACCATGTTTAGTAGATATGAGCTTTAGAAGATTTATTACTTTGAGTTTCAGATTTCAAGATTTGCTCGACTGAAACATTATATATGCAGCCACTTAGCCTTCTACAAGCTCCAAATCTTGCTTCTAAAGCAAGAATAAGAATGTGTAATTTTGCTGTGAGAATATAGGACCAGTTGTAGGTGTTAAAAATGTATCTAATTACTATTAAAAACAGTCTTGATCACGATTTATTTTATAAGGTGACCGGTTTCGACCACTACTGTGGTCATCTTAAGACCATTGAGTGGAAACCCCTTTCTGTTGGAGAGTTGTGATTCTCCAACAGAAAGGGGTTTCCACTCAATGGTCTGAAGATGACCACAGTAGTGGTCGAAACCGGTCACCTTATAAAATAAATCGCGATCAAGACTGTTTTTAATAGTAATTATTTACAAGACATTGATCACTGCTGTTCCCATAATGCATTCAAAAGTAAAAATGTATCTGCATAACTGAACTGTTGTTGCAAGTGTGTTGAGAGAAAGCAGTATATGTTTCATTGGTTTGTTTTCCATGAGTAGGCAATGCATGCCAGATGTCAAGATATGTTTTCAAATGTTCAAGAAACCGAAGTTTCTAGTCAGCAGGTCCAGTGATTGGGCTAGAATTATCATCTTATGTCTATTTGCTTTTCATGGGATGCTGTTGTAATGGTACTTGAATTACATAACCATTATGGTACCTCACCTGAACCTCTCGACACCAGTAATATTCTACTGTGTTTCTGCAAAGTAGTTGACATATTTCTGCGACAACATTCAGATTCGCTTTCATTTGTGTTACATCGATATGTTTATATTGCAATGATATTATTCTTATGTGTATTCTTTCTTTGTCACTATGATCTTTGACATGCTTGTAACTCTGATTTTTGGGTGCATAAGCGATTATTAGTTAGTTGTTAACTTGTTGGAGAGTAGGACCTTGAGAAGGTCAAGTGTTGGACGTCATGTTGAAAAGACGCATAACGTAGTCAGCTTATAAAATGTGAACTTTAACAGTGACTGTGATGAAGATGTTTTCAAGTATGTTTTGCAGTGTGAAGTTTTTTGTGTTACGTGATATTGCAATAAAAGCAATTAAAAGGAAGTGTAACAATTTCGGAGTGCTGATTATTGTTTTACATCACCATTGTCCAGCAAAAGTGTAATCTTCGAGAATGGTTTGTGAAGCGCATCAACAAAATTTTTGAATATAGCAGGATAAAACCTAGGCCTCTTTGCATCCGAGCTTGGAATCATAACCACCTAGATTTTCAACGATTGAGCCATGATTTTACGACGAGACCAGCGTGGGAAACACAAAAAGATGAGTGCCTAGTTTTTTGATTATTACATGAAATGACTTTATTAACTGTGCTCTAATGACACTTGCCACATAATATGACTGTTGCTGCCCGAAAATGCAGTATTTAGCAGCATGAGCAACACCACAATCATTAAATTTTGACCTTTGTTGTGATAGGGTTGTCAGACTGTACATTAGAAACTGTCCACCATTTAACGATTAATTTTAAAAACTGAATAGTGCCATCAGAAATATCAGTCCCTGACTTTTCAAAATTTCTAGTGCTGCCACATTTTTAGAATCAAAAACACTGAGAGCAAGGGTAACATTCTCTCTCTCAAAAGAAGTTGGATATTCTGCCTTTCTCACTAGCTTTGGGCAAGTTTCAACTGTTTATTTTTCTCAGAATGAAACAGGTTCCTCAAATCTGAAAACTTAACTTCACCGACAGTATATTCACACGCAGCATTCCCTTCATCACTGTGTAGAAAGGTACTGATGAAGGCAAGTGTATCCTCAATATTTGGCATTATGAAGGATTCATTTTTTCCATTCAACCAGTTATTTCTGATACACTTAAGCAAGTGCACACTGTCAAACAGAAAAAAGGCAAATTTGGATGGAGTGACTGGATTTGTAATACACGGCTGTAAAGTGCCACCACACATAAGCCGATACATTTTGCTGTTAGTGCTATGGTTATCTGTTACCAGGCATATAACATCATATCCAAGCTCATGCATTAACTTTAATACATCAATTGTCATTTTCAGTAGTGTATCAGAATTAACGTTTTTTACAGGAAAGAGAGCTATTACTTCTTTATAATAAGAATGTAAAGATGATGCCATGAAAACCAGCGTAGTACCTGCTGTTGTTGTATCTGAAGTATTCTCAACAACACCAAGTATCTTTCCGTAAGAGAATTTTGAGTTAATATAAACTTCACCTAGCATCACTGAAATTACCTTGTCACTTTCCTGAATAAATATATTTTTTTCCCCTCAAGAAAGCTACCGGTGATGGACCAATACAAGGTTTATTTGGACCCATTTTGCATAGTAACTGCCTTAAATAGAGAGGATGCGGTAATGTTTGCACATTTCTTTTTCTCAAGTGATGGTAGCCACCAGGAAATGGAAAGCAAATGGTTGCTGCCCATATCAAAAGCTCAGGAGAATATCTACATTGCTTTGTTATTGCAAACTGTAATTGCTCCAAAACAAATTCTATTTTAGGGGCTATTTCTTCATCAAAATCACTACCAGCTTTCAGTGTTTGTTTGAGAACACTGACTAAAATTATAATCTTGCCAATGGTGCCAATAGAGTTATCTGTGAAACCATTTAGGTGACTCACCAGATTGTCAAATTTTGTCCACTAGTCACATTTCAAGTTCTCTTCCTCCCCAGATTGTAATATCCATTTCAAGGTTTTTTGTGAAACACTTACTTCCAAGGAACTTGATATCTTGAAGCACACAAACTAATGGCACATCACTGACTGAATCATCCTTTAATTTAATGAAAGATATGTAGCCATCCTTTAAGTGTAAATGGACAAACATTCCTTTTCTGCACTTCGCTTTTAAAATGCTGAAAGTCAGGTATATTATCACTTTTGCACATATTATTGAAACTACATTCATCACGTTCCAGTAGCTGTTTAACACGATCTTCAGGATTTTTCCTTTCCTTACGAACTGGTACTGTATGAGAAGAAGATTGATTAGGAAAGATAGTAGGAATCGCATCATTTGTTAGTTTTCGTATTTTTCGTGGCACACGTATTGGTTCACTATTTTCCACATGAAAAATGTCTTCCCAACCACAAACTTAGGCTCAAAATGCTTAATGCATACCACAGTTTTATCGTTCACTTCAAAATTATCTCTCTTGAATTAGTTCTACATCTACATCTACATCTATACTCCGCGAGCCACCTTATAGTGTGTGGCGGAGGGTACTTATTGTACCACTATCTGATCCCCCCTTCCCTGTTCCATTCACGACTTGTGCGTGGGAAGAACGACTGCTTGTAAGTCTCCGTATTTGCTCTAATTTCTCGGATCTTTTCGTTGTGATCATTACGCGAGATATATGTGGGCGGTAGTAATATGTTGCCCATCTCTTCCCGGAATGTGCTCTCTCGTAATTTCGATAATAAACCTCTCCGTATTGCGTAACGCCTTTCTTGAAGTGTCCGCCACTGGAGCTTGTTCAGCATCTCCGTAACGCTCTCGCGCTGACTAAATGTCCCCATGACGAATCGCGCTGCTTTTCGCTGGATCATGTCTATCTCTTCTATTAATCCAACCTGGTAAGGGTCCCATACTGATGAGCAATACTCAAGAATCGGACGAACAAGCGTTTTGTAAGCTACTTCTTTCGTCGATGAGTCACATTTTCTTAGAATTCTTCCTATGAATCTCAACCTGGCGCCTGCTTTTCCCACTATTTGTTTTATGTGATCATTCCACTTCAGATCGCTCCGGATAGTAACTCCTAAGTATTTTACGGTCGTTACCGCTTCCAATGATTTACCACCTATGGCATGATCGTACTGGAATGGATTTCTGCCCCTATGTATGCGCATTATATTACATTTATCTACGTTTAGGGAAAGCTGCCAGCTGTCGCACCATGCATTAATCCTCTGCAGGTCCTCCTGGAGTACGTACGAGTCTTCTGATGTTGCTACTTTCTTGTAGACAACCGTGTCATCTGCAAATAGCCTCACGGAGCTACCGATGTTGTCAACTAAGTCATTTATGTATATTGTAAACAATAAAGGTCCTATCACGCTTCCCTGCAGTACTCCCGAAATTACCTCTACATCTGCAGATTTTGAACCGTTAAGAATGACATGTTGTGTTCTTTCTTCTAGGAAATCCTGAATCCAATCACAAACCTGGTCCGATATTCCGTAAGCTCGTATTTTTTTCACTAAACGTAAGTGCGGAACCGTATCAAATGCCTTCCTGAAGTCCAGGAATACGGCATCAATCTGCTCGCCAGTGTCTACGGCACTGTGAATTTCTTGGGCAAGTAGGGCGAGCTGAGTTTCACATGATCTCTGTTTGCGGAATCCATGTTGGTTATGATGAAGGAGATTTGTATTATCTAAGAACGTCATAATACGAGAACACAAAACATGTTCCATTATTCTACAACAGATTGACGTAAGCGAAATAGGCCTATAATTATTCGCATCTGATTTATGACCCTTCTTGAAAATGGGAACGACCTGCGCTTTCTTCCAGTCGCTAGGTACTTTACGTTCTTCCAGCGATCTACGATAAATTGCTGATAGAAAGGGGGCAAGTTCTTTAGTATAATCACTGTAGAATCTTAAGGGTATCTCGTCTGGTCCGGATGCTTTTCCGCTACTAAGTGATAGCAGTTGTTTTTCAATTCCGATATCGTTTATTTCAATATTTTCCATTTTGGCGTCCGTGCGATGGCTGAAGACAGGGACCGTGTTACGATTTTCCGCAGTGAAACAGTTTCGGAACACTGAATTCAGTATTTCTGCCTTTCTTCGGTCGTCCTCTGTTTCGGTGCCATCGTGGTCAACGAGTGACTGAATAGGGGATTTAGATCCGCTTACCGATTTTACATATGACCAAAACTTTTTAGGGTTCTTGTTTAGATTGTTTGCCAATGTTTTATGTTCGAATTCGTTGAATGCTTCTCTCATTGCTCTCTTTACGCTCTTTTTCGCTTCGTTCAGCTTTTCCTTATCAGCTATGATTCGACTACTCTTAAACCTATGATGAAGCTTTCTTTGTTTCCGTAGTACCTTTCGTACATGATTGTTATACCACGGTGGATCTTTCCCCTCACTTTGGACCTTGGTCGGTACGAACTTATCTAAGGCGTACTGGACGATGTTTCTGAATTTTTTCCATTTTTGTTCCACATCCTCTTCCTCAGAAATGAACGTTTGATGGTGGTCACTCAGATATTCTGCGATTTGTGCCCTATCACTCTTGTTAATCCATTTGTTCCTCAATGCTGTTTCTTTGGGAAACTTAAATGTTGAGGTATCATATGTTTTGCCGTAATCTGATTAACAACTGGTACACAACAGCTACAAACCATCGCAAGAGCAGTTTACACTTTAAATTATACCGAACTTACTAGAGAATCTATAAAATAAATACTAGCGTAGCACTTGTGACGACATTCACAGCATATAGCGTAAATAATAGGCAGTAATAAATGCTTTCACTTCTCTTGAACGTCACGTATACAATGTACACACACGTTACGCAAACACAAGTACGCTGGTTTGTTTCCCCCACGATTGCTGCCATACTGTCAACTATCAATATCTGCCCTAAGGTCTGATTTATTGTAGGTGGTCTTGAATCCATTATGTTGTCCTCAACGGCGAGTGTTCGTTAGAGACAAGGGTATCATCAGGGGTACCCCAGGGAAGTGCGATAGGACTACTGTTGTTCTCTGTATACATAAATGATCTGGCAGACTTTGTGTGCAGCAATCTATGGTTGTTTGCCGATAATGCCACGGTGTACAACAAGGTGTTGAAGTTGAGCGACTGTAGGAAGATACAAGATGATTTAGACAAAATTTACAATTGGTGTGATGAATAGGAGCTAGTCCTAAACGTGGAAAGTGTAAGTTAATGCAGATAAGCAGGAAGATCAAACATATAATTTCGGATGAAGTATTACTAGTGTCCTGCTTGACACAGTCAAGTCGTTTAAATATCTGGATGTAACGTTGCGACATGAAATGAGGTGGAACAAACATGTGAGAAACTTAGTACGGAAGGTGAATGGTCAACTTTGGTTCATTGGGAGAATTTTAGGAAAGATAGGGGTTTACTTATAAAGGAGAGCACATATAGGACACTGGTGCAACTTGTTCTTGAGCACCACTCAATTGAGAAGGTAGGAGTGCAACCAAACCACCAACCATAGGCAGCCATGGGCCCCCTGGGTCAGAGCAAGCGATGGGGCACCCGTTCAATACCGCAAATGGCCATCAAGGTCAATGCACCCTACCCTCACAGAGAGGGGTAGACACCACATACACAGATAAAACGTAAAACCAGATCAGCCACTTTGGCATTGTCTGCTAGCACCACATGTAGTGTGCCACAAGGTTTAAGGTTTCACTGTAAGACAGCCCAGGAGGATGTGAGCCACCGTTAGATGGGCACCACGTCGCCAGATTCCAATATTAAGGGAGGAAATACGGCATTACATTCAACTTTTAGTCAAGAGCTGTCCACGAAAGATGGCGGAAGCTTTGGCGCAATCAGTTATTCAACCACCGACAGGCTGGTGACAGATGGTATACAGACTGTATACATTTGGAGACGGACTAATCAGCCAGCACACGACCCAGATCCCGTACAGCAGCACATCACAGAGACTAAAGTTCATCACAAGTTGCCCCAAATATGGTAATGTACACTCTGTTGCCGGCGATGTGCGTCAGAGGGAATGTTCCAGCAATTTGGTGAGCACTATAAAGGGGGAACTCGCCCCGAACCAAGGAGAGCACAATAGGTAATCGTCTGGGATGCTATCCCTGTGCCAGTCATCAAAAGGCTGAGGACTTCGAATATATAGAGTTGTGTTGTGAATGACTGAGAAGACAGTCCCAGAACTTCAGGACTGCGAGACAGGAAGCTGCCGATTGTTGGTAGTCTGCAGATTCTTCACAGGGTGTAGTTCTCCCAGCCGCGGACGTGAAAGTCTCCCTTTGATGCCAACGATCAAGGTAAGCCCTTGGTAAAATATGTACTCCCTTACCCTCTCTCGGGACGAGACAACCACTCTGACAATGTGGAGCATTCTCACATCATAGTATGTGACCTTGGGTTAGCTAAGTGTGGCCAATGCAAAGCCGACAGAATGGTAGACTCCCTGCGGAAAGCACAGAGAGAAGACTGCCACATAGTCATGAGCCCCTTTATTGCTTGCAGTTAGTTTGGAGAAACCAAGGCACACAAACTTGTGTTCCAAGCCTCCAACAACTGATGGCATAGATTTAAGAGTCGACAGAAGGTCTGGTTCCAGTGCCCCCTTTTCCAAAGTTGGCATCCCTGCTGCAGCCATCTTTGCCACCGAGTCAGCACGTTTGTTCTCTGGGTTCCCAATGTGACATAGGGTCCAGAGAAAGACTACTAAGCCGGCCACTGTGGCCGAGCGGTTCTAGGTGCTTCAGTCTGGAACCGCACGACCGCTACGGTCGCAGGTTCGAATCCTGCCTCGGGCATGGATGTGTGTGCTGTCCTTAGGTCAGTTAGGTTTAAGTAGTTCTAAGTTCTAGGGGACTGATGACCTCAGATGTTAAGTCCCATAGTGCTCAGAGCCAGTTTTGAAAGACTACCGAACATCCAGATTGATGAAGGTCAGAAAGCAGATACTGGACAGTCACAACCAAAGGGTGTTGAGGGTAGCACAGGTCGATAGCCTGGTAACTACTCATGGAGTCGCTGCTGATAGAATGTCTCAGCCCTTCAAGAACAAACATGACTGAGGGCTTGAGTGATGACCAACATTTCTGCAGTGAATACACTGCATCCATTAGGCAAGAAGCATAGTTCAACACCATGCATGTACGTAGGCAAAACTTGTTTGTCCATTGACTGTAGAGCCATCACTGTATACCACTTCCAAACACCGAACTATATCACAGACAATCGGAAACAGGCACTTAAAAACCATTGGGACAGCGCAGGATTTTGGTCTAAATGCTAGGTAGGGACAGATCCAAGGACAGGTACACACCAATGATGTATGCGATTACTCCCGACAAGAGGTGACAAGTGGGGGAAGTTTGAGTTCAGTGCAGAGACACTAATTATGATAGGACTCCATTCCTTGGCCACTGTTGTGAAAGGTACTTCAGCTGCTCAGGGGAGCAATATTTTTTTTGGTGATTTTAGGACGCACAACTACAGTGGTCATTAGCGCCCAGACTAAGTTATGAATGCACAGCGAGGCACAAGGTTAAAACAGCAACTAAAAAGGACAACACTATAAAAGGCACATTAACAGGCAAGGGAGTAAAAGAAAACAGCATAATCAAATGTCCTTAGACAGGTTTGTCAAGTGGATAAAATGAAGAACACAAGCAGTTGCTCCTGGGTCATCTGCTAAAATAGCACCCAGAGTACATGGCAGGCCAAGATCAATGCGCAGTGTATTAAAATTCAGACAGGACATTAAAATGTGGCGTACAGTCAGCAATT
The DNA here is from genome assembly GCF_021461385.2 of Schistocerca piceifrons. Lineage (NCBI taxonomy): Eukaryota > Metazoa > Arthropoda > Insecta > Orthoptera > Acrididae > Schistocerca > Schistocerca piceifrons. The sequence goes on from NC_060145.1 coordinate 64,991,944, forward strand.
GCCCACATGGGCAGAACGGCGCCGGCACAGCCATCAGCAGATGGCGATGGCTGAACCGGCAGTGTCCAATTCGTAACCGGGCCAAAACGACCTCCTCCCGCCGAGAAGGGCGTGAAGACGTCGTCCAAGCTGTGGGGAGATGTTTCAAGGCCTGAAGTTTGTTTCCAGTAAGTATAGCCCAATCGGCATGCCACAGCGATAAAATGCGCTGACAAATGACCCTGCTAAAATCAGATGAAGGCACAAAACAAGAAGCTGTCCGAGGCTGGAGGACCACAGCCTTGGCTGTGGCATCTGCAGTTTAGTTCCCAGGAATACCGACATGGCCAGGAATCCACATAAAGGTAAGCGGAGAACCGTTGTCCGCCAGCTGCTGAAGAGAGCGCTGGATCCGGTGCACGAAAGGGTGAACTGGATACGGATCATTGAGGCTCTCGATGGCGCTCAGGGAATCAGAGCAGATGACATAAGCAGACTGTCAGTGGCGGCGGATGTAAAGAACAGCCTGATAGAAGGCAAGTAGCTCAGCTGTGAAGACCGAACAATGGCCATGGAGCCGGTATTTGAAACTGTGTGCCCCGACAATAAAAGAACACCGGACACCGTCATTGGTCTTAGAGCCATCTGTATAAATGAAGATCGTATCAATGAACTTCTAATGAAGATCGTATCAATGAACTTCTAATGAAGATCGTATCAATGAACTTCTAATGAAGATCGTATCAATGAACTTCTAATGAAGATCGTATCAATGAACTTCTAATGAAGATCGTATCAATGAACTTCTAATGAAGATCGTATCAATGAACTTCTAATGAAGATCGTATCAATGAACTTCTAATGAAGATCGTATCAATGAACTTCTAATGAAGATCGTATCAATGAACTTCTAATGAAGATCGTATCAATGAACTTCTAATGAAGATCGTATCAATGAACTTCGAACGAAGTTCGACAAACTGCGAGCGGTATACCAAAGCTGGGGTAACCTTTGGGAGTGAGCTGAGGTCAAGGTGAACGTGAACCTGAGCCTGGAGCCAAGGTGGCGTTTGGCTCTCACCCACTCGAAAGGTTGCAGGGAGTGAAAAATCAAGGTGCTGAAGGAGGCGACGAAGTGAACTCCAGGGGGTAGCAGGGCAGATACATACAACCTGTATTGACTGTCGAGACAGTCGTCAAAAAAGGAACGATAAGACGGGTGGTTGGGCATTGACAATAGCCAACAGGCATACCGACAAAGCAGTATATCGCGCCGGAAGACGTAACCCCCGATGTTATATAGAGTTGAGGTGGCGTAAGATGGACGGCCATGCAGAGGAGTATACAAAGCTACCATAATCCAGCTTTGAGCAGACGATCGATCGATATAGGCGAAGGACGGTTCGATCCGCTCCCCACGACATACTGCTGAGAACACAGAGGACATATAGAGAATGGGTACAACAGGCAGCCAAATATGCCACAGGTGGAGACCAGCTAAGTTTCCTGTCAAATGTAAGACCTAAAAATTTTGTTGTCTCTTCGAATGGGAGAGCAACGGGACAGAGATGTAAGGACTGTGGGAGAAACTCTGTGGCGCCAGAAGTTAATACAGACCGTCTTCTTGGCAGAAAAAAGGAAGCCACTGGTAACACTCCAGGAGTAAAGATGGTCAAGACAACGCTGAAGACAGCCCTCCAGGAAACAAGTACGCTGCGCACTGCAATAGATGGTAAAATCGTCCACAAAAAGGGAGCCTGATACATCAGCTGGGAGGCAATCCATTATTGGATTGATCGCTATGGCTCGAAACTGAGCCCTGTGGCACCCCATTCTCCTGGCGAAAGGCATTGGACAGGACAGAACCCACACGCAACCTGAACTGTCGATCCATCTCCAACAGGTGTCTTAAGCCTTCTCCTAATCAAAGAACACAGCCACAGTCTGGTGCTTCCGCAAGAAGTTATTCTTAATGAAGGTCGACAAGGTAACCATATGGTCAACAGCAGAGCGGCGCCTACAAAATCCACATTGTACATTGGTAAGTAGGTGTCGAGATTCAAGCAGCCAAACCAAACAAGAGTTAACCATTCGTTCCATCACCTTCCAGACAGAGCTGGTAAGCGAAGGCAAGTGCTTGTCCTTCCCCGGCTTAGGAATCGGGACAACAACAGATTCGCGCCAGCATTTGGGAACATGACCCTCAATCCAGACGCAATTATAAGTACGAAGAAGAAAACCTTTACCCGCAGGAGAAATATTCTTCAGCATCTGAATATGAATAGAAGCAGGCCCCGGAGCAGAGGACCGTGACCGGGCAAGTGCATTGTCGAGTTCTCGCATGGTGAATGGGGCATTATAACTTTTATGATTCGAGGAGCGGAAGTTAGGTGGCCCTGCCTCCTCTGCCTGTTTTCGAGGGAGGAAGGCAGGGTGGTAATGAGCGGAGCTCGAAACCTCTGCGAAAAATCGGACGAAGGCATTGGAGACATCCTCAGGGGCCACAAGGACATCATTCGCGACCATCAAGCCAGAAATTGGTGAGTGGAACTTAGTGCCAGATAGCCGGTGCAGGCTACCCCAGACAACAGAAGGAGTAAAACTGTTGAAGGTGCTTGTGAAAGCAGCCCAACTGGCTTTCTTGCTTTCTTTAATAACACGATGACACTGTGCACGCAATCATTTATAATTAATACAATTCGCCATCGTAGGGTGGCGTTTAAAGGTGCATAAAGCACGTCGACGAGCATGTAAAGCGTCTCTACATGCTGCGGTCCACCAGGGGACCGGTATGCGATGTGGAGAAGAAGAAGTAGTATGAGGGATGGAATATTCAGCAGCAGTGAGAATGATTTCCGTGAGGTGTGCGACTTGACTATCGCAGCTTACGGAGGTTTAATCCTGGAAAGTCGCCCTCGAAGAGAAGAGCCCCCAGTCTGCTTTGGAGATGTTCCAACTGGTTGAGCATGGAGACGGGGTATGATGTAGGAGATGGGTAACACAAGGGAAGTGGCCACTCGAATACGTATCAGAAAGTGCGTACCACTAAAAACCGGCGTGCAAGTTGGGTAGTACATGTAGAGAGGTCTAAATGGGAATAAGTATGAGTTGTGTCCGAAAGAAAAGTAGGGGCGCCAGTACTGAGGCAGACAAGATTCAGGTGGTTGAAAAGGTCTGCTAACAGGAAGCCTCTCGGGCAGGATGCTGCAGAGCTCCAAAGGGGATGGTGGGCATTGAAGTCTTTAGTTAACAAAAATGGTGCAGGTAGCTGAGCAATAATTTGCATCATGTCTGCCCTAGTAATGGCAGACAACGATAGAGTGTAAACGGTACAAATGGAAAATGTAGAAGTGGGGAGAGTAATTCGGATGGCAACTGCCTATAGGTCGGTGTGCAATGTGATGGAATCATAGTAGATATCATCCTGGACCAGCAACATAACCCCTCCATGAGCCAGAATACCTGCCACAGGCAATAGGTCAAAACGCACAGAGGCATAGTGTGCCAAGTCAATTTGATCGCATGGGCGTAGCTTCAGCTTCCTGGAGAGCTACGACGAGCGGACAGTGCAAACGTAGCACCAACTTTAAGTCCTCTCAGTTGGAGCGAATGCCACGAATATTCCAATGAAGAAGTGACATCGTGAGAAGAAAAAGAAAAAGGAGAAGCAAGAAGGGGTCACCTCGAAGGCCGCTGATGGCCTGGCTTTGAGCGAGCACTGCTGCCGCTATCGATAGGCGGAGAGTCATCGTCCATTTGTTCAATAGGTTCGTCGGCCATCTTGTTAAGATGGCCGGGAGGGGGAGCTTCCTCCGCCAGTGAACGGCCAGATGTTCGGCTACCAGCGGTGTGGCCAGGCGAAACGGATGACGGCCTGGGGCGGCAACCGCTGGGTGGCGCAAGAGAAGAAATGCGCCGTGGCGGAGAAGGAGAACTTTGCTTCCTATGAGCCTTCTTGGAAGGTCGTTTAGTTGAAGTACTGGTCGATGGCTGGGAGTTCGGGGTACGTAAGAAGTCTTCACGGGACGGTTCCTTCTTGAAGGCCTATGCATCTGACTTCTGGGTCATAGTCTTGGCACAAGCTGATGAAGGTGCTTGTGTCTTACGGGTGACGGGAGGAAGAGGAGACGTTGACCGGGCGATCTTAGCACTGGCCGAACAGACGACCTTAACGCTAAAGGTCAGATCGCATGTTTGCGTCAACACCTCCCTGATAGTCCAAGGAGAGGCAAGGATAGTACTGTATTTCCCCGCTGGGAGCAGCGTGGGCTTCCTACTAGCAAATAGCTTGTGAGCAGCCGAGGTGGACACTTTCTCTTTGACCCGAATTTCCTGTATACAGTGTTCATCCTTGTAGATGGGGCAGTCGCGGGAGGACGCTGCACGGCCACTCGTTGACAGTTCAGTTCATGCAACGAGGAGACTGAGGTGGACAGTCACCCTCATGGGCGTACCTGCCACAAGTGACGCATTTAGCCACATTAGAACAAGACTGGTGGGTGTGATTAAAACACTGACACTGGTAGCAGCGCGTAGGTGTTGGGACACAGGTGCGAACACAGATAATCTCATAGCCCACTTTGATGCGCGACAGCAGCTGAACACTGTCAAAGGTAAAAAAAAGTGTGTGGGTCGGTACAAGGTCATTGTCGACCTTTTTCACGACCCTATTGACAGCCATCACGCAATGCTCAGCGAGGAAAGACTGAATCTCCTCGTCAGTCAATCCGTCGAGTGATCTAGTATATACCACACCACATGACGAATTCAAATTGCAGTGAGCCTCCACCGGGACAGGGAACGTGTACAGGAGTGTGGCCCGAAGGAGTCTTTGTGCTTGAAAGGCGCTCTCAGTTTCCAACAAGGTACCGTTACGCATCCTGGTACAAGACTCGACAGGTCCAGCTATGGCATCTACGCCCTTCTGAATAACGAAAGGGTTGACAGATGAAAAACCCTTTCCGTCCTCAGATCTAGAAACTACTAGGAACTTTGGGGCAGGCGGTAGGACTTTTGTCACTGGTGGCTGGTCAAGTTTCCGTTTTAGGGCATAAGTCGAGAGAGAAGGAGAGAAATCCATCGCGGATGAATCCCTCATGATTGCCAGCGTCTCCGATGGCGTGTTCCTTCCTTGTGGGGACCCTCTCAGAGGGCACTCCCGCCTTAGGTAAATGTTTACACCTCAGGTCACACCCCCGAGAAACGGATGGAGGGACCAATCGGAATGTTTAGAAGGTGTCAGCTCAGGCAAGCACACCTCCCTGGGCCTGGCCTTTACCAGGGGGTAAGTGCGTGCCTTACTTGTCTACCCAGGGCGGGGAATTACGTGTTACCCCGTCACCGGCTACGCGTGGGTCGGCCTTCAGGCATTCACAGGGAGGAAAGAAGAATAGGAAAAAAAGGGGAGAGAGGAAGAGAAAGGACAGACTGTCTCAAACGCTGAGGCAGAGACCATAGGGTGGGCAAGAAGGCAACGTGTAGAAGGCAAGGTAAAAAGTAAGGAAGACAGTAAGAAAGAGAGAAGGAAAAAGAAAGGAAACAAACAAAGAAAGGAAGAAACCAGAAGAAGCAAACAACCAAAATGACCACAAATGTAAGTCGTTAAACCGTCCGTCTCCGGACGCAAGCGCAAACTTCCCCCTTGAGGGGGAGGGACTCCTTTTAGTTGCCTCTTATGACAGGCAGGAATACCTCAGGCCTATTCTTGCCCCGGACCCGCAGGGGGGCAACGGAGGAAGAGGTGCCCCCAACCACCAAGGGGGCTATGTATTTAAGCAGCCCTGAGGATGTATTCGGGCGACCCACAGTATGCAACAGAGATTGTGGAACTACCATCACAAGTGAGGGTGATGTTTATGTAGCTGAAGCATATGTAGATGTCAAACAAATGGGACGCAACTGTTCAAATTAATGTTTAGCCTCCTGGTAAGTCAGCCGGTCCAGGGTCTTTTACTCCATATTTTCCACTCCTTTTGGAGTACTGTGCAGTCGGGTGAGCAGCGGGAGTGATGCTCTCCATAGTTAATAGGTCAATCCAAACAAAGTGGTCCAATAAAAATTAAGTTGGTCGCTTGACCATTTTTAAAATATTTTAATTTTTTTATTATGGGATTACCCTATAATTGAGAAGTTCAAAACAGTTTTTTTAATTTAACTTTCACCTTTATTGAATGGTGGCCATTTTCATTTGTAAGTGCGTGACAATGTTTCAGTTTAGAGACATTAGCAAAATTATGAATATCTCTGCACTGGGTTAAGTTACAACATTGCAACTGACATGTTTTTAGAAAAGTGTCCTCTGCAACATTGTCTATTGCACAAAATACCTTAAATTCAAAAATAGCCACCCCAAATGACCTCCAAAGTTTGGTATACAAATTTTCAAAAATCCACTTTTTCGGCCCAAAAATAACAAACAAGAAATGATTTATGAGGGTAATTTTTTTCCTGTAGTTAGGTATCATACACTACTAGGCTCATATGGAGCAAGAACACTTACAAATGTTTCCTTAATTTTTTATGAATTTTTGAAATTTGAAAATTTTCATTTTTTGGTAAGTTTGGCGTTAGTTATCTCAGGTGGGACTGAAAAGTAGGATTTTTGCACAGTTTATACACCTATATGATAGCAACGTACTGTAAAAATTTCAACATTTATATCTGACTAAAGATGAATTTTTGAAAATGAGGAGATAATTCACATTACTCTACAACTGATCTTATGGCTTTTGCCTATTCATGTGTGATATTGGTGGGATACAATCAATTATTATTGAAGTAAGGTACTGAATTATATACAAGAACCAGAAACATCATTGAAATTAAGATTTATATTATTCTGACATACTTAAAATAAATATTTTCAAATAAAACCCTTCGAGATGCAACTGTTCCTAAACCTGGTGGTGAATGTTAAGAACACTTATTTCTTCAGACAGCTTCTGTGATACAGAATAAGATCTCCCAGTTGCTGTGGGAAGTCCAAGCACTGAAAGTTTCCTTAAAACATTTTTCATTGGTATCCAAACTGTCACTAGTAGATTTCTTGGATGATGTTCTTGGGCCAGCAGGGTGGTAAAAATGCACAAAAACATAATTGTTTTCAAAAATTTTTCTTTCAACCTCTGCAAGCCACCAGTGTCCATCACACACACGTCACTATGTCATTCAATGTTAAACACAGAGATGTAATCTTGCTCTCACAATGATCCTCATAAATTTCAGTTTCTGATGTTACATAGCATCGAACTAAGTTTTCTGCAATGCCAAGGACTCTCTGGAAATGCCTTGTACCTTTTATTGCTATACAGTTTTCAAATGTGGTCTGAAGTGTTGTTTTTATACGCAGAACCACTTCTTTCTTAATAAGAAAATAGGTAATGCCTTTAATATTATCCTTGCAAAAGACATACCATGTCCTGTACTGTGAGAATTTGGTCTGTGGTTGGTCTTTGTAGGCTGGCTTTACTTACTCCACGTTTTGTTGTACCTCCTACTCCATCACATGCATTTTTACCATGGCAAGATTCAAAAAAGTGCCATTCATCCTGTAACCCAAAGTCTACTTCGTGGTTGCACAGATTTGAAAAATTCTTTTTGTTCTTATACTGAGTACCACTTCCAACTGAAAAGTATATCAGCTTCTCAACCTTGGGAAAATTTGTTTTATGTAATTTATTACATACTTTTGAAACACACGTACAGCCGAGGTGTTGTGCTCCAAGCAGTCGCTTAGAACGCAAATTGAAGAACTGCAAACTTCATCTTTCTCATTTTTTAAAGTAGAAAATAAATGGATGCACCGTTGCCTGGTCACTGACAGAGTGGTACACTTGTATTGCATCCTGAATCACAAATGCTTTTTTGTCCTTCAAAAACTTACTTTGGATTTTAGAAACATAGTGGTGACTTTTGAGTTTTTTTTAAGTTACCAATTAAAGACCCCAAGTACTCTTCCTGAGATTTAACCACTGTTATCATTTTTGCCCTGTCAGTTGTGACCCACTGTTTGAAGGTAATACAGTCTGGCATTTCCTCATCATATTCATGAAACAATTCAATAACGGTTACCTTAACAGGGCAATTATTACACAAACTCATCCTGCAGTCATAACTGTTAGTGTCACAGACCATTAAATCTAGTAACTCTTTGTAGTTTTCATCATCTTCAAAAAACTGATGGATCTCTTTAGTTGTTTCTTCACTTATACCTACTCCTTTCTTCTTTCCTAAAACTGGAAGACCGCCTTGCTCTTTCACAAATTTTCGGGTTAATTTAACCAAACGATGAGAAACATTGAATTCATGAACTATTTTTCCTCTTTAGATGTCACTAAACATTTAATTTTCAATTTCTCTATTAAGCTCAAATATTCAGTGTCAGATGATGCTGGTGGTAGGTTTTCTTCTTCTTTAGAAATAATGTTGGTATCTGTATTATTAAAGCACGATTCCAAGTCTCTTCTAATTTTGTCTAGAGTTTGTTGTACCTTATTTTCAATAGCTGCTTTTCTTTTTCTACTACTTAATTTTATTATTTTCGAAACAGGAGATACGTCTTACTTAGGACAAGAAAAATCCAATATGCCAACAGCTTCCTCATTAGGAATATAAATGTCATTAACAAGGCTACATGATTCTGGTTCTGGATTCAAAACAAATATTTCTGAGTAACAATTTGGGCACAGGAAATTTCCAGGAATCACATTACGTTTCACTTGGGAAGCTGTTTCATTCTCACACCTCAAACCTTTAGTAATAGGCTTTTTATGAACTTTAAGAGGATCACAGCACTTTCTTCCAAAAATGGGTTGTTTTTCAGAATCTATTTCTTCCCACGATACTCACACACTGATGTTACAGGAGAACTTACTCAAAATTTAAACTAAGTTTGCCAACTTCAAAGTCACTGACATTTTTCAAGTTTTCTGAACTGAACTGTAAACTGTTTTGTAACACACTTCACTTGCTATCTGTCCAACAGAGCACTGTTCATCCATGTTATTGCATTCCAGTTAATCTCTCAAAATTAATTACAAATTACACACAGTTCAAAGCACATAACACATTCTACACTCTCGATGAAGTATGTATATCCACTCTAACAGAGATTTCAGAACAGACTGACAACTACAATGCCACACCCAGCAATAATTTACCAGGTGATGAAAAAGTCAATATAAATTTGAAAACTTAATAAACCACCGAATAATGTAGATAGATAGGTAAAAATTGACACACATGCTTGGAATGACAAGGGGTTTTATTAGAACCCAAATGCAGGGTGGCGCTCCACCCCATATTGCTGGACGCGTGAAAGATCTCTTGCGCGCGTCGTTTGGTGATGATTGTGTGCTCAGCCGCCACTTTCGTCATGCTTGGCCTCCCAAGTCCCCAGACCTCAGTCCGTGTGATTATTGGCTTTGGGGTTTCCTGAAGTCTCAAGTGTATCGTGATTGACCGACATATCTAGGGATGCTGAAAGGCAACATCTGACGCCAATGCCTCACTAACTCCGGACATGCTTTACAGTGCTGTTCACAACATTATTCCTCGACTACAGCTATTGTTGAGGAATGATGGTGGACATATTGAGCATTTCCTGTAAAGAACATCATCTTTGCTTTGTCTTCTTTGTTATGCTAATTATTGCTATTCTGATCAGATGAAGCGCCATCTGTCAGACATTTTTTGAACTTTTGTATTTTTTTGTTCTAATAAAACCCAATGTCATTCCAAGTACGTGTGTCAATTTGTACCTCTATATCTACATTATTCCATGATTTATTCAGTTTTCATATTTATGCTTACTTTTTGATCACCCCGTACTTCTTTAGTGACAATAAACCTAAACGTAAAAGTCCATTTTTATTACCATAGAACAAACTTGAAACCACCTATTGTTTAATACTGCATTATTAAAAATAAATAAACTAAATGAATATTGGGTGATACTGTTAACTAAGTAGGTCACAAATTTTGTTACAATGAAACAATAAACCATTTAAACAGGCAACAGCCTTAAGATCAGTTGTAGAGTAATGTGAATTATTTCCTCATTTTCAAAAATTCGTATGTTTGTTCAGTCAGATATCAATGTTGAAATTTTTACAGTACGTTGCTATCATATAGGTGTACAAACTGCGCAAAAATCATTTTTATATTCAGTCCCACTTGAGATAAACAATCCCAAATTTTACACAAAATGAAAATATCAAAAATTCATAAAAAATTAAGGAAACTTGCTCCATATGAGGCTAGTAGTGTATGATATCTAACTATAGGAAAAAAATAGACTCTCATAAATCACTCTTATTTTTGGGCCTAAAAAGTGGATTTTTGAAAATTTGGATACCAACCTCTGGAGGTAATTTTGACTGGTTATTTTTGAATTTAGGGTATTTTGTGTAATAGACAAAGTTGTAGAGGACACTTTTCTAAAAACAATCATGTCAATTGCAATGTTGTAACTTAACCCAGTTCGGAGATATTTAAATTTTTGCACGTCTTTCCAGACTGAAAAATCATAGCAAGCCTACAAATAAAAATGGCCGCCATCCAGTAAAGGCACAAGGTAAATTATTTTAAAATACTGTTCTGAACTTCTCAAATATAGGGCAATCACATGTAAAAAAAAATTAAAATATTTAGAAAGGTCAAGCAACCACCATTGTACCACTTCATATGGATTGACCCTGGCAAGTGGGAGGAGGTGCACATGGAGAATTTGGATGCAGAGGACATCCGCAGTCTTGACATGTTGTGTTGGAATTGCAGTGGGAAGACATGCCTGAATTCCCAGCACTTAAAGCACTGTATAGGGGGAGGGATGTATGGTTTTACGTCACATCAGTAAACCAACACCTTGACCTTTTCAGGCAATGAATCACCCTCAAAGGCCAGGATGAAGGCACTGGTAGCAACCCTATTGTCTCTGGGTCTCCTATAGATGTGCCACATGAAGTGAAGACCCCACCATTCTAAACTGGCGTGGAGCTCGTCGTCAGACTGCAAGTGAAGGTCACGATGGAAAATAACCCCCTGGACTATTTTGAGGCTTTTATGGAGATTGACGGAAACGTGAATACCACCCAGGTGATCACAGGGAAGCAACGCCCGTGACTGGGTTGGGGATGCTGTCTAAAGGAGGACTGCCCCATTTCTAAGTCTCGACAGTGCAATCACTTCCCCAACCTTGTCCTCCAGGTGTTCAAAAAGAAATTAAGACTTTGTAGCTAGAAAGGAACCCCATCCATTCTGCTGGAGACTAAATACTTTGGCGAATATGGATCTCTCTTGACCATAGATCTACGTTCCTCCAATGATGTGGTTAGGGTGGGGAACGATTTAGAGTAATATCTCTAAACATTAAAGTCAACTTCTCCTTTTTAGAGATGGCTGGGGCCATTCAGTCTCCAGCGAAGGATGAGTTGGTCTGCTTCAATGCGGGTCATCCGCCCTGATGCCACCCACTCCAATCAGGGGCTTCCCTTTGTTGCCCCAAGTCCTCCTGTCCCAAGAAGACCGGCATCTACTCCTTGGCATACGTGGTGATTTTGTAGTTCAGACATTAGCAGTGCGATCCTCGTGTTGTCAGGGGGCTACCACCAAATGGGTACATGACGGCCCCACCACAATGGACCGGCTACCGTGCTGGATGTTGGGTGCCGAGAAATCCAATATTCTCATGGGGGCGAAAGAGGACAGTGGACTATGGAAGCAGAGGTGGTACCCTTTAAGGTGTCCTTGCCCTGATAACTGGATTCATGGTGGAGTTGCAGCTTCAGGACAATATGAGGTGTAGAAGGTGTAAGTGCACACTGGATATATGGCACACCTTATCCTTCGGATAATTTGGAGAGATGTGTAAGTCAAACCCGAAACAGGGACCATAACTGATTAGGCCGAAAAGCAGGAAACTCCTTTTGGTCTCCTCTTACAACAGGCAGGAATACCTCAGGCCTATTCTAACCTCCGGACCTCCAGGGGGTGGGGTGGGGTGGGGGGTGAAACCTATGAGGAAGGAGCATAACTGTTAAGAGTAGCAAAAGGATTCCTATGCCAAAGGCCAACGGAATGTGTTTCAAACGAACTGTGAAAAGTTAAGTAGTTCTAAGTGCTATCACTGAGACAACACACTTTAGAATTGGAGGGGGGGGGGCTAAATTCTTCTAAGAATGGAAGAATGTCATGGCACAGGTCAGAGGCAAGGTCATTTGTAGTAATATAATAACACCAAAGCACCTGCTTAGGCACCACAGCCTGTCTGCCAGTTGATGACCAGTGAGTTACGAACTGTTGGAAAGTAACTAAAAGGCTTCTACTGTCATCGAGATCCTTTCCATTCACCCTGTCCCACCAACCGCCACCGGAGAACCCCCATACCCTCACAATCTGATTATGGTTTGGACAGGAGTCACAATAATATGTTAAATATGAAACACCAGAAGCAACATAGGCCATAATACACATATTTAGACAACCAATTTGACATACCCTGTCTCTGTCCTGACTCTGGGGCAACATTTAACTGTAAGATAGTATACTTCAGTTAAGTAAAATTTCCGTACGAGGTCTGTTGGAAAGCATCCAACATTTGGAGGGAAGGGTGGGGGTGGAAACTTACCTTGAGTGTTGGACACCTACTCACCCTTCTAAGGATTTTCCTTAGGACTCCATACACTTCTCCCAGCAGCGTCACCTTTGTTGGAAGCATGCCGAAACAGCCTCTTTCAGAATGAGTTTAGCTGTGTTGTTCTTGCTTTCGTAATGTCTTCTCCTGTCTGAAATCGGATTCCTTTCAATGGCCTCTTGAGTTTGGGAAGAGCCACAAGTCACAAGGGGGGCCATATCAGGAGAGTACAGAACCTGTTTGAGGACAAAAAATATGGTTTTTCACCAAAATAGTCTGAATCAAGTGTGAGGAATGTCCAGGAGCGTTGTCATGATCGAGGAGCCAATTTTCTGTTGACTGCAAGTTCGGTCTCTTGCGCTTCACAGCATCGCACAGGCGATGGAGGATGTCCCTGTAGTTCTCTTTGGTAATTGTTTGACCCTGTTGTGCTCACTCATGATGTACCACACAACGGGAGTCAAATAAAGTAGTAAGCATCACTTTGACTTTGATGCGCACTTGGTAGGCCTCCTTTCGTCTTTGTGACGAGGAATGCTTCCATTGTGATGACTGGGTTTGGTTTCCGGGTCATTCCCATATACATCGGACTCGTCACCAATGATTCCATGTTCACGAAGTTGGGATCACTGTTTGTGGAGTCCAGTATGTCCTGTGAGTCTCTAACACAAAGTTGCTTTTGCTCAAGCAGCAGCAGCTTCAGCACGAATTTTGCCGACATTCTCCTCATGGCACAATCTTTGGTCACAATGCAATATGTCAAAAAAGTGCTGCTGATGCTCACCACTTATGCAATTTCTCTGATAGTCACACAATGGTCCCACATCACCACCGTTTTCACTTTGGCAATGACCTGGTCATTTCAGCGTAATGATGGCCAACTGGAGCGTGGCTTGCTCTTCATCCATATAAAGCCGTCTTTAAACCAGTTTTATCACACCTTAATCTGTATCATGTCCATAGCATCATCACTAAAGCCTTCTCAATGGTTTTCACCTGGCTGTCACTCAGGTTCTGGCAAAATCTGATGCAGTAGCACTGCTCTACAGATTAAATCATTTCCCTTGCAATGAAAAACTGATGCAAACACTACACACTACCTCACCGAACTTCCGCTTGCCAGCAACCGACATTATCAACAGATGGAAAAAATTCACGCAAGCATGTGCATGAGGGTTCAAGGTCAGCTCATGCAAGTTAGCTAGATCCAAATCATCTGGTGTTCACAAAAGGAGGAGGAGGAGGAGGAGGAGGAAGAGGAGGAGGAGGCAAGTTCAATGCTTTTTTAACAGACCTCTTAATCTACAACTGATACAAAATGATACACTAGACAATCAAACGAATGATACCACCAGATGGCATGTTTATAAGTGAAGCTACAATACAGCGTAAGGGCCGTTCCATGCCAAGCAGTCAATAAGTTCCTGCACGACAATCATGGATTTTTATGGAATTCTGTATGAAGATTCGTGTGTTCCCAATAAATACTGGTACAGTTTCACGATTCCTAAATCAACAGAGATATAGTTATTTGTTGACTCCATAGTGCAGCTATCAACAGTGTGTCTGAGTTTTCAGCAACTTTCAGACATAATACCACTGGCAACATTTTCTTGAAACAAAACTAGGTCACCTTGAACGTTTTGTGCTCTCTTAAGCAACATAATAAGAAATTTTCTGAGCAATATTCATATAGATAACTTGAAGCAAAGTTGGCTGAATAAATAGATGCTTAAAAAAATGTGAACTTTAGCTTTTTATATCTCCAGAAGTAATTTTGGGGTAGACCTGAACCTTTTCATGTAATATCTCACTGATACAAGGTCTTTTCTTATTGCTTTCCAATAGTTGAGGCACAAATTGAGGGCACAGTTGATTCCTAAAAACGCCAAAAATGGCTATTTTTGGCTTACATTTACTAAAAAACAGTCTTCTGCAAACTCTTGAATCATTTTCATTAGAAATGTCCTAAACCACATAAAAAACTAAATTTTCTTTAGTAATGCTAGCACATAATTTCCTAAAAAAGACAAGGTAGACATCTATCGACAATGATCCCATTTTCTGTGGTACTCTAATTAAATCGGACATATTTTATTACGTTATACAATTGTTTAGTACTCTCTTGGTAAGGTAATATGAAAAGTCTTTTAGACTAGGAAAAGAAGGGGGATGGGGTGGAGGTCTTGTCACAACTCACCGGACATATTTCGGTCTGTTTTTCTGCTATAACTACAGAATAAAACTACTTACAAACTTCACAATTTAACTGTGCATTTCCAAGGCAGTAGAGATCTTGGTAGTAAAATCACTGTGTAACAGCTGTAGCACAAATCTTATAGGAATGATTCATGTTATACAGAATTATTAGTACGTCGTCTTCCTGTGTCGTGCTATTGATGTGTTAATTTAACACCAGAAGCAAGGTCATTTTCTACCTGTAGTAGGCAACCATTGTTTCATTGGTATTTGAGTGGTGTTTGGGGTGCTGACATGTTAACAATAAGTTCAGGAAGATTCTAAAAGTGTAACCAAAGGGTAATTTGGTCTCTAAAATGTACATTGTCAAAAATAATTTTTCAGAAATAAACTTTTTGTTTTAAATTTTAGAGAAGAAATCCCTCAGCCTTTCAGCAAGCATAATGAAAACAAGTAACACAATGTTACACAGTTTTCTTTATAAAAAGATTGAAACACAATCAAAACATACTGTCTGTATGAGTACTAATAGTATTTTTACTTTTACAGACAAATAATGTGAGTACTAATTATTTGTTAAAAATTAGTTTGACCAGTTACTGCAAGGGGAAGTTGGCTCCTCTCTGCAGTTTGCAGGGGCCAGCAAGGTCAACTGCTACTTTGAGGATGACGTCACACTGAAATCTTCATGTTGCAGGAGAGAGCTCTGAGTGATCTCCGAAGAGTGCCAACTAAACTTGCTCCTTTTTGTTTCAGTTCATACGCCAGTTTCACGGAGGTGAAGAAGTTGTCAGTTTTGATGTTACGACCACAGTTGAGGAATGGCTGTGACAACTTCCTAGCGACATTGTGGCCAAGACCCTTGCTCAGACCATGAGTTTCGTGTTTGCCACAGTAAAAGAATACATTCAGGAAGTAGTGCTTGTCAGCACCACACAAAAGCCAGTATTTTATCCCCATACTTATCAGTTTCACTGGGCATGTATTACACAAATGGGCACCTGAACTTGCAAGGATACAAACCTGAACTTTGAAGGATACAACTGCTCACCGACAATCATTTTCTTGCCCTAGCTTTCAGCAGGCAATGCAATTATCAGTAAATAAATTCCATATTTCTGAAACAAGGCAAATTTTACAGATTTCCATGGATTGTCTGGTTGATAATATTGACTCAAACCTAGGTTGACTTCTTATTCCTGAAAAGCCACGCATATTTTAAGCATCATCCAACCTCCGAATTCTTCAGATTTCAGATTATTTTTGTCCTAAACTGTCTTAATATACTACAACACCTTGTGAATCATGTCAATGCATGCCCAGAATCTATTTAGAGTCGAAATCAGTGTTATTAATATCAAATTATGTTAAACGCTGTACTAGTCAAAATGACCACATGATACTTCAGGTATAACAGGCAAATTATTCATATTTTTAGGTGGGCTAGGGGAATAAATTCTGGTGGGATGTACAACTCCATATGTGATTAAAAATCATGGGAGAATTTCATCTTGCAATGATTATGGAGGGGCATAGGGGCCTTGGCAAACCGTCAAGAGTCAAAACTGATCTACGTGGTACGCCTACTGTTAATTCTGGTTTAAGATACAACGTACTTTTTTTTAAGCATAGTTTACAGTTTATGTGGAACATTAGCGTACTGATTAAAAAGTGTATAACTGTGTTGCTATGGTCCAGTCCATGGTGGCTTAACCAGTTCTGGTTCCTCTTAAAACTAGAAAACCAACATCCACATTGCCATAGGGGCCACACCTGACAGCTATGCAGCAGCTTACATGGGTGAGTGTTTGTCCCAAGTTCCCAAACCTGATAAGGGTTTCACAGAATGAGAAGTTTGGAAGGTAGGAGACGAGGTACTGGCAGAAGTAAAGCTGTGAGGACGAGGTACTGGCAGAAGTAAAGCTGTGAGGACGAGGTACTGGCAGAAGTAAAGCTGTGAGGACGAGGCGTGAGTCGTGCTTGTGTAGCTCAGTTGGTAGAGCACTTGCCCGCTAGGCAAAGGTCCCCGAGTTCGAGTCTCGGTCCGGCACACAGTTTTAATCTGCCAGAAAGTTTCTGATAAGGGTTTCTTTAGACAGGATCCCAAGCATGACATTTCATTTCTATAAGTGTCTGAGCCCAAAGCTAGAAGAGGTATCTTACGTTTGCTTCAAGCTCATGAATTTTTTTACAAGGTTCATTCATTTGCTGTCATGAGGAAAACTTTACTAGAGGCCATATCATGTCACTAACGAGATTGGCTCGGAAGAACTTCTGATAAGATAAAAACCAAAAAAATTACACTTTTCAAATGCAATTGATAAAAATTATTAGAAACACAACAAAGAGAAAAGTACTCTTTTTACCGGATTCCTTATCCAACTTCACTTTTAAAAAAATGATTTTGTATAAGTGAATGTTGTAGAGACATCTAAAAAAACAAAAATGACTACTTATTTGCAAGTATCCCGAATCGAGCTTATTTCCTAGTCATCAGGACTTTTGATATTATCTTCCACAGAGATTACTGAACAATTGTAGAAAACACTAAAATATGTCACATTTAATTTGACTGCCAGCAGAATATTGACCCACTTTCAATACATCTCCGCCTTGTCATTTTTTATGGTGTTATATGTTTTCATTGTGATCCTAAATCTACTTTTCAGGCAATTTAGAACATAGTTTTTCCAATGAAAATGTTTTCAAAGAGTTTGCAAATGACTTTTTGTAAAAGTGGGTCAAAAGCAGTCATTTTTCCAGTTTTTAGAAGAATCTTCTACTTTTCCCTCGATTTGTAAACTATTAGAAAACATTAGGAAAATGAAATTTTGTATTTTATCACGTATTAGTAAGGTATTACATGTTCAAGTTTCAGGTTTATCCTGCAATTACTTCCAGAGATATCGACAAACACCCCTACTATTCTGAGAGTTCTTTATTTATTTATTTTGTAATTGAGATCAAAGTTACCAAAACTTATATTTACATCTGCATACATACTCTGCAAATGGGAAGTTTCATGGTGGACACTAGTCATTACTTTTATTGTTCCATTAGCAAATAGTGAGAGGGGAAAAAACATCTGCAGGGTGTATATGCGGACAAGAAAAAAAAAATTACTGGATTGTTCCCGGATTTCCAGGTTAAAAATACGCTTTTTCTGTGTTAAGTGACAGAACTGTAAAACTTATCAATCCTTTGAATGATTGTGTTATGGTTTTATACACCAGTGTAAAATTTCACGGCACTTTAGAAAACGAAACTCGGGGGAAAAAAAAACATTTTTTGAAAGATGTTTGTGTGCAGCAATATGTACACTGCATATTTTCGTAATATGAAAGTATAAATTCTAATTCGAACAAACACTGCATGTTACTTTCCGAAGCATTGAAATCTAGAATGTGATGCGCTTTTGTACGCCAGTCATAGTTCAAGTCACGTGATCTCACCAGCCAATGACAGTGGATATTAAGAGCATAGGACGTGATGTAGTCAGCCAATGGCAACATTGCTGTTAAGCAGTGCGAACACACAACTAGGAAAAGTTAATGGTTTAAATTAATATACATAGTGCTGCTACAAGAAAAGAAAAGCTTTCACATATAGTATTGGTCTGTAAGATTAATAAGCTGCAAGAGAAGCTAAGTTTCCTCATATAATGTTGATATTTTTAGTGTGTGTTACACGTTAAGACACATCACACAAATGTGCCACTAAATTTTTTAACAATGACATAAATGTCTGATCTGTACTCGAAATTCTTCTAAATGGTTGTCCTCAAAGAGTTGATTTTTAAATGAGATTCAAACGATCTGTGATTTAAGAAATTCATCGTACATTCTCGCACATAATTTATCTTGCGTACAAGGACATTTACTTTGAAAGTAACACTTTTCAAACAACCATTCGCAATATTTTCCCACGACTTGTTAGAAATAGGTTCGTTTCAGCAGTTGCCAGAGAGCGCCAGATAATATAAATCACCGTGCTTGTGCAGCTACGATGATGCAGGAGGCCCATATGTTCATACGTTTTAAACATTAAAAGATCTTATGTTATGCCATAAAAGAAACAAGACATTAGAGGATACTCCAAGAGCATCAGAATTTCATGAACCATATTAAAATACATAATTCATCTTAAAAGTGCACATTAGTGTGTCCAGATCCAGATGTAAATTTTCTTGGAGTACCAGTACTGTATTATCTCATGTTTGGTTCTTTATTCTGCCATAATGTCATATGTGCTAGAAGATGTAAATGTGCACTTGAAATACTGTGAACAGTTGAAACTAGTCAGTAGTGTGGAATTAAAAACCTCATTTCAAATAAATTGACTGCCCCAGTGGAAAAGATCGATAAAAGCCAAAATTCTTTAGCAAACCGACAAAATTAACTTCACTGTTCTGCAAGGCAATTAATGCTTGATTATCAGAAATGAGGAAATAAAATCTGAAACTAATAGCACATTTTATCCTTCCCTAATTATGTGAACATATTTTAATTCACTTGATAGCTCCCAACCACAGAAATCCGTTTTGTTTTCATTTGACGTGAGAGCAATAAACGAAGAGGAAACAGCAAAATCACTAAACGTGAACACGGATCACATGGAGACTACCCACCTCCCCACTACAACTCAGACTGTTCTGTGCATCAGCCATGGATCTACATTATTTCTGAACTGGGGCAATACTAGATAGTGAATCTGGCAGCTTAGGCACGCCAGTAAATTTTTCTTGGCAGATCTGGCTGTTTGCTGCTATTGCTTATACAGCTAACTGCCACATCCTGTAGCCAGAAGCAGGAGAAGGTACTACTCTACGCATGCACGTGAGCTCGCAGCTGCTCAAACGAATCAAATCCTAACAGTTGTAAAATCACGCTCATTGGAGGCAATTTGTTGTTATGAAGCATTGCGTAGTCTTCCTAAAGAATTCGACACATTTTGCTGTTGGCAGACGCTTGTACGACCACTGTGTTTTGTTGTTGTATATGGCGCATTTTCTTTGCAACTTAGGTTTTATTTTCGTTTTTTTATTGCTGCAGTATTATTCTGCAGTAGTGAGGTACAGTAATATCCTTTGTTAGAGCATTGGTTCTTACCAGTCAAAGTTACAAAAATTTAACTTAAAACTAAAATAATGAAAAATTCCCACAATTCTAAAAAATTCCCAGGTTTTTCCCAGATCTCCCAGTTCATATACACCCTGAACTGCCTATAGGCCTCCGTACGAGCCTTAATTTAGCTTGGTGGTCCTTACACGAAATGTTTGATGGCAGCAGCACAGTCACTCTGCAGTCAGTTTCAAATGCTAGTTCTCCAAATTTTATTACCAAAGTTCCACAAAAAGATCATCGTCCCTCCAAGGATTCCCTCTCACGGTCCTTTACAGATGAACCACAGTTACCCAAAATTCTCCCAATAAACTGATGTCAGCCGTTCGCCTTCTCTAATACACCCTTTGCATGCTCATTCCATTTCATATCGCTTTTCAATGTTACACCTATACATTTAATCAAGCTGACTACTGGGCAATACAATACTGTTGTTGTACTCTAACATTACGAAACTGTTTTTCCTACTCATCTGCAACTTATACATTTCGACATTTGGTTCTTGCTGCCATTCATTACATAATTTTTGTCCAAGTCATCTTGTATCCTTCTAGACGTACAATGACAACTCCTTCCTGTACACCACAGCAGCATTAGCAGACACTCCTGAGGATGCCCTTATCTCTCATGAATATTCGCTGCAAAGGGCACTGTATTGGATCCTATTACTTAAGAAGTCTTCGAGCAACTCGTGTATCTGAGGAACCTATTCTTTATGCTCATATCCTTGAAGTGGCTGCAGCGGGACACTGTGTCAAACACCTTCCAGAAATCTAGAATATGGAATTTGCTGTTGCCCGTCATTCATAGTTCACAGAGTATTTATTGTGAACTAAATCCATGCTGTTTTATAGACAGAAGCTTTTCTGTCTCAAAGAAATTTATTGTATAGGAACTCTGGCTATGGTTGGTTGGTTTAAAAGGAGGGGGGGGGGGGGGGGGGGGGGGCAAACTGCTAGGTCATCGGTCCCACGTTCCGACTGAAATAATTCCATAAGGATGGGAGTAAAATAATCGAGACGTACAAAAAACAGCTGGAAGAAAGAAGAATACCACAAGAATGACAGAACGGCAACAAACACTAAAATGGACAAAATCAGACATGAAAACCACAGCAAGACACCAGGAACACATAGAAGAAATATAACAAGAGAGCAGATTACCATGGCTGGCTGACTATGACAATAAAAAGGAGAAGCCAGGCACTCTGCAACACATTACAACCTCCGCCCTAAAAGCACTAGGGTGGAGGGCACAGAGGGACAAAAGACATGCGCTAAAACTTTGATCAAATGATAAAACCCACCCTCAAGAATAAAATGTAAAACTAAAGCTGCTATTGAGGCATGGTCGCCCAGCACTGAAGGTAGGGTGCTGGGAAAGTTAAAAGTCCGCCACAGAGTGGCAGAAAGTGGGCAGTCCAGCAAGAGGTGGACAAGTCATTTGTGAGCGACAGCGACACCGAGGTGGGTCCTCGCGATGGAGGAGGTAACCATGCGTTAGCCATGTATGGCCAATGCGGAGCCAGCAGAGGACAACCGATTCCCTGCAAGAGGACTGCATAGAAGACTTCCACACATTCGTAGTCTCGTTAACGACACATAGTTGTACACCATTCCATCTCCCAAAGCCGAAAAACCCTGCAGTGTAAGACAGAACACAGGTCAGTTTCAGAGATGCTCATCTCAGAAGCGGCGTCTGTGTAGCCTGTTGGCAAGTTCGTTGCCTGGGATTCCGACGTATCCTGGGGTCCACACTAACACCACTGAACGATGGGACCATTCCAGGCCATAGATGGAATCTTGATAGACGCTACCAAAGGACGGTGAGGGTAGCACTGGTCGACAGCTTGTGGGCTGCTCAAGGAGTCAGTACACAGGAGCAATGACTCGCCAGGGCATGAGCGGATGTTCTCAAGAGTACGAGATATGGCCGCCAGCTCTGCAGTGAAAACACTGCAGCCATCTGGCAAGGAGTGCTGTTCTATATGTCCTCCATGAATATACGTAAAGCCTACATATGACCATCTGCCACGAGCTGTCGGTTTAAACCACTTCATGGCCCTAGTACCTGTTGAGAATCAAGAGGAAGTGATAGCGGAGAGCCGCGGGGTTAACTGAGTCCTTAGGGCCATGCTAAAGGTCCAGAAGAATCTGTGGCCTAGGTGTACACTGTGGAGGTGACACGAATGGACCTCGAGCAGAGGTGGTAATGGGAAGGACTCCATTTTAGACAGAAGGGACCGGGCACAAACAGCAATCTTAAGCCCTGACCTGGGCCGCCAATGGGGGAGATCAACCACCATGGTTGGGGAAAGGAGACGGTAATTCGGATGCACAGGAGAACTACAAACGTGTGCAACATAACTAGCCAGCAGTTGTGCACACCTAATCTTCAATAGAGGGCCTCTGGCCTCCACCAGGACACTGGTCACCGGACTTTTTCTAAAACATCCTGTCGCTAGGCGAAAGCCATAGTGGTGCAGGGGTCGAGTAAACACAATGCTGAGGGTGCCGCCGAACTGTAAACCAGACTCCCATAGTCAAAGCAGGGTTGAACAAGGGCTCTGTAGAGCTGCAGCAGCATAAATCGATCTGCACCCCACTTGGTGTTGCTCAGGCAGTGATGGGCATTGAGGTGCAGCCAGCACTTCTGATTAAGCTGACGAAGGTGAGGAAGCCATGTCAATCGGGCATTGAAAACCAGTCCTAACAATCGATATGTCTCCACTACAGTGAGTGGATCGTCATTAAGGTAAAGTTCTGGTTCGGGATGAACGGTGTGATGCCGACAGAAGTGCATGACACAAAACTTTGCGGCCAAAAACTGGAAGCCTTGGGCTAGAGCCCATGACTGTGCCTTGTGAATGGCTCCCTGTAGGCGCCACTCAGCAACACCAGTACTGGAGGAGCAGTACAAAATGCAGAAGTCCTCCACCTACCGAGAAGATGAGACAGACGGCCCTATAGTTGCTGCTAGACTTTTAATAGCCACTCAAAACAGAGACACACTCAAAACAGAGCCCTGTGGAACACCATTCACCTGAATACGAGGGGCGGGGGGAACTATGGGAGGCACTGACTTGGACACGGAAAGTACGAAGCAACAGGAAGTTTTAGTTAAAATCGGGAGCAGGCTACAGAGACCCCATTCATACAATGTGGCATGGATATCACGTCGCCAGGTTGTGTCATATGCTTTACATAAGTCAAAAAAGATGTCAACCAGGTGTTGGTGTCTGCAAAAGGCTGTTCGGATGGCAGACTTGAGGGACACAGGATTATCAGTGGTAGAGCGACCCTGGCGGAAGCCGCCCTAACATGGAGCCAATAGGCCACATGACTCCAGGACTCAACCCAACACAACCGCCGACACACCATACGTTCCAGCAGCTTACAAATAAAGTTGATGTGGCTGATGGGCCAGTAGTTATGCACATCAAGTGGGTTTTGACCAGATTTGAGCACCGGAATGATGGTGCTCTCCCACCATTATGATGTAAAGACGCCATCGCACCAGATCCGATTGAAGATGACGAGGAGATATTGCTTGAAGTCAGACAAGAGATGTTTACTCATCTGACTGTGGATCTGATCTGGCCCAGGAGCTGTGTGTCGGGGTAATGTGCAAGGACGCTGAGGAGCTCTCACTCTGCAAATGGGGCATTATAGGGTTCACTGTGGCGTGTAGTGAACGAGCACTTTCCTTTCCATCCACTGTTTGAGGGTGCGAAAGGCCAGGGGGGTGGGTGGGGGGTGGGTAGTTCTCTAACTCAGAGGCTCGAACAAAGTGCTCGGCAATTGGGTTTGCGTTGGTAGATAACACACCATTGATGTTAATGTCAGGGTATCCACAAACATGTCTGATCTTCGTCCAGACTTGGGAAGGTGACGTGCGGCACTCAGTGGAGTCTCCAAACATTCCTGTTTACGCTGTTTTATTAGCTGGCGAATGCAGGCACGGAGCCGCTCAAAGGCTATTAGATGCCCTAGGAAATGGTGCTGCTTATGTCACTGTAGAGCTCACCGAAGCTCCTTAATTGCCTCAGCAACCACGAAGGGACTGTCTTTCACAGGTGGCACCTTAAAGAACGAGGGATCGCGTTTTCCACTGCAGAAACGATTGTTATAGTGAACTGCTCGATGACAACATTGATGGCAACATGTGGGGCAGAGTCAGCTGTGACAGCAGAGGTGAAGGCTTCCCGGTCTGCCTTGTTTAAAGCTCATCTGGATAGGCGTTCATGGGCATGACGCTGGTGGACTGACAGGAAGATGAGGAAATGATCACTACCACACAGGACGTCATGTGCCCTCCAGTGGACAGATGGGAGAAGGCCAGGACTGCAAACCGAGAGATCAATGGCCAAATACGTGCCATGTGCCACACTGAAAAGTGTGGGAGCACCTGTATTTAAGAGGCAGAGGTCGAGTTGTGACAGTAAATTTTCGACCTCCCTACCTTTGCCAATAAGCGCCACCCCACAGGGGGTTATGCGCATTAAAATCTCCCAAAAACAGGAAAAGTTTAGGGAGTTGATGAATCAGTGCAGCCAATATGTTCAGGGGTACTGCACCATCTGTGGGAAGATATAAATTGCAGACAGTTATTTCCTGCATCATCCTTATCCTGACAGCACAGCTTCAAGAGGTGTTTTAAGGGTCACAGGTTCACTACATACCGAGATCAGGACATAGATGCAAACTCCACATGACACACTATTAGAGTCCCTACAATTCCTGTAATATGCCTTATAGCCTCAGAGGGCAGAGGTCTGCATTGCCGGGAACCATGTTTCCTGGAGGGCAATGCAGAAAGCAAGTGTAAAGCTTAACAGTTCCCGTAGCTCAGCCAGGTGGTGAAAAAACCACCGCAATTCCACTGGAGGATTAAGTGATCACGAGACTGGGAAGGCATGACAAACTCACACTCAATGAGGCAGTCTATGCCTCAGGGTCACCTGCTGCCACCAGATGAGTACCTGTGCAATTGACATCCACTGGCTCTGGGGACCCAGCAAGATCTAGGTCCTCAGCAGATGCCAGAAACTCCACCTCATCCTCAGTCACAGAACTTGTAGGTAGGGGTGGTGTGGGTACCACCGCAGTGCGTTGGCTCTTTGAAGTCTTTCTTGTTAGGTTTCTCTCGCTGCTCCTTAGGTTTGTCCGGCTGGGAGGGCTTCACTGATTCAGTCTCATGGACTGAGGAGGATCGTGAAGTCCTACGAGCAGCTACCTGTGTTTGCTTCAGTCACTGATGGCTGTCAGCTTTGCCAATGGTATGAACCTGGGAAGGGAGTGACCCAAGGGATCCTTTCCTGGTGAGAGGACCCGAAGAGGACTTACGCTTCCCTGGCTGAGAAGTGAGGACTGATGTCCTCGAGGGCTGGGGAGGGGAGGGGGGGGGGGGATGTTGCTCCTGAAGTAGGCTGTGCAGGAGCAACAGGGAGGGATGTGCCCCCATCAAAGGGGCAGGTGCAGTCTGATGGCTCAGAGCCAACTGTACGTGGCAGAGCGGAAGATGGTACAACCGTTGTCATAGCGGCGGCATAGGTTGACGCCATATGCACAGGATGTAGCCTCTCATATTTTCTCTTAGTCTCTTTCTGGAGACACAGATGGGAGGTGAGGGCACAGGGAGTATTGGGATGTGAAGGACGTCCACAATCTCGACAGGTGGTGCTGGAAGTACAGCGGAAAGACATATGGCCGAACTTCCAGCAATTAAGGCACCGCATCGGGAGAGGGTTATATGGCTTTGTGTCACAGTGGTAGACCATCACCTTGACCTCGTGCAATGTGTCACCCTCTAAGGCCAAGATGAAGGTACAGGTGGCAACCTGATTATCTCTCAGATCCTGGTGGATGCATCAGACGAAATGGACACTTCGCCACTCTAAACTGGCGCGCAGCTCATTGCTAGACTGCAGAAGAAGGTCCCCGCAGGGGGCCTCGGGATATGTTCAAGAAGTCTGCAGTAAATCAAAGTTAAGAATACTGGTCTGTAATTTTACAGGTCCTTCTCATGTACAGTGAGTCACGTGCATTTTTCTCATCAATTGCACGCAGAGAGGAATTTGCAATAAATGAAAGTGAAATACGAGTTCAATGCCATAGGGTACTCTCCGTAAAACCAAATTGGGATTCCATGTAGACCTGGTGATTATTATTTTTCTCAACTCTTTCAGTTGCTTCTCTATGGCAGGGATTTTTATTACTATGCCCTCCATGTAAGAGGGTGTAGAACAATAAAATGACGGTATGTTTGTATAATCATCGTGTGAGAATGATCTCCACGTTGCCACAAGTTACCCCAAATGAAACTCCCTGAGATTTCCCTGGTTTCCAGACAATTTCTGGCACTTTTCCCTGACAAATTTTGAGATCTTAATTGTAAGTAAAGACACAAGATGACAAAAAATTTAAGGACTTCTGTATTGCTTAACATGTGAGCAAAAATCTTAAATATTAACATCTTTTGTAATGAATTGTTTTTCAGTGGAGAAAGCAAACCAAATGGTATATATGTGTCGTTAAGACCACTGATGTAATTTTATTTCAATAAAATGAAACACATTTGGTGACAAAAGTATACACTTCCTTGGAGTCGGAAGAAGAATTTAAAATACCTTCACTGATTTCAGAAATAACCTCAGAAAAAGTAGGCCTCTTGAAAGAAGTTAGATTAGATTCAGTTTTCGTTCCATAGACCCAAAAAATGAGATGATTCTCATGGGTTGAATATAATACTTACTACCCTGATCATTTGTCACGAGATAGTCGAAATAGGATAATACAATGCAGGGAAGAGTTGTGTAAACCAACACTACAGGTGGCCGCTAATAAAATGTTGGTTCTACTACGTTTGTTACTGTCAGTTGTTACCAACTGTGTTATGTCTTATTTTACAGGTATTGTGCGATTTTTCTTTCAAGGAATACACGAGTATATAACTTACAAACTGCCAGCGACTACCACAATTTTCTTCTTCTTATAGTCCATACTTTCTAATGCATAAACTACTTTCGAAGTGTCAAAAATGTACTAGAATAAATAAAAAGCTGCTCTGTACAATGTACTTGTGGCGAGACAGTTGCAATTCCCAAAACCCATCTCCTGTGGCCTCTGGCCTTCTGAGGAGCACTGTAGTCCTGGGTCCATGGATAAACCACGAATATCCGCCACATTTTAAACCATGGTGGGTCTTCTCCATACTTAACCCTCATACTCAGCATGTGTTTCTCCAGTGTGCAATTTAAAAACAGTTTAAATTTTGCCCGTAAGTCCTCTACGTCCATTATACTGGAACTAAATGACGTCCATTCATTGTCTAATAAGTAGTATGCTAACAACTGCTTATCTGCTCTTTCCAGCACAAATAGTCTGCTGTATTGATTGACCAAGTCACTATGATAACACAATGATCACTAATCCCTGTCCCTATTCTGGTGCCACAGATAAGGTAACTGGGCAGTCTGATAAGCTGTTCAAGACAGTTTTCACAAGACTGTCTGTCCATACCACCTGCAATAATCCATAGGTGTCCCAGTCTATACTCAGTAGGTTAAAGCTACCTTCAACTAATACTGCATAATCTGAGTATTTTGATGCTGTTAAGCATAGACCTTCTTTCAATGATTCTGAAATTGTCACGGTGGACTCTGATGGCTGGCAAAAACACCATAAAATTAACACGAGTTCACACACACCTGTTACATGGATCACAATAACTTCACCACCAGACTTTTACAGCCTCAATACACATTTTCATCAACTGCAATAAACACACCCGCTTCCATGGCACCTACAAGTTGGCTTTTAGGTATACTTTCCACACCTTGCTAAATATTTCAGAGCTGTTTACTTTGGGTTACAGCCAGCTGTCAGTTTCAAGAATAATTTGAGCGTGACAACTTTCCTGGGGGTGAGGGGCGCCAAGTGTTCAAGACTGTGACCAATACTTCAACAATTTAATCTTAATATTTTGACAGCCCTAGTGTCTTTTTTGCACGTGGTCTGACTTTGCTCTCTATGTATGCACTGACAAACGTTCTTCAGAGGGTGTCACATCCCACATGCACTCTACAAATACTCTGCTACCTGACTAGCTGCTCCCTTTGTGTAGTGCACCACTGACCTATCAAGAGGTGTCTCACACCTCCATCCCTTAACGCAGACCATAAATCTACAGAAAAGAAGATCACAGAATCAACATAACCTTCAGTTGAGGCCTTCCGCTCGGCTTCAAACCAAAGAACCCCTATCAACTCTTGGAACAATGCTGCAAACCATGAGCCCTACTTGCACTCCACACCTGAGGCCAGCAGTCTTCACTGCTTTCGTCACACATCTGGATGAAATGAGGATGGGCGTCACAACCCAAGCAACAGACATCAATGCTGACATTAGCCACAAGTTGCAGAAGACTGGACCCAACATGCATGATAGCCACAGTCAAGGCCACCTACAAATCTCTAATGGCATTTATAGCCTCTGGGCCGGGAATGCACAGTCGACAGCTGTGCAGCTAGCCAACCAGGGATCAGTCTGTTTCTGTATTCCATACTGTGTGAACTCACATAATATTGAGCATTCTACCATGCTTTATGTGCTTAAAACTATGACTGACTGATTTCTGTGGTTTTTATCATAATGGTTTAAACACTTAAAAGGCAAAAAGTGTTTAGCGAACAGGCAAGGTACCTTATTTTTAAAGTGTAGTCATTCTTCAAATGTGAGGCAGATTCAGGCAAACCAGTGAGCAACACTGCCAAGGTGCAGGAACATGACATAAGTCTACGCAGTGTTAGCCAAATTGAAAACGCACCATTCCTTGTAAGATGGATGGCCATAGGTCATTAATGCTGTTGCCAACTATAATATTTGATGAAATAAACTACTGATTTTGAATTTTATTTACTGCATTCCACTGCTTGATTAAAATACTAATTTTTGTACGAACTCTCAACTAGATAGTATGGCATGGTACCATGTGTGTTTATAAAAGCTGGGCAGAAATTCTTAAGTCTATGCAGTCCACCCCCAACCTCTCCCAACTCAAAAGAATGATGCAAAGTAACATGTTAT
Organism: Schistocerca piceifrons; assembly: GCF_021461385.2. Taxonomy (NCBI): domain Eukaryota; kingdom Metazoa; phylum Arthropoda; class Insecta; order Orthoptera; family Acrididae; genus Schistocerca; species Schistocerca piceifrons. The sequence goes on from NC_060145.1 coordinate 65,020,959, forward strand.
CAGTGGTGAAAACAATTGAAGTCATAAATAAATAATTAGATTAAGTTATGGTTTTAAGATCATTAATTTATTTAAGTTACACTGTTATTGTCCGTCAATAACCCTGCCACAAGAGAATTTTTTTTAAGTTACTAAACCGACTGAAATCTGGGCCTGTGTGTAAAATTCAGCATATTCAATAAAAACAGAACTACAAAGGCAATAAACCCACATAAATAAGTAGAATCAGCTCCGAACACCTCAGAAATAAATTGTGGCTAACTTCTTCATTAAATTTACAAAAGCAATAAAGAGGTGTTTGGGAAAACAGAAATCTAAACAGGCTTACTACATATTACTAGATTAACACTGTCAATAAAAGGTAAAACATTTATTCTGAAGTATTTATTTAATGCTTATAAAACTTCTGTCCACGTCTCTCTCACTTAGGAGAGAAGTAGCATTCTTCCAGAAAAAGCTAATAAATAACGTTTAAAACACTATTCCTCATTCTACAAATAATTATTTAGCAAGGTGAAAAATGTGCCCTGAATACTTACTACCCTTCAATACTGAGGAAACAACATTACGTAACAGCAAGAGGGGGAAAAAAAAGGACAAGTACTTTACCTAAGTCCTTCAGCCACATGAGTTAAGAGTTGACGCATCTCTGATTCTGAAAATGCAGTGCCAGTTCTGTGATTTTCTACAATGCGATCAGCAAGGCTACCACCATTGCAATATTCATTCTGAATTATCATATGGTCATCTTCTGCCCATGCAGAATAATAGCGCACAACATGTTGGTGCTTTCCCAGAACAGCATGAGCATATACTTCATTGAGAGCAGCTTTCCTGTCAACCAAACCAGTAGTGTAGAATGCAATAAACAGAAACACTAAATACGCTACTCTGACAAGAAATACCCTACAGTTCAACCATAAAATTTGGGTCAACAGAACCGTCCAATTCCACCAGTCTGCTTCAACCCATCGCGTAAAGGTGTTAGGTGTTATGGTCTCTCTCCGTGTGTGTGTGTGTGTGTGTGTGTGTGTGTGTGTGTGTGTGTGTGGGGGGGGGTGGTGGTGTTGTTTTTCATAGTTGTAGCTGTTGGTTTTTTTGTATCAGGGCCATTCCGTGCCAAGTGGTCTAATATCAAGAAATGTTCCCATCATGGATTTTGATGAAATTTTGTATGAACATTCACACTTGTTCTCAATGAACACCGGTAAAGCTTCAGTTTCAGAAATTCAATACTTGCAGAGATAAAGGCACTTGTTTGAAACCATAGCACAGCTTCCAATAGTGCATCCTTGAATTTTCAGCAACTTTGAGATGAGATATCTATGTAAGTATTTGCATGAAAGAAACAAAACTTGGTCAACTTATACAACTTTTAGAGCTCTTTAAAGTAAAATATTAAGAAAAGGATTTCTGAGCAATTTTGATATAGATAATTTGAAGCTAAGTTGGGCAAAAAAATAGCTGTTTAAAAAAAATGCGAACTTTAGTTTTTATATCTCCAAAAGTAATTGTGTGTATATGAAACTTTGCACACCATAACTCACCAAACAGGTCTTAGAATATAAAATTTCATTCTCCTATTGCTTTCCATTATTTCACAAATCTAGGATAAAGTTGACAATTTTTCAAAAAGTGCTAAAAATGGGTATTTTTAGTCAAATTTTTCAAAAAAGTGTTTTCTCCAAACTCTTCTAAACTATCGTCATTAGAAGGAGCATATTCTAAACTATCTAGAAAAGTGGATTTGGTTTTGCAATGCAAGCATATAAGGCCCTAAAAAGTAGCATCATCAAAGAGGCACACTGGAAGTTTGAACACATTTTTCTGGCACTCAAATTATACCTGAAACCTTTTATTATGCCTAATAAATGTTTATTAGTGCCTTGAATAATTGAAATAAAAAGATCTGGTAAATAGGCAATGAGACTGTCAGAAAAACTTGAAAACTATGAGAAGTAGCCCTTCTGCTTTTATCGTAAGTTTTCATCTGCATAAAACTCTTCTCATTTGTAAAAAAAAATGAGAGAGAGAGAGAGAGAGAGAGAGAGAGAGAGAGAGAGATAATTCAATGAATAATAGCTTCATATTTTTAGTACTTCTCAAAATTGTAAATATTTACAAGTGGAAAATGAAGACCTAATTTGTGGATTCAATTGTATAAAACATTTTTCCAAAAAAGAATTGGTTTGCTAGAATCACGCATCAAGTGATGTAAATTTTCCAATCAATAATGCAGAGATTTTAATACCGAGGTGTTGTAAGCTGTGAATTTTTGTCTTAAAGTTATTAGGGAAACATGTGAAATTGGTTGGTTAAACATCTACGAGTTTTAATTTTGTGTTTAATCACACTTAAATGTAGCCTACTGCCTTGGTAAATACGTAACCACTAGTTTCACAGAGAAAATTCACAAGATTCACTGTTTATAGAAAAATTAATGGCAACAATTACTTTAACAATCAGACTTTCATTATTGTGAGCCTTGTTTGAACAATCAATATTTCAGTGGCGTGTTTGCAGCATAGTGAGTGGCTTGGCTGAGTGTGGCTTGTTAAGCGATTCGTAATACCATCGAAGTTTGTAATCTAACTTACAAAAAATTGTTTTGATTGTGTCTTTTATAGCATATATCAATTATTAGATTTTTTCATTGGTATTATACATTGTGTATTCATTCAGTAGCAATTTGTCTGAAATTTAAGCAGATTATAATTTGCACTTAGAGGCCAAATACATTATTTAGTTGCTGGTTAGAGATGGATGCAGAAGGGAACAGCATACCTTCCTGCTCAATTGGGCAAGGAGATAGTGGAACAAAGTGTCATATCACTTTCTTTGCCAAAAAAGCTGCTTTAAAATGGTTTTTAGTGATGAGGAAAAAGAGTTGTTGGTCCGACATTCTGAAGCAAAGCTGGACAATACCTCTCAAGTTTGCCTACACCATGAAGCCCTGTTATTGACACAATATGAGAGGTTACAAAAAAATGCTTCAATCCCCTTGGGAAGGTGAATCATAATGTTAAGGCAGGAATTCACACTCTTGATACTGAAACAGCTAATAAAGCTTCTGATATGTTGAAGAAGCATCTTATTAATAACATGAAGCCAGGGTCAGAAAATTTGGCTGGCTTGCAGGACTACCTTAAATAAACACTTGGACAAAGCTTTATCAGCCTCATCATCACATTCTGATGAGGAGTTTACACCAAACGAAGAATTAAATAGTAGTTTATTGTCTATCGGTATTTCACCCCTGAAGAGAACAGTAAGTTACAGAGATAAGCCCCAATATGTGAAGAAGAAAATTCAAAAGGCTCAAAATGTGATTAAAAACAGAATTGTAAAGGCAATGGGAGTAAATCAACAAATTGAAGATGCTAGTGAAATTACGGAATGTGGAAACTCTGCCGACTATGCACATTTGCTGACTGAACTGAAAGCCAAGATGCAGAATGCAATTCATAAAGAACAGATGCAAATTTTAACCTTGGCACCTGTAAGTTGGACAGTCAGACAAACAGCAGCTCAGTTCGGCGTGTCCGAAAGAATGGTGAAGAATGCTCGGAAGGTTAAGGCAGAGAAGGGCATTCTGGCACTTCCCAAAAATAGGCAAAGCAGGAAATTACCAGCAGAAGTTGCTAGTAGAGTGTAAAATTTTTTTGAAGATGATGAGTATAGTAGGGTGTGCCCTGGAAAGAAAGATAGTATTTGAGTTAGACTTTTAGATAGAAAGACATACCATGCAGAAAAGATTGTTACTTTGCAATTTACGGGAAATGTATGTTATCTATAAGAATATAAATGGTCCAGAAATAGGGTTCTCAAAGTTTTGTGAACTTAGACCCAAATGGTGCGTAACAGTAGGATCAGCTGGAACACATGCAGTTTGTGTCTGTGCAATTCACCAAAATGTTAAGCTTATGCTTAGCGGAGCTGGTACACGTGAAAATTATAAGGAGATTCTCAGCAAGGCAGTTTGAACTCTAAACAGTGTATGCTACATCCCTGTGAAAGGTGTCCTGGGCCCGAAGCTATAGCATCTGAAATTGCCAGCTATTTCCTAGGTCATGAGCCACAGGAAGTTATTGTGTTTAAGCAATGGATACATACCGATCGGGCCACACTGGACACGAAGCAAATGGTAGTGGATGAAAATATTGAGAATGTAAAAAATAAAATATGGAGTCTGTCATGTCATCATTACATTGCCAAACATCAAAGCTTGCATCTTAAAGGCCTTAAATGTCATCTGAAAGACGAAGAGCTTGTTGTCCTAATGAATTTTGCAGAAAATTATTCTTTTATCATTCAGGATGCTGTGCAAGGCTTCCACTGGGACAATAGTCAAGCAACAATTCATCCATTTGTTATCTACTTTCGTCAAAATGAGAAAGTAGAATCTTTAAGTTTTTGCAATATCAGTGACTGACTGTGGCATGCCACTATTACAGTTCACGTTTTTATCAAGGAGCGCATCAAATATATAAAAGCACGGTTTGCACAGATATCCCACATTCATTATTTCAGTGATAGCTCCAGTGCTCAATATAAAAATTTCAAGAATTTCCTAAATTTGTGCTACAACAAGAGTGATTTTGGAATGACAGCCGAATGGAATTTTTTTGCTACTAGTCACGGGAAATCACCTTGTGATGGGATTGGAGGTACAATAAAGCGGTTAGCAGCAAGCTTGTAACGGCCACTTAATGGACAAATTCTTACTCCCCTAGATCTGTTTCACTTCTGCTCTGAAAACATTAATGGAATTAAATTTGTTTTTGTCAGTAAAGATGAAATTGAAAAAAATATTGTGTCACAAGAAGAGAGGTTTAAGCTTGGACAAACTGTAGCAGGCACTAGAGAAAATCATCACTTTTTACCTATTGATGAAACAACAATTCACGTCGGCAGAGTTTCAAATGATTGTTCATCTTTTCTAGCTAAAAGGGGCCACAGTAATGAAGGAGGCATATTAATGTCTGCTCTCCAACCAGGACAATATGTTGCATGCATCTATGAAAACATGTGGTGGATTGGGAATATCTGTGAGACCTCCACAGAGCAAAGGGATGCATTAATGAACTTTATGCACCCACATGGTCCAGCAAATTCATTTTATTGGCCACCAAGAAGTGACAAGTGCTGGGTTCTGGAACACCACATTATTGCAGTTATTCCAGCTCCATCAGTAAATTCGTCTGGCCATCAATACACCATTCCTCTTGATATTCATCATAAAATTAATGTAGCATATCAAAAATTGAAATAGTTATATATAAAAACAAAGATGAGGTGATTTACCGAACGAAAGCGCTGGCAGGTCGATAGACACACAAACAAACACAAACATACACACAAAATTCAAGCTTTCGTAACAAACTGTTGCCTCATCAGGAAAGAGGGAAGGAGGGGGGGGGGAAGACGAAAGGAAGTGGGTTTTAAGGGAGAGGGTAAGGAGTCATTCCAATCCCGGGAGCTTGTGTCTGTATGTGTGGATGGATATGTGCGTGTGTGCAAGTGTATACCTGCCCTTTTTTCCCCCTAAGGTAAGTCTTTCCGCTCCCGGGATTGGAATGACTCCTTACCCTCTCCCTTAAAACCCACTTCCTTTCGTCTTCCCCCCTCCTTCCCTCTTTCCTGATGAGGCAACAGTTTGTTGCGAAAGCTTGAATTTTGTGTGTATGTTTGTGTTTGTTTGTGTGTCTATCGACCTGCCAGCGCTTTCGTTCGGTAAGTCACCTCATCTTTGTTTTTATATATAATTTTTCCCACGTGGAATGTTTCCTTCTATTATACTGAAAAATTGAAATAGATTAGAGGAAACAATCTAAGGAACCCAAGAGTGCCTTCTAATTTTACACAGGGCACTTGAATAATTTTACTATCAGGCTTGGGAACCTGTGTAAAGAATTAAGAAATAACATTGTTTCTATTTTTACTCTTTTGCAATTCAGACTTAAGCTAGGTCCTATTCATCAGGACTTCTTATTTCACTTATCCCAGACATCAATAAACATGTATAAGGCAAAATAAAAGGTTTCAGGTATAATTTTAGTGCTAGAAAAATGTTTTCAAATTTCCAGTGCACCTCTTTAATGATGTTACTTTTTAGGGCCTTATATGCTTGCATTGCAAAACCAAATCCACTTTTCTAGATAGTTTAGAATATGCTCTTTCTAATGACGATAGTTTAGAAGAGTTTGGAGAAAACACTTTTTTGAAAAATTTGACTAAAAATACCCATTTTTAGCACTTTTTGAAAAATCGTCAACTTTATCCTAGATTTGTAAAATGATGGAAAGCAATGGGAGAATGAAATTTTATATTCTAAGACCTTGTGTTGGTGGGTTATGGTGTGCAAAGTTTCATGTACATCCCACAATTACTTTTGGAGATATAAAAAACTAAAGTTCGCATTTTTTTTGCCCAACTTTGCTTCAAATTATCTATATCAAAATTGCTCAGAAATCCTTTTCTTAATATTTTACTTTAAAGAGCTCTAAAAGTTGTATAAGATGGCCAAGTTTTGTTTCTTTCCTGCAAATACTTACAGAGATATCTCAAAGTTGCTGAAAATTCAAGGACGCACTATAGAAAGCTGTACTATGGTCTTAAACAAGTGACTGTATCTCCGAAAGTATCGAATTTCTGAAACTCAAATTTTACCAGTGTTCATTGAGAACATGTGTGAATGTTCATAAAAAATTTCATCAAAATCCATGAGGGTCATGTGGGAGCCTCTAGACCACTTGGCATGGAATGACCCATCAATAGTTATGGTTGACTCATACTGATCAAGGGAAATGACTGATTCTAATTTCCATAGTTTTATGTGTAGGTACTGGTGTTTTGGTATCATCAGCTGTGGTCAAGGGAAATGTCCAATTCCAATCTCCGTAGTTTTTGCTGTAGGCGTTGGTGTTTTGGTATAGTCAGCTGCAGTTGACCTATATAGGTCAAGGGAAGTGGCCGATTCCTGTAGATTTTGTATTTTTTTTTGTTCGTCATTTTGAGCGTTTTGGGATCGTGGTGTTATTTTTACTGTTATATTTAGTTTGTCCCCTCCCTAAAAGCCCCAGTTTCCCGTGGTTGTCCCGTTAGTTTGATTGTATTTTAGGAGGGAGATGTTGCTGTCTTATTTATACGTATTTTCGTGTGTTACAGTGTGTATGTTGTGACATCATTGGCACCATATTGGAGAAACTTAGAATAGCCATTTCCGCCATACTGATGATGTCATAGGTCAAAGCAGACAGGTGGAATCCGACACTTCTGCAATCCCTAAAATTCAAAGGACATTTTAAATTAAGTAGGATTCAACATTACATGTAGACTGAGATGCAGGTGGCCCATGATATCACAAATTTAACAGCGTCATAGCAACTTCTAAGTCAAATTATCGCATCTCAAAGTAACTAAAATTCCGGACTGCACAGAAAACGAATTCTACAGTAATAACAATATTATTTCTTACTACATCGGTTCTGCCATAACTATGTCAAGGGTGCTCACTTTTTACACAGCTCCTATAACCAAAAAAATTAAAAAACCTCTAAATGCAAGGTAACTGAGCAGCTGAGTCTGAACTTAATAAGGGTGCGCACAACATTTGCCATAAAACCATAGCCCAAACACTTCCTAAGCACACTATACCCCAGAAACCTTCAAATCTGAAATGTTTTACATCAATCTAATTAAACATTGGTATTTGAAGATGGTTGCCATGATTTATGTCAAAACATGTTTCCTACACTACCCTAGAAATATTTTAACACTACACAAATTATTAAACACTTACTCATTAGCACTGCCAGCAATTGGTTTTATACTCTTCTTTACTGCATATATACAACCATCAAGTCTGTTGATACACTTAAATACAGTTCCAAACTCTCCAGTTCCAATAAGTTCAAGTTCATGAAATTCCTGGAAAAAATATGGAAACAAATTGTTAATTCTTATTTATATTTTTTCAGTCACTGCTTTCATCTTCCAACATGTTCTCAAACTAGTCATTTGTAATAGGCAAAACTGAAAGATGAATATACCTGTGACCAAGAGCCTTCTACAGACCTAAGAGCAAATCCTGACAATTGTCACCGCCTTCTAAGCAAACCCTCACTATCTGTCTTCATTTTGTAATAACACAACACATTATCTACAGCAATTTCTTCAGTGCCTTCTCTCTCTCTATCCAAACAGCAAATTATATTGGTTTTACTGTTCAGCAATTTCAGTTGACAGTTTCTTCACTGTAGAAGCAGCAGCAATTCATAATAGTAGACAATAAGAAGGAGAGTAGATAAAGTTGCAGTACAAGACACATTGTGGAAGATATAGCTTTATAAATAAATGAGAATACTTTAGCACTTAACATATATACAATATACAGGAACAAACAAGTTCAACAATATTATAAAAAAGACAGTTGCTACTCACCATATAGTGGAGATGCTAAGTCTCAGATAAGCACAACAAAACGAGTCATATAAACACACACACACACACACACACACACACACACACACACACACACACACACACACACACACACACACACACGAGATCATTGTCAGCTGATGAAGCCGGAGACTATGATATTTGTGTGTGTGTGTGGGGGGGGGGGGGGTGGCTGCATTTGCACAAGTGTGTATATGTCGTCTATTTTTGACAAAAGCCTCGCTGACCGAAAGCTTATTTTCTGACAGTCTTTCCGTTTTGCCTATCTGTGACTATATATGGTAAGCAGCAGCTATCCTTTTCATAAAATTGTTACATTCCATTATGGATTTTCAACTGTTTAACAAAGAATTTCAGGATGATCAGGTCACTACCAATTTCTCAAGATATGTCTAAAATGTAGGGCATCTTCCAGTTTTTAGGAAAGTTTGCTATCAAGATGAATGAGTTCACACTATCAAAAGCATTAGTTGCTGCTAAACACACACAAAATGCAAAACCTTGTTACGTCTGACAAGGATAAAAAAGTGAATCGCATAAGGAAGGGCGAGAGACCCAATTTTGACATAATAATGCTAATTACACAGATATAAAACATTAGACTCTATAGAGTATACAGAAATTATTTCACAGAAAAGATTCCTATGAAACCGACAAATTACCTTCATGACAATTTAGCGAATTTAAATGTCTCGCCTGCTTAAAGCTAACAGAAGCCCCCCAGCTTTATGACTTTAACAGTGGCTCTTATGAAAGACTGCAATACAGAGACTCACATGATTACTCACACTGATGAAATATTTGTACCACACAGTTCTGACTGCAAGCCAAAATAATAAAAACGCTATACACAATATATAGTTGTATGTTTAACCTTGTGGTATCTTGAAATATTTGAATCATGGAGAGCCAGCTTCTTTGTAGGTTGTTCCACTTCAGTATCTGAATCATCTGATGCTGCCTGGATAGCAACCGAGCAACCATGTGAAGGCGGAGGTGGTGATCTACAAAGGAAGATTAAGTACTGGAATATTGATGAAAGTTGCTGTAAGATTTCAATAACTTAAAAGTATTATACTTCGCATACACATGAATAAGAGTTTGGGTTTAAACTGTTATGTTTAAAAAAAAAAAAAAGTAGCAGGAAACGCTTAAGCACTAAACTGACTACCTCCCCATACTGACACACACAGCAGACGCTAATTGTGCAACACTGTACAAATATGACAGAACATCACATAAAATACCACGATACGCACCCCACAAGACTCCTCTTGGATCTAGATCTCTTTTTGCTTGAAAGAAGCATTCCAGTTGGCGTGAATGGGTTTATGTTAGCTGCTGGCTTGTTGTTATCGCTGTTTTCTCCTGTTGAAGCTTCGGGGGCGGTAAATAATCTTGATCGAGGACGCCCATTTTGTCGCCTGGCAAGACAGAGGTTGGAACGACGTAAAAACGGCGTCGAAAACGCTGTTCCAGAACTATTTTCAATTATTGTCTTCGGAGTAAGGGGCGAATCGAGAAGCCTGAGTGCACGGACTCCTTTGTACGGCGGGGAAAGGGACATCTTTAAATTAGTAGAGTTTGTCACATCACCACAACTGTTAACACTAAACTCGCGATCATGATAATCTAGTCCAAATTGTAAACTTGATTTTTCTTGCTGTAGTTTAGGAGCTCCGTCCTCATTCGAAGTGTCATGATCAAAAACCGAACTGTTGTTAAAATCATAGTTATCATCAACCGACGAATCAAAATCTAAAATCCTCGAGCCTGACTCTTCCATTTTTCGAAAACTTCATACATTAAAACGCTTCACAAAAACACAAGCCACTAAATCTTACAAAACGAATGGCGGCAAATCATAACTATCACACGTTAAACCGGTAACCAACCACTTCGCGGGATTCAGAGGCAAAGCGAATAATACGAATACCAACATAACAACATCAAAATACGACTGTTAGCAGTTTCGATTGTTGAATTTTACTTCATTTCCCACTAACGACCAGTTTTTGAAAATTTAGTCACAAGAAACTTATAGCTGCCATATAATCATCAACAATAAATGGAACTCAAACAGCACTCCACTTATAAAGACGATTTTTGACAAACGCTGCAACTTTCTGAAACTGAGAAATAGAAATTATTTCTAGATAAACGTGACATACAGTTTAATATTAAACAAATTTTTCGATCATTGGTCATATGAGAGAGCAAGCTATTAAGGAAGGACAAACTTAAACAGGGACAGTGATACATCTTTCAGATCAAGATAATTTAAATACTGGAGTACTTCAAGGAAGTTTGTTTGGCTCAATACTGTTTCTCATTTACATTAAAGACTTCCCACTATATGTTACACAAGATAAAACAGTGTCATTTGTTCATCACAGCAATAAAATAATTACTGGGAGGACAGCAGAAACATTAGGAGTAGAAGCTGACAAGGCACTTAGAGGAGGCCACAAATGGTCAACAACGCTTAATACAAAAATACTAATAACATGAACTCTGATACAAATAAAAAAGAATTAACACAACAAAGCTTAAATTATGTAATAAGTTTACAGCATGTGCTTGTAGCACAGAAGTTTTAGGTATTTGTGTTGATCAGTAATTAAAATGGGAAATGAAGATATCAGGGTACTTGGAAAAAGAATTAGCTCAGCACGCTATGCCCCACGATATTAGCAATAATGTTTAATAGCTCGCTTCTAAGAATAACATGTTTTGCAGATATATGTACTTCTATCATCAATTATGACATACTGTAATACTCTGGGGTCCAAATGCTCACAATATGGAAAGTGTGTTCAGACAGCAGAAACAGGCCGTCACAATAATAAGGATGAGTCATGAAAAGGCCCACTGCACCGAATGTTTAAAACATGGGATATTTTGAGAGTTGCAAGTTCTTTCAAACTACAGTTTTTATGAAGTAAACTTGTAGCAATGAGTAACAAACATCTCAACACAGGATCACCAAACCAGACACGGCAGTTGCTAGTATCTGTATAGAAAGAATAGCGTTAAGACCCAAATACTATGTATTACCAAGGAGTCAAACTATACAGGGCGAGTCGCGTAAGACGTAACACCCCCATTATTCCGGGGGCGATTACACGTATCGACAAGCGGTGTTCGGCGAATCATAGCCTTCGACCATTCTATGGTCGAAGATCATAGCCGACTATGGGGCACATACTTTGGTACATGCACAATAATCACAACGTTTATATTGACAGATATAATGAGGCAAGTACATGTTTTTTAAATGGGACGCTATACTATTTTACCATCATCCGAACGCTCTGGAAAAGACGCGTATAGTGATGTAACGCATGTTGCTATTGTGATTCAAACTTCGCTTAAAAGACGCTGGGAAACATTGCACGATTGAAGGCCGAGGCGGTCGGAAGCGCCTGTGACCAGCAAGCCGAGTTGCCGTGCTGTATGCAGCATGCACGGCCTACGCGACGTAGGTAAATCCTCATACGCCCTCTTTTAAGCAAAGTCTGAATCACAATAGCAACATGCGTTACATTACTATACGCGTCTTTTCCAGAGTGTTCGAATTATGGTAAAAAAAGTATAGCGTCCCATTTAAAAAACGTGTACTTGCCTCATTATCTCTATCAATATAAACGTTGTGATTATTGTGCATGTACCAACGTATGTGCCCCATAGTCCGCTATGATTCACCGAAAACCGCATGCCGATATGTCCAATCGCTCCCGGAATAAAGGGGGTGTTACGTCTTACGCGACTTACTCACTATAATAAATTACCAAAAAATCAACAACATAAAGGTACATGTAAACTTGAAACATGTCTTACACTATATTTACTAAAAAATACTTTTAGCTTGGTTGAAGAGTTCATGCAATAAAAATTATTACAAATAAATCATTAGGGTGAACAGCAATAAAGTAGCTAAACTGGCTGGGATATATTTGTAGGCTAGGCAGCACATGTCTAATTTCGTAAATTATCCCACATAATCTAAAAATCGATGTTTATTATGAGAGGAGTCATGTGATTCATTTCTCTTGCTTGAATCAGGTTCTAGCTGTTCCTTTAATCTTATCTTCCTTATTTCAGTGATAAATAGCATCTCCATATTGTGAATTTCTTATGTAGATCATGTTTTTCATTATTCTTATTTAACATACTCTGTTGTAATTAAGTATCTAGGAAGGTAGAATGTTGACATCCATACAAACAAATTTGCCTACAAATGGATGAATAAATAGAAAAATATGAGAAAGGGAACACATTCAAAACTCAGCCAAAACCTTACCACAGTTATCATGTGAGACTCTTTGAATTTTATCAGGAAATGGACCAGCAGATAACTGCTTTTATCAAAAGCAATCATCATTCTTCATTTGTACTGATCACCTAGTGCTAACAGACACTTTTTTTTTAATTTGGTAATAGAGGTTTCAGACAAAGTTTTAATACCAAATAACAATATATGTTTGTGTGGAGACATAAATAACACACAAATGCAATGGATGAAACCAACAGCAATCTCATGTACATTGTCCACATTCGTTGCAAATACAGATATGGAACATTGTGTCATACATGTATACAGGAAGCAATGTAATGCTAAAATTCTCTTTGTTCTGTATGAGATTCAAAGTAAACTGAATTTAGATGTGGGATTATCTTCTGTAAAATATTAAGATTAGATATTAGATTTTTAGACAGACAATCAACTCGATGTTTCCAGGCCACTTTATTATCTATATTAATTTACACAAAAACTTGCAGAGTGTGTGTTAGCCAATACACTTTCATTTTTTGTCATTTGTTCATCTGATCCACCCAACCGAAATCACACGATTTGGTTTTTGAGTGGTTAACCTTAAATTTTCACCTGAAAACTAATGTAAAAAAATTAAAAACGTTTTCGTTATAAATTTTTGCACTTGCTTAGGTAGACTACCTGAATATTTTGTCCATCAAAGAACACACATATCAGTGTCATACATAGTGAGGAACTGTTCATTATCTAGAAGTCAGTTAAATTTCTCATCATAATAAATGGACCTAATAATGAATCCTGTGAAACACAAAATTTTATGATTATTGGTCTGAATCTTTTCTTGTCTATGATAGTTCTGTTTCCATTTATGTTTTAGAGCATTGTGGCTTGTTTATTAAATATAACTCCAGTAATGTCATAAGATTTCCACTGAGAGCGTCATCTGCAAGTTTTGACAGTAGTGTAATATGATGTGCTCTGTTGAAAGCTTTTGAAAGGTCTGAAAAGACTCCTGTTGCTTTCTTACTTCCACCTTTTTCTGAAGAACGTTTTGTAATAATTGTACTGCTGGTGACATTGTACTCCAGTCTCTTCTAACCCAGGCTGGAAATACCTTAACTGTTCTAATGACCCAACACGTATTTTCCTAATTTCTTTTCAGTAATGTTACTAAAGGAGGAAATTACTGTGATAGTCGCAGTTCTGGAGAAGTTTCTTATCTCATACATTTAAACAAAGACTTGAGAATTTTCAACTTCAAGTTACCAAGGAATATATTATTCTGAAAAACACAGTTTTTTAAATGATACAGTGATATAACTAACTACAGCTTACATTTCTTTAAAAAGCAAAGGAAAACTTTCATCCTCTCTACTGATTTTTTGCTCTTCAGACTATTTATCAGCTGAAGAAGATTCTTTATATCTACTTCAAGACTCTCACATTATTGTAATCCTTTCTGCTGTTGATGAGTAGATAATATATCATTCTCATACAAATATCACTTTCTAAAAGTCTATAAAAAGCCTTTAAAAAGCTTTCTTACTATAATTGGAGCACTTACCTGTCTGTTGCTAACATTAATTTCTATATACTTTAATTTGCAAATTGTTGTTTGAATTTCTCTTAACCTGTTCACTGTAGATCATCAGGCTTTCGCAACATATTTTAATTTCTTTGAGAGACTGATACTTATATGACATGTATAGCTCTCTATGTACATTTAAAAATTATGTAAATGTGATACACACACAAGAATTTATCATAACCTCGATCATCAAGAGAGAAGTGAAGCCAATACTGTGTTTGTTTCCATTCAGCAAAACCCATTTACACTAACACCAATAAGTCGGATGAGTTACTGTATTATCAGTACATTTTAAGTCTCCTTACATAATTATTGCAACAAAGAAAAGCTATCATCTGCATATCGTACAATAAACATTCTAATAAATGACTGTGGGTCATACGCCATTTTCAGCAGAAAGAAAGGGCCAACATGGGTCCCTGAGCTTGTTCTATATCAGGCATTTCTTTGCCAACACAGACAATTTGTTTACGATACTGTAAGAAAAGATTTTAATAGTTTATGGTTCTTGTATGTTATTGCTTGGATTCCATAAAAGTACATTTTTTCTACAGAACCAAGCGTTTTCCTTAGATGTATCATTACAGAATACAACAAGGACTGGAAATTTGCAGAATAGTCTAACTACACTAGTGCACACTCATTCACCGACTAGCAACACTTGGAATACCATACCTTTCCAATTAGATTGGAAATGCAGATAGAACTTGTGGAGTATTTTTGAGCAAAAGATACGATATTCCGTTTATTTTGCCGTCATCTGAAGAAATATGAATTACAAAAATAAACAGTCGAAATGTCAGAGCTACATTCTTAAGGACATCCAGAGACCATTGGCGATCACTGACAGCTTCAAAAACTTTGATAAAGCAAGAGAGTTGAAGTCATGACATCCATACTAGAACTCTTTACTCACATGAAGTGTTGAGTACTATCGATATGGGACTTCAAATTGATTCCATATTTCTAGATTTTCAAAAAGCTTTTAACACAGTACCTCACAAGCTGCTTGTAATCAAATTGCATGCTTATGGAATATCGTCTCAGTTACGTGGCTGGATTCGCGATCTCCTCTCAAAGAGGTCACAATTCCTAGTAATCGACAGAAAGTAATCGAGTAAAACCGAAGTGATTTCTGGCGTTCCGCAAGGTAGTGTTATGGGTGCTCTGCTGTTCCTTATCTACATAAACGATTTATAAGACAATCTGAGCAGCTGTCTTAGGCTGTTCGCAGATGATTCTGTCATTTATTGACTAGTAAAGACATCAGACGATCAAAACAAATTGAAAAACGATTTAGAAAAGAAATCTGTATGGTGTGAAAATTGACAGTCGTCCCTAAATAATGTAAAGTGTAAGGTCATCCACATTAGTGCTAAAAGGACTCCGTTACACTGTGGTTAGTGGTAATCAGTCGTATCTAAAGGCCATAAATTCAACTATATACCTAGAAAACACAATTATGAACAACTTAAATTGCAAAGAACATGTAGAAAATGCTACTAAAGTGATCACCTACACTACCCTTGCCCGTCCTCTTTTGGAATACTGCTGCATGTTGTGTGACCATTACCAGATAGGATTAATGGAGTATATTGAGAAAGGGCATTTCTCATTGTGGCAGGGCCTTCTCACAAAATTTCAATCAGAAACTTTCTGCTCTAAATGGGAAAATATTTTGTTGGCGCCGACCTCCATAGAGAGAAACGGTGATCACAATAAAATAAGCAAAATCAGAGCTCACACAGAAAGATATAGGAGTTCGTTTTTTTCTGCTCGCTGTTTGGGAGTGGAAGAATAGAGAATTATTGTAAAAGTGGTTCGATGAACCCTCTGCCAGGCACGTAAGTGTGATGCTAAGAGTAGCCGTATAGATATAGATGTAGATATAGAGGCTATTCGAATTTCTTAGCGACCTTAAACACAATGACAGAAGCAAAATCTTGTTGTTACCACAGACTGCAACAGACAATGGTGTTTCACTGCGAACTAAATTGAGAATATTTGCAGAAGCACAAGCAATGTGTGACATAGCAAGTTATTATGGGATAACATTTATTGCAGTAAGATACCTAGATGTGGAGCCCAGTGAATGTACAGAAGGCTGCAAACTTATGTCTTAGCCATGACTCATAGCACATCTGTCACTATTAGCCAGCATGAGAACGGGCTTCTGTGTCACTTAGAGTGACCGTATATTCATACCACCTACGAATCTAAATAAAACATATTAAATATTAACCGATTATATTCAAACGTGGTATACTATTTTTTGTTATTGAGAAGAAGATCTCCTCCAAATTTCAAAGCTGTACATATAATAGTTTCAGAGATTCAGAAAATTAGCTAAAACCCACCAAACTGACACTCAGGGTGAAAAATTCAGTTAGGAACGATTACAGTTTGTCTTTTGTTACCATTTGAACTCAGAGTTCTCAATATACAAAATCAATTAGTTTGTATTTTTATTTTCAAAACTTTAATTGTACATTTTGTAGTAGAAAAATTCAGAAAAGTTAATATCTGTTTATTATGTTGTTGTGTGAATAAATGAGAATGAGTGAGAGTATGTATGTGGAACATACGAAAAAATTCAATATTGTATTATGTACAACACTACGTAACTGGAACGTGGGAATGATATAATTTACCCACATTGCTGATGACATATTCTAGAGGTTTCCAGAATGAGATTTTCACTCCGCAGCGGAGCGTGCGCTGATATGAAACTTCCTGGTAGATTAAAACTGTGTGCCCGACCGAGACTCGAACTCAGGACGTTTGCCTTTCGCGGGCAACTGCTCTGCCAACTGAGCTACCGAAGCACGACTCACGCCCGGTACTCACAGCTTTACTTCTGCCAGTACCTCGTCTCCTACCTTCCAAACTTTACAGAAGCTCTCCTGCGAACCGCTGCAGAGTGAAAATCTCATTCTGGAAACATCCCCCAGGCTGTGGCTAAGCCATGTCTCCGCATATCCTTTCTTTCAGGAGTGCTAGTTCTGCCAGGTTCGCAGGAGAGCTTCTGTAAAGTTTGGAAGGTAGGAGACGAGGTACTGGCAGAAGTAAAGCTGTGAGTACCAGGCGTGAGTCGTGCTTGGGTAGCTCAGTTGGTAGAGCACTTGCCCGCGAAAGGCAAACGTCCCGAGTTCGAGTCTCGGTCGGGCACACAGTTTTAATCTGCCAGGAAGTTTCATATCAGCGCACGCTCCGCTGCAGAGTGAAAATCTCATTCTGGAAACATCCCCCAGGCTGTGGCTAAGCCATGTCTCCGCATATCCTTTCTTTCAGGAGTAGTTCTGCCAGGTTCACAGGAGAGCTTCTGTAAAGTTTGGAAGGTAGGAGACGAGGTACTGGCAGAAGTAAAGCTGTGAGTACCGGGCGTGAGTCGTGCTTTGGTAGCTCAGTTGGTAGAGCACTTGCCCGCGAAAGGCAAACGTCCCGAGTTCGAGTCTCGGTCGGGCACACAGTTTTAATCTGCCAGGAAGTTCCATATTCTAGAGGTGATTGATTTTGTAAGCAGGCTGCCAGAATATTAGTTTAAAGTGCAATCGTTTTTAAATTATTTTCAAGGTTAATTTTATTTCGTTTTGTTTTATTAAATTTTGTGTTAGTATTTTCATTTGGGGATGACGTAAATTACTTTCTGAACAGTGATTGGCTTAGGCGAGTTTTGCGGCGAGTATGGTCTCAAAGGATCATTCTGATTGGTCCATCAGAATGATCAGCCAATGAGAATTAAGTAATTCCCGCGCACAGCTAGTTAGATACGCTGCTTATGGAATATGAATTACAAAAATAAACAGTCAGACCAATCAGAATGATCAGCCAATCAGAATTAAGTAATTCCCGCGCACAGCTAGTTAGATATGCTGTGAGTGAGGCAGTATCGAGAGAGCCACTCGCCAGCTTTGGACGCAGAAGGACATGTTAAATGTGATGATTCTCGTTATGTGTAAAGTGAAGGAATATTAAGTTCCTCGCATTTGATACAGGTCGTGACTAACGCTGATGTAGTTACGAACAGTTTGACGAATGTT
Organism: Schistocerca piceifrons; assembly: GCF_021461385.2. Classification (NCBI taxonomy): domain Eukaryota; kingdom Metazoa; phylum Arthropoda; class Insecta; order Orthoptera; family Acrididae; genus Schistocerca; species Schistocerca piceifrons. Next base: position 65,039,326 of record NC_060145.1, read on the forward strand.
TGGGGTTTTGGGAGTATTTTGTTGGAAAGGTAGTCGAGTGTGAACTTTCTGCCTTTATGAAAATTCCCTGTGGCGTATTCTGTATTCAGTTATGGAGTATTTCGAGAGCAGTTACTTTAAAAGAAACCCACTGAAAAGGACCGAATGTGAAACTCATTTATAGTAGTGGATCTGTGATTGTGAGATCGCGTCATCAATCGGGATGTACCCATCTAAATTTCTTGCAGCTTTGCGTGTGAAATTGGCTGTATGAACTGTGAAAAGGGTACTGTAGATACGTTAGTTAGGTAAATGTGGACTTGATAGCCCATTTTCATGTGTGCTAGAAGCAATAAAAGGCTTACCTACAAATTTTTTGAACATTTTCTGTGAGAAAAAATGCACCATATCACTACCCGAAATCTTGATATATGTGAGATCGCAGGAACTGAAATACTACTAGAGTTTAGGCGGACTTTGCAGGACAGATATTAGGCGGCGTTTTCTTCAACGCTGCTTTTTCGCCGTCTAGTAAGTATCTACACTTGCAGTGTGAAGGGACGTCGTGCAGAAGCCGTATTGAGGTAGGTGGACATTTATTTTGAACAGTATGATGAACGATTTTTTTAAACTGCCTCGCTACAAATGGTAATTAGTTGTCAAGAGAGGAAACATCGATTTCCAGAACGACATTGTTTGTCATACTGCATGGGATTTTCACGACTGTGGTGAGTATCCTACAAGGCAAAAGCAGCAGATGTTTTACATGATAAGATTTCTTTCACAGGAGGTTGACATTCGATTCCAACAATTTTGGAATCTCTGGCACTCAGGTATAGAAAATGCAACAATGAAACACGCAATCTGATGGAAACAACCAGTACTGTAGCAGCTAGGACAACTTTTCCAAGAAAAACACACAACTTCAGAAAAGAAAATCATCTCCCTGCTACTTATCTTGATGAGACCTGACTCAATGGAAATGGCGCCTTAGAGTGATGTGGTAAAATTCGAAGGGTAACTGATCTGCCTTCAATATCGTCTTTGAAATGGAGCACAGTTTGATGCACCATGAACAATTCCCCAGTGAATGCCGACCACCTGGCTGAGGACCAGTCAGTTTCTTGGGAAAAAAAGCTTAACAGTTGTTGAAGTACTGCACTAATGGTGGTTTGAAATTACTGACTGGCAAAGGAAATAAACTTGTGGCGACTCAACCATCAATTACCTTAGCAAACCCTTTGGTATGTGGGACAGAGCTTCGCTGCAGCAAAATGTCTGAATGACATGCATGTGTTCTCCTGTGTAACACGATATCGACAACTGAGATGGAGATTATCCTCACTAGCTTGCTACATTATTCTGGTTCCAGCATCACTATCGGCATCCGCTCCATGCTGGCGACCCCAACGGCCTGAATAATGCTACGTGGACTTGGCAGATATTTATAGACAACATTCTCGTCAAGTCGCCTTCTGTTACACATGCCTCAGCGATGTTTTAGTTTGTTCGTCTCCTCCACACAAACACGAGGAACATTACAAACTCGTTTTTCAAAAAGTGCAGCAGGATCCCTTTCTAGACAATTCCCTTGCAGCCACAAGTTTCCCCAGGAATACGACTCAGACACAGTTATACCATGATTCATCTGCTGATGGAGCCCTTACTGTCATGGCCAGAGGTAAACAACTTCCACTTCCACACACAAATGTAACGTGAATCAACTGCAGCTACGATCTTGTCAACCCCACACCCCAGCTCCTTGCCACCTCCCTCCAAAGCAGACAAACAATCACCTACAGCCAGCCACAATGTGTCCCCCTTCTCCTCGCACAATATCACCTGTACAGAGATGCGACACAGACAGCTATGCTGTACCCTCTCAACCATCCCATCGAGAAATGGTCCAGCCATACCCTGCACAAGCAGCCAGCCATGACACAGCTGGTCACGTGTGCCTGCACGAAAATTATGTCACCTACAGCAAGCTATTTGCTTTGTACCGAGGCTTAAAGTAACTTAAGAATTCGAAACTGGAATATTCACATAATCAAAGTTGAAATACTTTTATAATTTACCAATTGAACATTAATAATATATTTGGCTCTTATAGAGATTATAAATCACCCAAAAATACATTAATATGGAGAGGATGCTGCTTCACTACAGTATATTCTATACATATACTTGATGTATTGTTTCACAGTCATAATAAACTGTTTAAAACAAGTCACTGCAGTTATTGCAGTGTGCTGTCCACCAGATTTCGAGTGTCATATCATTTTCAAGCTCCTTACCCGTGAACTATGGACTCTGCCGTTTGTGGGGAGGCTTGCGTGCCTCAGCAATACAGATAGTCATACCGTAGGTGCAATCACAACAGAGGGGTATCTGTTGAGAGGACAGACAAACGTGTGGTTCCTGAAGAGGGGCAGCAGCCTTTTCAGTAGTTGCAGGAGCAACAGTCTGGATGATTGACTGATCTGGCTTTAGAACATCAACCAAAACAGCATTGCTGTGCTGGTACTTCGAATGGCTGAAACCAAGAGGAAACTACAGCTGTAATTTTACCCGAGGGCACGCAGCTCTACTGTAAAGTTAAGTTATGATGGCATCCTCTTGGATAAAATATTCTGGAGGTAAAATGGTCCCCCATTCTGGTCTCTGGGCGGGGATTACCCAGGAGGACGTCGTTATCAGAAGAAACAAAATTGGCGTTCTACGAATCAGAGCGTGGAATGTCAGATCCCTTAATCACGCAGGTAGGTTAGAAAATTTAAAAAGAGAAATGGAAAGGTTAAAGTTAGATATAGTGGGAATAAGTGAATTTCGGTGGCAGGAGGAACAGGACTTCTGGCTAGGTGAATACAGGGCTATAAATACGAAACCAAAAAGGACTAATGCAGGAGTAGGTTTAATAACATATAAAAAAACACGATTATGGATAAGCTACTATGAACAGCACGGTGAATGCATTATTGTAGCCAAGATAAACACGAAGGCCAGGCCTACCACAGTAGTCCAAGTTTAAATGCCAACTGGCTCCAGAGATGACAAGGAGATTGAAGAACTGTACGATGAGAGAAAAGGAATTATTCAGATGGTTAAGAGAGACGGAAATTTAATAGTCATGGGGGAGTGGAATTCGATACTAGGAAAAGGGAGAGAAGGAAAAGTAGTAGGTGAATATGGACTGGGGGTAAGAAATGAATGAGGAAGCCACTTGGTAGGATTTTGCACAGCACATAATTTAATCATCGCTAACACTTGCTTTAAGAATCATGTAAGTAGGTTATATACGTGGAAGAGATCTGAAGACACCAGAAGGTTTCAGATTGGTATATAATGGTAAGACAGGGATTTAGGAACCAGGTTTTAAATTGTACTACATTTCCAGAGAAGCATGTGGACTCTAACCACAATTCATTGGTTATGAAATGTAGATTAAAACTGAAGAAACTGCAGAAAGGTGTTAATTTAAGGAGATGGGACCTGGATAAATTGAAAGAACTAGAGGTTGTTTAGAGTATCAGAGGGAGCATTAGTAAACGATTGGCATGAACAGGGGAAAGGAACACAGCAGAAGAAGAATGGATAACTTTGAGAGATAAAATATTGAAGGCAGCAGAGGATCAAGTAGGTAAAAAGACATATGCTAGTACAAATCTTTAGGTAACAGAAGAAATATTGAATTTAATTGATGAATGGAGAAATTATAAAAATGCAGTAAATGAAGCAGGCGGAAATGAGATTAACAGGAAGTGCAAAACGGCGAAGCAGCGATGGCTAGAAGATAAATGTAAGGCTGGGGGTAAGATAGATACCGTATATGGAAGAATTAAAGAGATCTTTGGAGGAAAGAGAGCCACATGTATGAATATCAAGAGCTCAGATGGTGAACCAGTCCTAAACAAAGAAGGAAACGCTGAAAGGTGGAAGCACTATATAGATGGTGTTTATAAGGGCGATGTACTTGAGGGCAATATTATGGAAATGGAAAGGACGTAGATGAACATGAAATGGGAGATATGATACTGCATGAATAATTTGACATAGCACTGAAAGATCTATGTCGATCCATGGTCCTGGGAGTAGACTACATTCCATTAGATCTACTGACAGCATTGGGAGAGCCAGCCATGACCACATTCTTCCATCTGGTGGCAAGGTATATGAGACAGGCGAAATACTCTCAGACTTCACGAAGAATATTATGTTTCGAATTGCTAAGAAAGCAGGTCCTGACAGCGTAAAAATTACCGAACTAACAGTTTAATAAGTCACAGTTGCAAAATACTAACATGAACTCTTTACAGACAAATGGAAGAAACTGGGAGAAGCCGACCTTGGAGAAGATCTGTTTGGGTTCCATAGAAATGTAGGAACACGCGATGCAATCCTGACTCTACGACTTATCTTAGGAGCTAGGTTAAGGAAAGGCATACCTACGTTTATAGCATTTGTAGACTTAGAGAAAGCTTTTGACAATGTTCACTGAATACTCTCTTTCAAATTCTGAAAGTGGCAGGGGTAAAATACACGGAGCGAAAGGTTATTTACAATTTGTACAGAAATCAGATGGCAGTTATAAGAGCCGAAGGACATGAAAGGGAAGCAATGGTTGGGACGGGAGTGAGACAGTGTTGCAGCCTATCTCAGACGATATTCAATTTGTACATTGAAGAAACAGTAAAGGAATTAAAATCCAGAGAGAAGAAATAAAAACCTTGAGGTTTGGCGATGACACTGTAATTCTGTCAGAGACAGCAAAGGACTGAGAAGAACAGTGGAACGGAATGGACAGCATTTTGAAAGGAGGATATAAGATGCACATGAACAAAAGCAAAATGAGGACAGTGGAATGTAGTCTAGTTAAATCAGTTGATGCTGAGGGAGTTAGATTAGGAAATGAGACACTTTAAGTAGTAGATGAGTTTTGCTATTTGGGGAGGATATAAAATGTAAACTGGCGATAGCAAGGAAAGCGTTTCTGAAGAAGAGTAATCTGTTAACATTGAGTGTAGATTTAAGGCTCAGGAAAATTTTCTGAAAGTATTTGTACGGAGTGTAGCCATGTATTGATGTGAAACATCGGCAATAAACAGTTTAGACAAAAAGAGTGTAGAAGCATTTGAAATGTGGTGGTGCAGAAGAATGCTTATGATTGGATAGACAGATCATGTAACTAATGAGGAGCTACTGAACAGAATTGGAGAGAAGAGTAAATTGTGGCACAACTTGACTAAAAGGGATGAGTTGATGAGGCATCAGGGGAACATTAATTTAGTACTGGAGGGAAGCATGGAGGGTAAAAATCGAAGAGGGAGACCAAGAGATGAATACACTGAACAGATTCAGAAGAATGTAGGTTGCAGTCGTTACTCGGAGATGAAGAGGCTTGCATAGGGTAGAGTCACATGGAGAGCTGCATCAAACCAGTCTTCGGACAAAAACCACAGCAACAACAACAACAACAACAATCATTTACAAGTGAACAGCTTGAAATGCATTGTGCATACACGTGCCAGACAACATTAATGGCATAATTTTCCAGATCGAGATCGAGATTTGTGGCCAAAGGCTTTTGACTTGTGATGACAGGTAAAGAGTTAGGCCACGAGTAGAGCAAGGTTCCACAAAAAGTCGAAGTAGTTCTTCCCACATTGCCTCTCTAGCTGTCAGTTTCGTTGTTCCCTAGTATAATGAAAAGTTAATGAGAAGTTTTTTCCATGCTTGAAAGCAATCTGTACATTGTAGTGTTATGTTCGGGACTGCCATCAGATCACACTGGAATGCAGTAACAATCAGCTGGTAAATGCAATAGGAGAGGTCCAGGCCTTCGTTATCATGTTTACTGTGTTCACTTAGACTGGTCGCTATTCAGATACATTTTTCCATAAATGTTCTTCATAGTAAAATTTTTTACCTGTTCTCTTCACTCATTATCAACATTTCTTCTTAGGCTCTTGTAGAATGCAGCAAATAGGTGGAAAAAACTTCCTGTTGCTAAAAAGTTCCTTTTCACCTATTGAGTTCTCTGTAGCTGTTGGAATGCATAGCGATTCTCTGATTATGCTAGTCCAAAGACATTCCATAGATCGTCTGTTTCAGCTGATATGTTGTTAGTGAGCTTTTACTTACACTAATTATAATAATAACTATATACTTTACTTTTATCTTCACACAAATTAATAGCTGAGAATGGAAATCTTCGGCCATTCACTTGAGTGAGTGTTTTAAATTGCTGTAAAATTTTCTTACTGGTCAGGTATGCAACGAAACACACTGCAAAGTAAATGGGAATAGTGTCATATGCTTAGATGTGCCACAAAGCGCAAATCAATACTGTTGCCACAACTAGCATGTTGTCTGGTGCTAAAAGAAAATCCACAGTTCTTGATTTCTCTGTGGCCGCTGCATTATATGTTGTGACAGTGAACAGCATGAAAATAAGTAAATGCACATTACAGGGAAGAAAAATGGATGATAGAGAGATGGAGTGAAGAAACTTGACATTTTTGAAAATTATTTCTTTCAGAGGATAAATACATGTTTCGAAATTTACAAATTTCGAGAGCTGCGAGCATTTCTCATGCACATTAATTATTAGTCACTTATAAGAATATGATTCATTTAATGAACTGCTGATTACATTTAGCAACTTCTGAATAAGAAAAAATAATCTGAATCACAAATCAAACACGTATCAACAAATAGAATAAAAAATATGTATCAGAGAGTTATCATCGAAAAAACTTTTAGGACGGTTGTCTCACGAATGAAGTAAAGGAGCTCTTCAATAAGCAGAATAGGATTTCATAATGCAGCCTTAAATCGATTCTTCACATTTCATTTTGTGTTACCATTTATCATCGTAGCTATGGCTGCAATTCATTTGTTTTTCCTCCACCAAACAGGATCTAAGACTCCTTTAGGATTAAATGGGGATATTGAAAAAATTCTATTCCACACATATTTTACATTTATTAACTTTTCTTACAAAGTTCACTAAATAAATGGAATGAAGAAAACTTTCAAACCAATAAAGAAAATAAAAAAATTAAAGATATAGGTAAAAACTCTTTCAAGCTATATATATCAACTGATCATAACGAAAGTGTGGTAAAGCCTCCCGGACTTAAAAATAGAAACAAAAAAGGAATTTTGTTCCATTAAATGATTTTGGTCCTAATGAGGTTTTAAATCGAAAAATGAAATGAGCATAGCAAAAAAAAGTAATTTGAGAGGTTTGAATTTGCGATACTCAAGACTCTTCCTCAATTCAATTATCTCTCAAACTACTTTGATACTGAAATTATAATTAATTTTTTACGCTTAGCTGCAAGCAGGCGTTGATATACGTCAACCGGGACAGTCAAGAATGTGTGCCCCAACCAGGACTCAAACCAGGGATCTCCTGCTTACATGGCAGACACTCTATCCATCTGAGCCACCGAGGACACAGAGGATACTGCAACTGCAGGGACTTATCTCTGGCATGCCTCCCGTGAGACCCACATTCCCAACTTATTGTCCCGCACTATATTCATAGTGCCCCTGTCCATTATACTCATTACTAGCGGCTTTTTGTCGATTTCCGTAAGAGTTCGGGCACTGTTCGTGCATCCGCACAGAAGAAGATGGTCAAATGGCCGGTGAGCGTTAAATATATATATATATATATATATATATATATATATAAAGATGGTATCTGTTCTTTCGGACATTTCCGAAAGAACAGATACCATTGGTGACCATGCAGCTCGTTTTTTAGAATTAAATTTCAATGAAATCACTACGCCCCGACCGGGGCACACATTTTCGACAGTCCCTGTTGACGTATATCAACGCCTGCACGCAGCTAAGCGTAGTGATTTCATTGTAACTTCATTCTAGAAAACGAGCTCCATGGTCACTGTGTCATATATATACTTTGATACTGTTCAAAAGATGTTGTAACTTTTCAAACTGTTGGCTAGGTAATAGCTTAATTAACAAGTGAGCCAGTTGTTCATATTTGTTTATGTAGCAAATACCAATAATTCTGTTGCTCACACAATCTCTGACAAATATTGTATTTACTATCGATGTGTTTCATTCTTTGATGTTGCTCCATCTTCCAAGCAAACTAGTACAAGAGTTGTTGTCTTCGAAAATCTTTACTGGGCAGTTGATCTTGAGATCCTTGTCAGTCTACAGTTGCATGAATCTCAGAAGTTCAGCTGCTGTTGTGACCACAGCCACATATTCAGCTTCAATTGAACGTAAGGAAATGCAGCTTTGTCACCCAGCAAACTATATTTCCATGGACTTGCAAAAGGGATCCTGATCAAGACTTCCTATCTTCTCCACTGTCAAAATCTGGATCTGTGTAGCAGAGAACCACTTATGCTTCTACTCTTCCACAATGAAATCAAATTCAAACATTTTTAAATATATCTTAGTGTTAGTGCTCAACATCTATATCTACGCCAATAATCCGCAAGCCACCTGACAGTGGGGCAGAGGGTACTTTTGGTGTCATTAAGTGATCCACCATTCCCTGTTCCACTCGCGAAAAGTGTTTGGGAACGATGATTGTCGACAATCCTTTGGATTAGCTCTAATTTATCGAATTTTTTCATCATGGCCATTTTGCGAGGTGTATGTGGGAGGAAGTAACATGTTGTCCAACTCTTCCCAGAAAGTATTCTCTCGTAATTTCAGCAGTAAACCTCTCCATGATGGACAACGCTTTTCTTGTAGCTTCTGCCATTGGAGTTAGTTTAGCATTTGTGTAACGCACTCGCGCCTCGTAAATTATCTGTTGACAAAACGTGTTACTCTTCATTGGATGTTCTGTATCTGTTCTATCTGGTTAGGGTCCCATATTGATGAATTGAACTCAAGAATCGATAGAACAAACGCGTTGTAAGCCACTTCTTTAGTGAATGAATTACAAGCATCTCACTTTGGCGTCTGATTTTCATACCGTTTGCTTTATGTGGTCATTCCACTGAAGGATGCTCTGAGCAGTGACTCCTAGATATTTTACGCCATATACTATTTTCAGTCATTTTTCATCAGTAGTATACTTGTGCACCAGTGGATTTCTTTTCCTATGTATGAGCAATATGTTACATTTATCTACATTCGGGGTCAACTGCCAGAGACTGCACTATTCATCAGTCATCTTTATGTGATTTTGCAAATCTCTACTCGCTCCTGGTGTTGCTATTTCCTTACAGACAACCACATTATCTACAGTCTTAAACAGCGTCCAACACTTTCTACTAGTTCCTTTACGTACACTGTAAATAGTAATGGTCCTAAAACAGTTCCTTGTGGTACTCTGGAAATTACCTTTACATCTGTCGATTTTGTTCCATTAAGAGCGACTGGTTGAGCTCCATCTGAAAGGAAATACTGAATCCAGTAGCAAATTTGGTCCGATAGTCGGTAAAAGCCCATTTTTTTCCTACTAGATGGCAGTGCACCATGGTGTCAAATGCCTTCCCGAAGTCAAGGAATGTGGCAACAAGCTGAGCACCATTGTCTGCAGCGCTATGGATCTCATGGAGGAACAGAGTGAGCTGAGTTTTGCATGATCTATCCGGAATCCACATTGCTTTTTATAGGTCACAATTGTTAAGCATCAAACATGTTCCATAATTCTAAAACACATTAATGCCAATGATACATGCCTATAATTACATGTAGCTTTCCTATGACCCTTCTTATAAATGGGAACGAGCTGCGCTTTTTTCCAGCCGCCAGGTACACTTCATTGCTCTAGCGAACTACGGAAAATTGCTGCTATAATGAGAACAAGTTCTTGCACATTATCTTCGCAGAAACTTGCAGATTTGTCATTGGTACTGATGCCTTTCCGCTACTAAGAGATTGTAGTTGCTTTTCTATTCAGTGATGGGTTAGCTCCATATCTGCCATTTTGCTGTTCGTAAGATGATTGAAAGGAAGGACCATATTATGATTTTCCATAGTGAAAAAAATTCGGAAGATTGAATTCAGTATTTCGACCTGTTCTCCGTTATCTTCCATTTCGGAGTCTGTATGGTCTCTCAGTAACTGAATTGATGATTTCGACCCACTTACTGATTTCGCGTAAGACCAGAACATCTTAGGGCTTTTAGACGGATCGGTTTACTAAATCTTATTTTCAGTCTCATTGAACACTCCTCTCATAGATCTCCTTATGCTTATTTTCTTTTGAATATGTGATGAAGCTCAATTTTCTAACATGGCTACTAAACCAAGATAGGTCTTTTCCATCTAGGGTTGTCACTTTCTTCACGAAAAAGGAAGATTTTTCATGGACATATTTTTTAATGGCTAGTGCATTCATATTTTTATTAAATGCCATTTTCAATCAAAAATAGCTCATATTTACATCCTAAGCCCTATTTCTTCATATCACTATGGCATTTTGAAACTGATTTAGCTTTATGTAGGTGGTTAAAAAAATCATTGCAGGACATGTCATGATTTATTACTACTTGAAGCTCTGATTTTATAAGTTCTGGTGAACACCTGTTCCTAACATCAGTCCACTTGTTCTTCATCATCGAAAACACTCGTTCCACAAATCCATTTGTGCCTTGTATGCTTAGTATAAAACACATGAGCTGAGAGATATTTGTCACTTTTTGTTGAGGCACTGGTGTGAAGAATTTTACCCACTTAGACGCAACATCACCATCCTTAGTGAAACAGTTAGTAAAGTTATCTTTCACTTCACAAAATTCTTCACATAGCTGATCCAGGTTGATCCTATCTTGTAGATTAAGTGTTTCCACTGCAAGTTCAAAATCACAATATTGTAATTCCCCATTCAAAGAAAGAGGTTCCAACCTTGCATATTTATTACTAGCTGAGAAGTCATAAATGTTTTCAAGATATTTCAACAATGTGTCATAGAAAGAATCAAATTCACATGAAATCTTATTAAGAGATGTTGATGAAATGATTACAGATCTTCAAAACAAGATTCTCTACATCCATTTTCCAGCTCTTCCATAGCATGTTGTATCGCATTATGAACCATGTGGTTTGAACAACTGGCTTTCTGCAGGTTGGAGTTTATGGAAAGCAGTAATTGATAAACAGATTGTTTTCTGTCAAAATTCACATTAGCACTGTCAGCACTTTATGCAGTTAAATTACTAATATTTTGTGAATGGCTCTCAGACTATCAACAATTAACTTTGTCACTGCATTTTAAGTTTAATTAGGCTGTTCAATAAATGTCAACAGTTTGTTCTGTACACCTACTAAAGGTTCAAAGTATCTTATACAAATTGGGAACATCTTTCTGTTGCCTCTATTCGAAGCATCTGTTGCTACTGAGAAAAACTTACTATATTCAGGAGATTTTAGAATATTATCAACATTACTGGCACTTTTAGGTGCTAATACGTTTTTCACCAACATTTCTTCCTTTGTCTTGCCACAGGAAAGTTTTACAGCAGTTTCTGAATCTGTGAATATACATGACGTCAATTTATTGCTACAATCCTGTTAAAAGAAAAGAAAAAAAATTCCTTGTGGTCTATGTTTATGTGCTGCTCCATGACTCTGCTGTCAATATCTTTACTCTTTGGCTTTTGTGTAACTTCTGTGTTTTTTCAGTAAATGTGTTTTTTTCGTATCCAGGGTGTAATTATAAAGTTCATAAAATGTTTTCTTGCCTTTAAAGTAATGTTTTTCATCAGGTTATGGGCCCAGTACACATGTAAAGGCAAACAACATAGTTTAATTAAAACAATATTTGAAATGAGCCTATGTCTGTAAAAAAACTTGAATGCTAGCGGCGATTATAAGGTCAGCATTGATAAGCTTGAAGGACCTGAGGACTGGACCAAACGAAAATGGGATATTTCTATGGTGCAGCGTTCATGTGGACTAGAAGATATTATTAACGGTATGCGTGAACGTGTAGAGTTGCCGCAAGATGCGACAAGTGCACAAAAAGAAGCGTATGTGGAATGGCACAAGGACGATGCAAAGGCAGCAAGTCTTACAGCAAGTGACCTAAGTAAACCTGTTGCAGAACTCGTCTTAACATGCAAGAATGCTAAAGAAATCTGGGACAAATTACACTCCCGATTGGAATGTAGCAGTACTCAGCGTTTGAATATGTTGATTGAAACATTTTTCCGTATTAAACGTGATGAAACGGAAGATATTAGTGCACATGTGGCCAAACTGCAAAAGTTATTTGTGGACCTGAATCATGAATTAGCAAAACACGAAGAAAATACGCTATCTGAAAGAATCTTAAATGGTCGAATTTTGTCTACACTGGGAAAAGACTACGACAATTTTAAGGATCTCTGGGATGCGATACCGACATAAAAGCAAAGCTTGAATTTATTAAGTGAAAAACTCTGTACTATTGAACTGCATGAACAAGACATTAATGGAAGTGCAGCTTTCGTCGTTTCTAAAACAAGAAAACGGCAAACAAGTAATCAGCAAGTAAAGATGACGAAGTCACAATTAAAACAGAAGTTTCCGTGTAATATATGCAAACAATTAGGTCACTGGGCAGCAGAGTGTCCACAGAACACTCGTGACTGCAATAAAAGAAAAGAGAAGAAGCGAGAAAGTGAACACGCTGCATTTACTTCATACACTATGGGTGTGTGTACCAGTAATCACACTGACCCAAATAAATGGTATTGCGACAGTGGCGCTACAAATCATATCACTCCCAATGAACAGTATTTTGTTTCGTATAGTAAATTTGATGCTCCTCAAGTAATTTCATTGGGAAAACAAGATGTCAAAATGTGTGCGTACGGTCAAGGAACAGTTTACATCCAAATTCGATGAAACAATAAATGGTACAATGCTAGAATGGACAATGTTTTGTACGTCCCTGATGCAGGTGCTAATCTGTTCTCTGTGAAAGCCATTGCCTGCAGAGGCTACAGTACTAATTTTAGTTATAATAATGTCTGTGTTCGAAAACAAGTCAATTGCAATATTGTTATGACAGGTTATGTGAAAAATGGACTTTATCTGTTGAACATGCGTGTTGTTAGAAATTCAAAAATTAATCATGTTAACTTGATGATTTCATCTGAAACATTGCAAGTGTACCATGAAAGGTTTGATCAAAATAAACAACATGTGAAGAATATTTTAAAAGGAATGAACATTAATATGGAAGATGCCAAGAGTGAATTTTGTGATGACTGTGCAGTTGGAAAGATGCATAGGCTGCCATTCAAAACATGAACAATATGCTCTACCAGTACTGGTGAATTAATCCATACGGATGTCAATGGACCAATGAGCACGAAATCTTTTGGAGGTAAGCATTATTATGTATATTTCAAAGGCGATTTCAGTAAATTTCGTCGAATTTTCTTTTTAAGACACAAAAGTGAAGTGTGTACTGTGCTTAAGCAGTTTTTAAATGTAGCACGAACTAATAGACATGTTGTCAAACAATTTAGATGTGATGGTGGCAAAGAATTTAACAATAAGAATGTCAGTGAACTGCTTGCAGACAGGGGAATAGAGCTTCTGATTCCTCCTCCTTACACTCCTGAACAAAATGGTGTGGGCACTCTCGATTCTAGAGAAAATCAAGAGTCGAGTGAACCTGATGAAAATAAAGAATTAACAGAATTTCTAAAAGCAAAAGCTGCTGAATATTCTAATGAAGAGAAACAGAAGAATTAAAGACAACGAAGAAAACCAACCTGGATGGAAAGTGGTGAATTTTGTATGGCAACAAAAGTTGATGCACTTGATTACAAAGATCCAAACTGTTTTTCAGAAATATTGCAGTCAAACGAGAAGGAAGAATGGATGCAAGCTATCAGTGAACTTCATTCACTAAAGAAAAACAATACCTGGGTGCTGGTTGACCATCTGAAGAATGCCAAAGTATTGCAAAACCGCTAGGTTCTACGGCGAAAGGTCTCAGTCAATGGAGGTACTCGCTTTAAAGCCAGATTGGTTGCAAAAGGCTGTATTCAGAAAGCAGGAATTGATTATGACGACGCCTTTAGTCCTGTGGCATGTTATGAAACCATACGAACTCTGTTGGCCGTAGCTGCTTCAAAGAAAATGCTACTAGAACAATTCGATGTAAAGACACCTTTTTTGAATGGAATACTTGAAGATGAAGTATATATGGAAAAACCAGAAGGTTTTGAAGATGGTACAGGTCGAGTGTGTTTCTTAAAAAAAGAGTCTTTATAGGTTGAAGCAAGCACCACGTTGCTGGAACAAAAGTTTTTTAATCAATGATGGAGTTCCATGCCTATTTTATAGTAGACAAAATGGAAATAGCGTTTATACGGCAATCTATGTTGATGATGGCCTGATTGTCGGCAGTAACAAGAAAGAAATCGCTCTTTTTATGGATGTTTTATAACATTAATTCGAAATAACAACTGGCAGTCTTGAGTAGATGGAGCAATAATGATAAGTCAAGAGAAATACACAGAAGAAATTCTGCAAACATTTCGAACGGCAGAATGCAATACAGTCTCAACTCCTCTTGGACGTGAGGACAATAATCAAAACGAAGAAGTTTCGTCATCTGTACCCTACCGTCAAGCAATTGGTTGTCTCATGTACCTTTCAATCGTAACTCTTCCAGACATCACTTTTGCAGTCAATAAAGCTGCTCAGGCTATGGAGAAATCAACCACTGAAGACTGGAATAGAGTAAAGCGCTTTTTCCGGTACTTGAAAGGGACCTTAAATTTTGGAATTGTATATAATAAAAAAGAAGAGTTAAAGATTTACGCTGATGCAGATTTCGCAAATGATAATCAGACAAGACGCTCAACAACTAGAATTCTTGCAAAGTACTCAGGTGGTGCAGTGTCATAGACAAGTCAGCTGCAGAAAGTAGGGGCCACATCCACAACTGAGGCGGAAATAATTTCAGCTAGTGAAGGAGCGAAAGAGTTAGTTTGGTTACGTCGTCTGCGATCAGAATTAGTGGAAATGTCGGGGCAGCCTCCAGTTCTTTACATTAACAATGCTAGTGCATTGAAGTTAGCAAAAAATACAGAATATCATCGACGTTCTAAACATATAGAGGTCCGACATTTCTATGTTCGTGAAAAATATCTGAATGGTGAGATATTCTTGGAACACATTGATAGACAACCAGTTGGCAGATATTTTGACGAAACCCCTTGAACGAGTTCGATTTAATTTTCTATGTTCAGAAAGAGGCATGCAAGAGACAAAGCAATAATTTCATGATTTTTTCTTTTGGAGGAAGTTTTAAAAGAAAAGAAAAAAAATTCCTTGAGGTCTATGTTGTTGTGCTGCTCCATGACTCTGCTGTCAATATCTTTATTCCTTGCTTTTGTGTAACTTCTGTGTTTTTTTCAGTAAATGTGTTTTTTTCGTATCCGGGGTGTAATTATAAGTTAATAAAATGTCTTCTTGCCTTTTAAATAATATTTTTCATCAAATTCAAACTTGAATAACTTAGGTTGTGTTTGACTGTGTGATACAAAAGTCCTAAATCACAAGCTATGACAACATTGGCTTCAGATTTCTTAGAGTTCACAAAATATTTGGAAACTTTCGTGGTTTGACTACTTGCTTTCTCCTTTGACTGATGTCCTTTGTGCTGAGCGTGTTGCTTGAGATCAAACTGTCCACCATGAGAAACGCTGAATTCCTTCCTACACAACGTACAAAAAGCTTGTTTATCAACAGTTAAACCACGCCTAACCCACGCGAAAGTATCTTCCCATTTCTTTAAGTACACTTGACTGTACTGCTTTTGCTTGCCGCGTTTCTTCTTCGCTGGTAAACTCATTACAATTCTTGAACAAAAGTAAATTAATAAAACTAGACTTTCCGCTGTATGGATTCAAGAAATTATCACTGCAACGAAGTTTATTAGTTTACAAACATCTGTAATTGTACACATCAGAATCGGAAATAAGTATATCGACAACATTATCGATTATGCGATCGAGTGATCGTCAGAAGTACCAATTTAAACGTAGACCAGCCTAAAATCTATATCTAAACGGCAATAATAACAAATATAACCAAATTAATGTGAATTTTTGTTATATGTATATTAAGGGGAAGAATTGTGTTGGGTTCTGCGATAGTTTAGCGCCAAATATTAAAAAAAACGGAAGAAACTGCTGTATGCGGAAATAAAAAACGTAAGGCGAAATTAACAGTAAAAAAAACGTAAGAATACGGGAAAAACGTACAACCTGGCAACCCTATTTCCATCCCATGTGATGTTGTTCAAAATATACTTGACTAAGCCATACTGAACAAGGCTTCTGAATTTTTTTTTCCAATTGTGCTCAGGTCTGAACTTTTGTTGTCGGCTACTCAGCTACTCTGCAATTTGTATCACATCACTATTGCTAAACAAATATGTTTTCCTATCTTACTCAACATTTCTTGTAATATCCATATTCACAGTTGCTTTCACAGCCTTATGATCACTGATACCTTCCTCTACGTTAAATGATTCGATAAGTTCATGGCTATTTGTTGCTAGGATGTCTAAGACGTTTCTTTCTCCAGTTCCTTCTCAAATTATCTGCACAAAGTAAATTTCGGACAAGAATTCAGAATAATGTCACACAAACCCCTTTCTCTGGCAGCTGTCTCGATAGCATGGCTCTCCCAATCTATACCTGGCAAGTTGAAATCGTCCTCTATTACAATGATATGATTACGAAATTTATTGACTATATTCTGAAAATTCTCTCTGGAGCTCTCTACCACTACAGCTCCTGACAGAGGCAGTCTATAAAAGCATCTGATTTCCATTTTGACCGACATTAGATGCTTAACTTCAACCTGATTAATTCACTTTGTGAATCCGTAATGACAGTACTAGATATTATCGACGTCTTTCCTGCAATAAATACGCCGCCACCATTAGCGACTAACCTATCCTAACGATAAATATTCCAGTCTGATTTTAACGATTTCGTTGCCATTCACTATGGAATTCAACCAACTGTTTGATCCTAATGGTGTTTGGGCATTATAACCTTCAATAAGCAGTACTAATTCTTGGTCATTTTCTTGGATGATCCTACAGAAGTTCGCAACTGATACCTTTGCGCATTGGTGTGAGCCTCTGGTTTAGAACTTCTAATCTGCTCTAAACCAGAGGATCAACATCGACCTTGGAATAACCATTCTTAATGTGAGCTTAGGATATCTTGGCTATTCACTTCCAGTTTTAACCAACTTCCTGTTCCTAATACTTTCTGTACATCATGACTTTCAATAGTGGCAGTAATTCTGAGACCCTTTCCTTGGATGCTCCTGCAGTTAACTAATATATTAATCTTTCCTATATCTGATCTCGGAAGGTGAACTTTCTCTGAGAACATTGTGGCTAATGTATTCTTGGCAAGAGGCAATGCTAATATCTGTAGTTAAAAATTGCTCTGTAATATGTGATTGTTTTGTCTCTATAAAGTGCGTGATTCGTGAAGGAACTGTGACAGATTAAATAAGATTATGTCCTTACATCCATAGATTGCATCATTCATATTGTGTGTCATGGATATCAGCGCAAAAACATTGTGACTGTGGTATGGAATGCAATGGTTATTTTGAAGCAGTAGTAATGTGCAATGCAGATATAGAAGCTAATGTAATGGAAGAACTTTCTAAAATTCAAATGTTTCTGAGCACTATGGGAATTAACATGGATATGTGTGATGTCATTAGGTTAATTAGGTTTAAGTAGTTCTAAGTTCTAGGGGAAACATTGTGACTGTGGTATGGAATGCAATGGTTATTTTGAAGCAGTAGTAATGTGCAATGCAGATATAGAAGCTAATGTAATGGAAGAACTTTCTAAAATTCAAATGTTTCTGAGTACTATGGGAATTAACATGGATATGTGTGATGTCATTAGGTTAATTAGGTTTAAGTAGTTCTAAGTTCTAGGGGACTGATGACATGACACATATCCATGCCCGAGGCATGATCCGAACCTGCAACCGTACTGGTCGCGCGGTTCCAGACTGAAGCGCCCAGAACAACTCGGCCACACCAGCTGGCCTTTCTAAAGAACTATATGTCGTCAAGAAGTACAGCGAAACACTTGAAGAAGTGGTGCGAAACATGAGTACTCGTAAATCGTCTCAAACTTTATGTCAAAAACAAGTGTGAGGTGGAAAAATAGTGTTTAATGTACGTGTAAAACTGTGGATGTTCCATTAAAACTAAGCACCAAGCTTGGTGCACTTAATAATCTCATCGAAAATGATAATGGTACTGAATTTGTAACATCAGATGTCACTACTAAAGACCCTGACATTTCAAAGAAAGGTGACAAATAGTGTGTTCAAGGAATAGTGAGTAGATATGCTAAGTGTAAACAGGACAGGCCGAGGAAGAAAACTAAAACTCGCATCTTCGCAGACAGTCATGGGGGAGAAGTTGCGATGTTTATGAATAATATTCAGTCAGAGTTTAAGGAAAAGAGTATAATTAAGCCAGGTGCGCTGCTATGTGAAGTTCTAAAGGATTGTAATAAAATCCTGACAAACGGTAGTCATTGTGTTGTGATCGGCGGAGCAAATGACGTGTATCACAGTGAAACTCAGAGTGCGACAACAGCTTTAAAACAAATCGTTTATCAGAAAGCTCAAGTGAAATTCTATGCAGTCATCATTCCTAGAAGATACAACCTAATAGAAAATTCTTGCGTGAATACTGCAATTGTAAGAGCTCACAGACTATTTGAAAAAATATGTGGAGGTAGTCCCAATGCAACATTTATAGACGTAAAAACCGATAAAAGACAGCACTTCACAAGACATGGTGTTCAGAGTAATGTAAAAGGGAGAAAAGCTACGAGTATGTGCTCTGAGATAACTGCTGCTATCAAAGAGTTAAGGGGAGTAGTGCAGCCTTCAATCCCTCTGCCAGGAAACCAAGTTTATAAATCATTATCTTATGCAACAGCGGATATACCATCAACTAACTGCCCAGTCAATAATAACAGCTGTACCAACAACAACAGCAGAATCATCAGCAACTGTACCAACAACAAGAGAAGAATCGTCAGCAGCTGTACCAACAACAACAGCAGAATCATCATCAGCACAATCATTAGCTGCTGAATCTACAACAGGAGCAGAAACAACAGCAGCAGATGAAGAACCAGCAGTGACAGAACCAGCAATAGCAAGAAAACTAGAAGCAACAGCAGCCAACCATCCTGCAGTTCTTGATCACCTCAAGTACCAACAGCAATGAATTTTCAATATCATTACAATCAATGCCGCTAACACCACCACCACCGCCACCATACCCAACAAAAGCAACAACAATAGAAACCATTCAACCACACCTGCTATGCCATCTGCAAACTGTGAGTCCGCCAGGATGAGGAAACTAAGTAACTGAAACAACAGTTTTTTCTGGAGAAGCATAAAAAAATCAGTCCTTGATAAAAACTGGGAATCTCACATCAAAATATTCGGTCAGTACGAAATAAATTGTTAAGTGTGGAATTATTATTGGGCACTGGGTACAACCCATATATTTAATGTTTTACAGAACATTGGCTTAAAGAACAGGAAGTCCTTCTTTCCAGTCTAGAAAACTATACAGTAGCTTCATATTTTAGTAGAACAATCCATAAAAATGAAGGTAGCTGCATCTATGTGCAACATGGGCTACTGGGCGTGGTAAAAAAAATGGATCAGATTTATGTAAGCTAAGTACTGAAAAAGAATTTGAGTGCTCTGCCATCGAAATTGTACACGCTGATCTATGATATGTAATCATTAATGTCTATAGACCAGCTGGCAATAAATTAATAATATTTCACAATAGCTTAGGTAAAGTATTAAACAAACCTATTAAATCTAGATGCAAATTAGTACTCTGTGGGGACTTCAGTGTTGATTACCTCAAGGATTCTAAACAAAAACAAGAACTCCAGCCAGTATTCACCCATTTCAACACGCGCCATACAATCCCAGTTCCTACCAGAGTTTCTGTAAACACTGCGACTGCAATTGATTATATTGTCACAAATATTCAATCAGAGAATTATACAGCAGAATCTGCTGAAAACAATTTATCTGGCCATACAGAACAAATTATTGCCATAAACCAAAACCTAAAGGATAGAAAGTATAATATTAAGTACTAGTACATACTTTTACTCAAAGAAAACATAAATAAGTTCACTAACAAACTTGCTAAGAAAAGTTGGACCAAACTAAGAGATAAAAACAACAGAAAAATGCTAGTACCTTTATAACTAAGTATTATGAATACATCAATGAGGCTTTTCCCTGCCAAAACAAATGTGTCTCTAGTAAAACAAATGAAAATAATTGGGGAAGTAGGGGCATTATGGTATCCAGTACTAGACTCAAAGAGCTACATGGATTAGTTAACTGCAGAGCAGAGTGCTCAAATATCAAAATGTATTACAATAGGTATAAGAAAATATATCGCAAAGTCATAAAATGTGCCAAGAAAAAGACTACTATCAGCCTTTCAGAAAAGGAAGAAACTACAATAGGCATATTGGCGAGACATCTAAAGTATTTTACCTAGTAAATCACGAATTACTTCTGGAGAAATTAGAATTCTATGGGATCAGAGGTACTGCACTTCACTCGTTAAAACACTCTTTGACAAACAAATGTCAGAAAGTGGAAATATCAGTGAAAAAGGAAATAAATTTTACTTAGGTACAAAGAAAGTTATGCATGGTGTTCCACAAGGAAGCGTGCTAGGGTTATTACTGTTCTTGATTTATGTAAATGATCTCCCAAGTGGCATCCAAAATAAGACCATCCTTTATGCTGATGATACCAATATTGTGATAAAGGGTGCAAATTTAGAAGAATATGTTCTAAACAGTGAAGGAGTTCTTTGTTATTTGATAAATGGTTTTGCGATAATAAGGTTAGTATCAAATTACAATAAAACCAATTTTATCTGTTTTAAGAACAGCAAGACCAAACAAAACTGCTACCAGAAAGTTAAGTGAAATTGTCAACATGGAAAAACTGATGCTATGCACAGTTTTATTTCATTATGTCCCCTATGGGACTGAACTTTAGGGGAGTGCATTAAATATGACTAAGATCCTAATTATACAGAAAAAGGCCATCCACATAATGACAAGGCAAAAGAGGCGTACCAATTGTAGGCCAAAATTGAAAGATCTGAACATCCTAACACCAGTAAATGCCTACATCTACAGAGCTCTAACACTCTCAAAAAAACACAGTAATCTCTATCAAACAAATGAACAGCTACACCAATACGAGTTGCTGCAAACTAAGGTCAATTGGGCATCGAACCAGCCTATGTGAGAAAGGGATTACATACATAGGAATGCACCTCTGTAACTTTCTTCCAAATGTCATTACGCAAAAAGAGAACATAAAAAAATGGTTCAAATGGCTCTGAGCACTATGGGACTTAACATCTATGGTCATCAGTCCCCTAGAACTTAGAACTACTTAAACCTAACTAACCTAAGGACAGCACACAACACCCAGCCATCACGAGGCAGAGAAAATCCCTGACCCCGCCGGGAATCGAACCCGGGAACCCGGGCGTGGGAAGCGAGAACGCTACCGCACGACCACGAGATGCGGGCTAAAAAGAGAACATAAATGAATATAAAAATGGTATTAGACAAATACTGACAGAAAATCGATTTTATTCAATTCAGGAATTTTTTGATCAAAGCAAAGTTGTGAATAAATGACTAACATGATTATAAACCTGTGTGATTTTAACATGTACGATTATTAATCTATATAATAGTATAAATTTGTAATTACACTGAAGGGCCAAAGAAACTGGTATAGGCATGCATATTCAAATACAGAGATGTGTAAACAGGCAGAATACGGCGCTGTAGTCGGTAACATCTATACAAGACAAGTTTCTGGTGTAGTTGTTAGATCAGTTACCGCTGCTGCAATAGCAGTTCATCAAGATTTAAGTGAGTCTAAACGTGGTGTTATAGTCGGCGCACGAGCAATGGGACACAGCACCTCTGAAGCAGTGATGAAGTGGGGATTTTCCCGTATGACCATTTCACGAGTATACTGTAGTGGCACCACCGTTTAGGATAGGGAAAGCTAGTTTTGTGCAATATTCTGAGTACAAGTTACAGGCAGGTGTGGACCGGATTGCAGTGAGTTACACATACCAACAGTTGCGAACTAGAATAGTGGCCACAGGGCCATAACATTGTTGAAAGAGTATATGTAGCTGTTTTGCATGTCGCAAATCACAGGCAGAAGGGGTCCACTGGCCAACCTAGCATGTTATAAGTACGTGACGTGAAGCAGTGCATATGGCAAAACAGAGGTGCACAGTTGCATATAAATAGGTGCGGGTTTCTAACGAGAGTCATTCAAGTGTGGCAGCTCTACTGGATGGCAGGGCGTGTCACACCACCAGCTACACGCAGCAGCAGATGGGGCGCCAGTGTTCCAGTCCATGGCGCGTCGCTGGTTCGACCCTCTGAGATTGACATGAGGTCCGTAGCCAGCCAGAGGCGGGCCACTCCGTGGCTTGCTACTGCGGGCAGGTGTCTTGGCTTCCAACACATGCCAGAGGCATCCCGAGGCGAGGGCTACAAATTTGGACGCTGGATTGCGGTCACTTGTTGTAGCCATGATCTCAGCCACACCGGCGAGAAGCCCGCAGCTGGCTGCCTGCAGCTCAAACAAAGGGGCACTGAGTCGGCAAGGATGCAGACCGCCAAGTCAACTGCTGGCATCCTGAAGACGCATCTTCGCTGGGGTACAAGGCCGATGCACAGTGGGTGCACGGGTTACTGAGGCAGCCACTCCGCGCCAAGCTGTTTCGCAGACAACAAAGTGGTGTCCTCAGCATTGCAGGACCTGGTGACACAGACCAAAGTGTACACGGCATTTTAGTTGGAAACAATAAATCACTTGGAAAGCTCAGACAAGTCTTTTAAATCTTTTCACTGCTTCCGGTCATCCTGATACATTCAGTGTCAGAAGTTGCCACTACATTTGGTGTCAGAATAGCGGATGTCCTCTGTCCAGTACGACGTTCGAGCCCACTGCCTGCATTACATTCACAAGATGTGATGAGTTTTGACCAGTTTTCTTCTGAGTATTGGACGTTTTCTTGCCTTTGTGTGTTTTTGAGTATGGCTCATGGTAGGCCATTTTAGATGTTTTGCATAGGCATATTATTATTATTATTATGTCAGAATAAATGTTAGTGTATTTGGGGCAGTAAGATTTATTTTTTTCTTTCATGACATTTAATTACTTTTGTATTGGTTTCAGTATGATGCTACCGAGTATGATGATACTGAGGTGTAGGGAGTCAGGTTAAACTTGTACTTAAATGTTTTGTTTCGGGAATAACTGGGAATGAAAGCAACACAATGGCAGAGTCAGGGACACGAGGTGTGTCGGAACCAGATGCGGTACGGATTTTTTTGGAAAAGGTAGCACAATTGGCAGTGGACAGTACACAGTTGAGATATGAATTGACATCTAGAAGTGAGTGGGAAACCGCATCTGATCAGTCGTTGTTGCCTAGGGTGCAGGAGACTGATCCAGCTGCAGTGGGTGTGATTATTCCGTTTTCTGGCAAGGCGTCTGACGATGTACGTTCATTTGTGGAGGACATGGAGACTTCAGCGGTGATGAATGGTTTGTCTGATAAGCAGTTGTTACATACAGCCAAGATTAGATTAACGGGTGAAGTGAAAACATATGTAAGGTGTTCTGAGGCCTTAAGAAAGGAGGACAGTTTAACCAGTTGAAGGAGGGGCTTTTACAAAGATACAAAAAAAAAAGAATAGCACTCAGTACTTTAGAGAGAGGTTAAGTACAATGTCAAAGATACTGGGGGAGGCGATGGAGAAATTTGCGGACGGGATAAGGGAAATTAATGAGTATACTTACGAGTTGGGTCAGAGCAATGAAGCAAATAGTGTTCTGTTGTTGGCGGCTGAGCAGAGGGCAATTGATGTATTTTTGAGAGGGCTACCAGCACATATGTCACGGAAAGTGCGTGAAGGGACTCCGAAAGATTTGTATTCAGCCATTCAGCTGGCAATTCAATGTGAGAAATAGACGTGGCAACAGGGGTACGCGAGAGGCAAACAGTGTTTACAGTGGGCGTGAAATGTTCTAAGTGTGATCGTATGGGACATGTGCAGAGGCAATGTACCCAGTCACCGAGGAATAAAGGAAGGGGTAGAAATCGGCAGCAGGGAGGATGGAGAAGTGGAGACAGGAAAGGTGGACAAGCGTTAAACGGCAGAGGGGGCCCAAGACCCACCTAAAGGAGCTCCCATTTAATTTCAATGCTACGAATACGTATGCAGAAGTGGAATGTTCAGTGGTAGGATCCATAGGAACTAAAAAGTTTAAGATTTTGTTGGACACAGGGGCGCAAGTGTCAATTGCTACTAGTGAGCTCCCTGCCGCCGTTGGATTAGAAGCAGGCAGCAGCAAATCGCACTCTGAGCTCACTTATTTCTTTCATAGTTTAATTCTTAATTTCTTTGCGTGTTGTTGGGTACTTGCATACTTTAATTCATAAATTTTGGGCGTATTATAGTACACTCCTGGAAATTGAAATAAGAACACCGTGAATTCATTGTCCCAGGAAGGGGAAACTTTATTGACACATTCCTGGGGTCAGATACATCACATGATCATACTGACAGAACCACAGGCACATAGACACAGGCAACAGAGCATGCACAATGTCGGCACTAGTACAGTGTATATCCACCTTTCGCAGCAATGTAGGCTGCTATTCTCCCATGGAGACGATCGTAGAGATGCTGGATGTAGTCCTGTGGAAAGACTTGCCATGCCATTTCCACCTGGCGCCTCAGTTGGACCAGCTTTCGTGCTGGACGTGCAGACCGCGTGAGACGACGCTTCATCCAGTCCCAAACATGCTCAATGGGGGACAGATCCGGAGATCTTGCTGGCCACGGTAGTTGACTTACACCTTCTAGAGCACGTTGGGTGGCACGGGATACATGCGGACGTGCATTGTCCTGTTGGAACGGCAAGTTCCCTTGCCGGTCTAGGAATGGTAGAACGATGGGTTCGATGACGGTTTGGATGTACCGTGCATTATTCAGTGTCCCCTCGACGATCACCAGTGGTGTACGGCCAGTGTAGGAGATCGCTCCCCACACCATGATGCCGGGTGTTGGCCCTGTGTGCCTCGGTCGTATGCAGTCCCGATTGTGTCGCTCACCTGCACGGCGCCAAACACGCATACGACCATCATTGGCACCAAGGCACAAGCGACTCTCATCGCTGAAGACGACACGTCTCCATTCGTCCCCCCATTCACGCCTGTCGCGACACCACTGGAGGCGGGCTGCACGATGTTGGGGCGTGAGCGGAAGACGGCCTAACGGTGTGCGGGACCGTAGCCCAGCTTCATGGAGACGGTTGCGAATGGTCCTCGCCGATACCCCAGGAGCAACAGTGTCCCTAATTTGCTGGGAAGTGGCGGTGCGGTCCCCTACGGCACTGCGTAGGATCCTACGGTCTTGGCGTGCATCCGTGCGTCGCTGCGGTCCGGTCCCAGGTCGACGGGCACGTGCACCTTCCGCCGACAACTGGCGACAACATCGATGTACTGTGGAGACCTCACGCCCCACGTGTTGAGCAATTCGGCGGTACGTCCACCCGGCCTCCCGCATGCCCACTATACGCCCTCGCTCAAAGTCCGTCAACTGCACATACGGTTCACGTCCACGCTGTCGCGGCATGCTACCAGTGTTAAAGACTGCGATGGAGCTCCGTATGCCACGGCAAACTGGCTGACACTGACGGCGGCGGTGCACAAATGCTGCGCAGCTAGCGCCATTCGACGGCCAACACCGCGGTTCCTGGTGTGTCCGCTGTGCCGTGCGTGTGATCATTGCTTGTACAGCCCTCTCGCAGTGTCCGGAGCAAGTATGGTGGGTCTGACACACCGGTGTCAATGTGTTCTTTTTTCCATTTCCAGGAGTGTATTTGAGAGTTGTTTCACCGCGTTTTAGTACCCGTATAGTGTAAATTCGCCTAGTCATCAGTCATCTGTTTGTTTTGAATGGCTTGTGAGATAAAAGAGAGGGAAACAAATTGTTAGGGATGGATAGGGTCTGCGCCTGTTGTGTACGGATTCAGGGGGAAGTGGCCACCGTCCATAAACAGCTGGAAGCTGTGTTGGCCGTGGTCAACAGGCTCCAGGCTTTTGCCCTGGGGCGCGGTGACAATGGGACACCTGAGGTGAGCGCTTTGGCGCCTCTGGAACCTGTAGCATCGCCTGGGATCTCTGATGCCACTGCGCTCTCGGATTCGGACGTCCCTGCCGGTCGACACTTGTCTGACGGTGACTGGCGAACTGTGTCGGGGTCACGAATCCCTGGTCGGAAGGCGAAAGTTGGTGCTGGCCGCAAGGCTGTACCCTTACGCCTCCGTAACAGGTTTGAGGTGCTACCCACTGCTGAAAGTACTTATGAGCCAGCAAGAGAGTGGCCTTACCTGTTGTGGCAGTAGTTGGTCTTCCTGAGAGGTCCGGACAAGTGCAGACGTGGAATTGCTTGTTGTTGGGAGCTCCAATGTTAGCCAGGTGATAGAGCCCCTTAGGGATATGGTAGCTAAGGACGGGAAGAAAGCCAATGTGCATTCCGTGTGCATACCGGAGGGGAGTCATCCAAGATGTGGAAAGGGTCCTCCCGGATGCCATGAAGGGTACAGGGTGCAGCCAACTGCGGGTGGTGGTTCATGTCGGCACTAATGATGTGTGTCGCTGTGGATCTGAAGAGATTCTCTCTGGTTTCCGGCGGCTATCTGAGTTGGTGAAGACTGCCAGTCTTGCTAGCGAGATGAAGGCAGAGATCACCATCTGCAGCATCGTCGACAGGACCGATTGCGGACCTTTGGTACAGTGCCGAGTGGAGGGTCCGAATCAGAGGCTCAGACAGTTCTGCGACTTGCGTCATTGGGTGATGGGGTTCCGGGTTCCGCTAAATAGGTCAGGTGTCCACTACACACAGGAGGCGGCTACGCGGTTAGCAGGGACTGTGTGTCGTGGAATAGGCGGTTATTTAGGTTAGACAGTCTCTGGAAAGATCAAAAAGGGCTCCAGTCTCAAAGGCTACAGGGCAAAGAAACGACGAGAATCGACCAAGTAACAGTCAGTATTGTAGTTGTAAATTGTCGTAGCTGTGTTGTTAAAGTACCAGAGCTTCAAGCGCCGATAGAAAGCACTGAAGCTGAAATCGTTGTAGGAACAGAAAGCTGGCTAAAGCCGGAGATAAATTCTGCCGAAATTTTTACAGAGGCGCAAACAGTGTTCAGAAAGGATAGATTAAATAAAGTAGGTGGTGGTGTGTTTGTGTCTGTTGGTAGTAATTTATCTTGTAGTGAAGTTGAAATAGATAGTTCCTGGGAGTTACTATGGGTAGAGGTTATACTCAACAGCTGTACCAAAATAATCATTGGCTCCTTCTACCGATCCCCCGACTCAGATGATATAATAGCTGAACGCTTCGAAGAAAACTTGAATCTCGTTACAAATAAGTACCCCACTCATACAGTTATAATTGGTGGAGACTTCAATTTACCCTCTATTCGTTGGCGAAAATACATGTTCAAAGCCGGTGGTACACAGAAAACATCTTCCGAAATTGTACTAATTGCTTCCTCTGAGAATTACTTTGAACAATTAGTTCATGAGCCCACATGAATTGTAAATGGTTGCGAAAACACACTTGACCTCTTAGCCACAAATAATCCTGATCTAATAGAGAGCGTCATGACGGATACAGGGATTAGTGAAAACCACTAAAAATAAGCGTAAAATATATCTATTTAAAACAGCAGATAAAAATTCGCTTGATGCCTTCCTAAAAGAGTGTCTCCATTCTTTCCAAGCTATTTATGTAAGTGTAGACCAGATATGGCTGAAATTCAAAGACACAGTATCGACAGCAATAGATATATTCATACCGCATAAGTTAATAAGAGACGGGACTAATCCACCATGGTACACAAAACGCGTCAGAACACTGTTGGAGAAGCAACGAAAAAAGCATGTCATATTCAGAAGAACGCAAAATCCCCAAGACTGGCTAAGTTTCTTGGAAGCTCGAAATTTAGTGTGGAGGTCAATGCGATATGCTTTTAATAGTTTTCGCAATGAAATATTTTCTCAAAATATGGCTGAAAACCCAAAAAGATTCTGGTCGTATGTAAAGCACACCGGTGACATAAAACAGTCACTGCGCGATAGCGATGGAAATGTTATCGATGATGGTGCCACTAAAGCGGAGTTACTAAATACAGTTTTCCGTAATTCCTTCATGAAAGAAGACGAAGTAAATACTCCAAAATTCGAAACCAGAACAGCTGTTAGCATGGGTGACATAAAAGAAGCTATCACTTAAGAAAGGCAAGTCTTCCGGTCCAGATGGTATACCAACCAGGTTCCTTTCAGAGTATGCAGACACAATAGCGTCTTTCTTAGCAACCATATTCAACTGCTCACTTGACGAAAGGTCTGTTCCTAAAGACTGGAAAGTAGCACAGGTCACACCAATATTCAAGAAAGGAAATAGGAGTAACCCATTGAATTACAGACCCATTATCACTTACCTCAATTTGCAGTAGGATTTTGGAGCGTATACTGTACTCCAACATTATGAATCACCTTGAAGAAAATGAGGCCGGCCGGAGTGGCCAGGCGGTTCTAGGCGCTACAGTCTGGAACCGCGGCGACCGCTACGGTCGCAGGTTCGAATCCTGCCTCGGGCACGGACGTGTGTGATGTCCTTAGGTTAGTTAGGTTTAAGTAGTTCTAAGTTCTATGGGACTGATGACCTCCGATGTTAAGTCCCATAGTGCTCAGAGCCATTTGAACCATTTGATGAAAACGACTTATTGATACATAACCAACACGAATTCAGAAAATATCGTTCTTGTGCAACACAGCTAGCTCTTTGTTCCCACGAAGTAATGACTGCTGTGGAAAAGGGATCTCAGATCGATTCCATATTCCTAGATTTCCAGAAGGCTTTTGATACCGTTCCTCACAAGCGACTATTAATCAAATTGCGTGCATATGGAGTATCGTCTCAGTTGTGTGACTGGATTCGTGATTTCCTCTCAAAGAGGTCACAGTTCGTAGTGATGGACGGTAAATAATCGAGTGGAACAGAAGTGATATCTGGCGTTCCATAAGGTAGTGTCATAGGCCCTCTGCTATTCCCGATTTGTATAAATGATCTAGGTGATAATCTGAACAGCCCCTTTGGATTGTTTGCAGGTGACGCTGTAATTTACCATCTAGTAAAATCATCAGACGATCAATTCCAGTTGCAAAATGATCTAGAGAGAATTTCTGTATGGTGCGAAAAGTGGCACTAAACAAAGAAAAGTGCGAGTTCATCCACATGGGTACTAAAAGAAATCCGATAAATTTTGGGTATACGATAAATTGCACAAATCTAAGGGCTGTCAATTCGACTAAATACCTAGTAAATACAATTACGGGCAACTTAAATTGGAAAAACCACATAGATAATGTTGTGGGGAAGGCAAAACAAAGACTGCACTTTGTTGGCAGAACACTTAGAAGATGCGACAAACCCACTAAAGAGACAACCTACATTACACTTGTCCGTCCTCTGCTGGAATATTACTGTGCGGTATGGGATCCTTACCAGGTAGGATTGACGGAGGACATCGAAAAAGTGCAGAGGAGGGCAGCTCGTTTCGCGTTATCGTGCAATAGGGGTGGGAGTATCACTGATATGATACGTGAGTTGGGGTTGCGGTCACCGAAACAAAGGCGGGTTTCTTTGCGGCGAGATCTATTTACGAAATTTCAGTCACCAACTTTCTCTTCCGAATGCGTAAATATTTTGTTGACACCCACCTACGTAGAGAGAAATGATCATCATAACAAAATAAGAGAAATCGGAGCTTGAACGGAAAGATTTAGGTGTTCCTTTTTCCCACGCTCCATTCGAGAGTGGAATGGTAGAGAAGTTGTATGAAAATGGTTCAATGAACCCTCTGCCAGGCACTTAAGTGTGAATTGCAGAGTAACCGTGTAGATGTAGAGTATAATGAGACGAAGGAAGCTAGATCCACCATGTTGTAGGTTGCGTGGAATGGGGGATAAGGAGGTCACGACTTTGGGGTCGGTGACAGTTGACTTTCGAATAGAGAAAGTCCGATTTGATGCATGCATGGAGGTAATACCATGGGTAAGCGAGAGCTACGACATGATCCTAGGAGTAGATTTCTTGCATCAACATAGTGCCAAAATTGGTCTTGGACAACGAACTGTGGAACTTGGTGGAATGTTATTTGCGCTAGGGGAAACTGTTGTCAATGCAGAGCTGTCGCGAGGGGCGTTCAACGTAATGAACAAACCAATTGAACTGCGTACATTGGCATTAAGGCTTAATTCGCATGAGTGTATGTCCAGTGGCACCAGGAAGTCGCTTTGGGTATGTGTGGAGTCAAATCTACCTGTGGGTACAGTATGTGTTATTGAACCATTAGAGAATAATGAAGTTTTGGGTCCATTGGGTTGTTTTGTGAAACGTAGTGTTGTACGCGTACAGGAGGGAAACGACGGGCGAGTAGTTCCCGTGAACGTGGATAATTTTAGCGCTGTAAACGCGAATTTGAGGAAAGGGTTTTAGTTGCAAATTTGAATGTGCCAGGTGACGAAGAGCGGTGTTCGAGAGGTAGGCGAAGTGATCAACCACTAACTGCCGATAGAACTGCATTGGGTGATAAAATTAAGCATTTGAAAGGAGAAGAAAGAGAGCATAGGGAAGAATTATTGTGGGTATTTAAGGATTTGTTTTTTCCACAAGGGCCGTTACCAGCAACTCCATTAGTTCAACATAGGATACCAACAGGGAATGAAGCACCTGTTTACCGTAAACCATACAGAATGCCGATGTATTTGCAGCCGATTGTGGAGGATTTCATTGATCAGCAGGTTGCGGACAGTATTATAGAGCGCAGTAATAGTTGCCACGGAGAGGGCATTGTCGTTGTGCCTAAAAAAATCCATGGATGGAACTAAGAAATACAGGTGCTGTTGTGACTACCGCTACCTCAGTAATAAGACAGTAACGGACACATATCCCATTCCAAACATTTCGGAGACATTGGATGACTTAGGACAGTGCCAGTACTTTTCTACGATGGATTTGACAAGTGGTTATCATCGGTTAGAGGTGGCTCCAGAGGATCGTCCAAAAACCGCTTCCTCTACTCCTGGAGGCCATTACCAGTATATTAGAATGTCATTCGGTTTGAAAAACGCTTCGGCAACTTTTCAGAGGTTGCTAGACAGTGTCCTGATGGGTTTGAAACCACGGCAGTGTCTGGTCTATTTGGATGACATTATAGTATTTTCAGATAGTATGGAGCGACATAGACAGCGGTTAAGAAAATTCTTTATGAAGTTAAGAGCAGCTCGTTTGACGTTGAGCCTGGAGAAGTGTCATTTTGCATAAGAAGAAGTAAAATATTTGGGTCATATTATCAGAGGTTGGTACAGGCTGTAAGGGATGTTCGGGAACCGAAAACTGTTAAGGAAGTGCAGTCATTCATTGGAATTTGCAATTTATATCGAAAGTTCGTGAAGGGTTTTGCAGATTTAGCACAGCCATTGACGCGATTGTTATGGAAGAGTGTGAAATTTGAGTGGACAGAAGAGTGTCAGAAAGCGTTTGACAAAGTGAAAGAAGTGTTAACATCAAGTCCAGTTCTTGTGTTTCCAGATTTTGAAAAGGAGTTTATACCAGCATGCGATGTGTTCTTAGTCAGGAAATTGATGGGAAAGAACATCATGTAGCCTATGCGTGTAGGCAGTTGAATGCAGCAGAGAGGAATTACTCAACAATTGAGATGGAGATGCTTAGCGTATCTATGGAATCACATATTTTAAGTGATATTTATATGGGAGAAGATTTCGGGTAGTGACAAATCATGCTGCATTGAAGCGGTTGTTGGGGTTGAAGGACTCGTCCAATAGACTCGCTAGATGGGCTGTGAGGCTTAGTGAATTCGCCTACGAGGTGGTGCATAAGCCTGGGAAGAAGCACAGTAATGCGGATGTACTAAGTAGGAAGGTGGCAAAAGTAGAAGTCATAGGTTATGACGTAGCAGTATGGGAAGAATTACAGGACATGGACAGCGAATGTAAATTGTATTGGTCACAGCCACAATTTAATATGTATGACGGTCTTCTGTGCAGGGAAACGAAGTTTGGGCCAAGGGTAGTAGTGCCAGCGAAGTTGAGAGTTGAGGTTTTAAAGGAAGCACGTGATCACATGTTATCTGGTCATGGAAGGTGTAGAGCGACGAATAGGAGAGAGGCGGAGAGGTATTGGTGGAGAGGTGGGGAAGTAGATGTCGATCAGTATGTCAAGACTTGTACACCACGTTCGCAGAGAGCAGATTTGAGTCGGAAACAGATACAGCTACAACGATTACTGGAAGCGACATGTCCATTTTCCTTGCTAGGGATTGATGTCTTAGGACCTTTCAGGCGAACACCATCGGGGAATAGATTCGTTCTGACAATAATAGACCATTTTTCGAGGTATGTGGAGATGGTGGCTATGCCAAATCAACAGGCACCACTGGTCGCGCAAACGTTAGTAAACAACTGGATTTTGAAGTTTGGTGTGCCGGAGATAATAATTACTGACCAAGGGACCAACTTCATGTCGGATTTACTGAAGGAACGGTGTAAATCGTTGAACATAAGGTGGTTGAGAACGAGCACGTTGCATCCACAGGCCAACGGAAGGACAGAACGGGCACACAGAACATTCGGTAAGATGCTGAGTTTTTATGTGGATTCTCGTCACCATCAGCGTCCGCCCCCAGTAGCTGAGTTGTCAGCGCGACGGACTGTCAATCCTAAGGGCCCGGGTTCGATTCCCGGCTGGGTCGGAGATTTTCTCCGCTCAGGGACTGGGTGTTGTGTTGTCCTAATCATCATCATTTCATCCTCATCGACGCGCAAGTCGCCGAAGTGGCGTCAAATCGAAAGACTTGCACCAGGCGAGCGGTCTACCCGACGGGAGGCCCTCGTCACACGCCATTATTATTATTATTATTATTTATTATCACCATCAGTGGGACGAGTATTTGAAGCATATTGTATGCACATACCGTGCAAAAATCCATACAAACACTGATTTGGCTCCATGTGAGGTAGTATTTGGTGAGGCTACAGAAAGGAAGGCTTTGGAAAGGCAGGAAGATGCAGTAAAAAGGAAAGGAAGTTTACCGCAGTATAGAGTGGGGCAATCGGTAATGCTGTCCACCCCCTATACGCAAAAAGGGAAAACGAAGAAGTTCCTCACGAGGTATCAAGGGCCATACCAAGTTGTTGGACGATAGTACACACTGGGCAGTTACAACGATTTAAGGGTTGCCCGGATGTGATTCCAGGCGTGTCACAGGAAGGAAAGAGGAAGAAAGAGAGAGTGAAGAGATGTGCTAAGCACAGAGAAAACCAGAAACATGTAGTACAGCATGATGTACTGTATCCTTTGCGATCCAGAAAGTAGTAGAGTATTTATAGTTTTTTTTGTTTTCGTGTTATTTATCATTGGGTTTGCGTAGAGTAATTAGGCATTGTATTTTCGTATGTTGTACGTATTTTCGAATATAGCCTGCTGCAGACAGCAGTCCTTTTGGAGAGGGAGGAAGGGTGATGGTCATCCCTGTCCTCAGGTCACTGAAAAGGGTCTGACATATGGGGAGTGTTGTTGGAGGAGAAATAAAACGCAGTCCTGGAGAAATAAACGCGTCGAAGTAAATTTTGCGGCAAAGATGCAATAAATATGCGTTGAACCATGTCAGAATCGTACTATTTCCTGTTTAAATTTTTTGTTATCGACAGTGCTGGGTCAGGAAAGCCGTGTTTATTGCACCAGTTCATATAATGTAATTTAAGGATGAAAGTAGTCACACAATCGGTGTTGAGTTTGGACCAAAAATTGTGAATGTTGGAGGAAAATCTGTGAAGCTACAAATATGGGACACATGCACGGTGCAGTTATTTTTAGCCAGGGGGAAAGCAATAGACTGTAGAAGGGACATTGTGGAGCCAAAATTGAGGTTGCAACGGGTCGGGATGCATTGGATCTTCTCCACCTATTAGAATTTGGTAGTAGTAGCAAGTTGTTTTGAACGGGGAGTATTCGCAGAAGCGAAACGTATAGAGCTCGAGGGGAGCGGAATTTTAATCAATGGAACTAAGTGTAACATTATAGGACCAACCTTCCACCTGCCAGCGTCAATTTCAGGAGTCACGCAGTTGAATGTTACCCAGCCACAGCTGTACTGGCCAGAAGCTACTTTAGAGTTTTTGCCAAGGCAGAATCTGACCTTGTTAAATCAAACTCTGGAGCCAAGTCTGTTGATATCCGTAAACCAGTTCATTTTAGAGCAAGAGGGGCGCATATCAGCTGAACAGCTTGTGCAACATGTCACTCAGTATAGGGAAAGGCAACAGCAAATAACGATCATTTTGAGCACCTCTGTGCCAAGAGTGATTGCAGCCTTAACTTTGTTATGTGTTGTTCTCTGATCAGGCGGAGAGCTAATTCCAAGAGGGAACCAAGGGCAGTCCAAGTCCCAGTGGAATGGATACCGAGGGCATGAGACGAGTAGATAAGGTGTTGATTGAGCAGTGGTCATCCAGTAAGGAATTTTTACATTTTGTTTCATGTCATGGTTTCAAGTGGCACTAGATCACATTTAAGTTTTCTAATAGTAAGGAAATGTGCCATAGGTGCAGATCCAAACAAGTTAAGAGCTAGTTAAAGATCGATCCAGGGACCAGGTCTTTCCAAAGAGGAGAATAATATAGCGGCACCACCATTTAGGATAGGGAAATTAGTTTTGTGCAATAATCTGAGCACAAGTTACAGCCAGGTGCGGGCCGGATTGCAGTGAGTTACGCATACCAACAGTTGCGAACTAGAATAGAGGCCACAGGGCCATAAAATTGCTGAAAGAGTATATGTAGCTGTTTTGCATGTCGAAAATCACAGGCAGAAGGGTCCCACTGGCCAACCTAGCATGTTATGGGTCCGTGACGTGAAGCAGCGCATATGACGAAACAGAGGTGCACAGCCGAGTATAAATAGGTGCAGGTTTCTAACGAGATTCATTCAAGTGTGGCAGCTCTCCTGGATGGCTGGGAGTGACACACTACCAGCTACACGCAGCAGCAGATGGGGCGCCAGCGTTCCAGTCCATGGTAGGTCACTGGTTCGACCCTCTGAGGCTGACGCAGGGTCTGTAGCCAGTCAGCGGCAAGCCACTCCATGGCTCGCTACCACGGGCAGACGTCCTGGCTTCTAACACAAGCCAGAGGCATCCTGAGGCGAGGGTTAAAGATTCGGACGCCGGATCGTGGGCGCTTGTTGTAGCCGCGATCTCAGCCACACCGGCGAGAAGCACCCAGCTGGCCACCTGCAGCTCACACCGAGCGGCACTAAGTCATCAGGGAAGCAGACCGCAGATTCAACTGCAGGCATCCTGATGACCCAACTCCGTTGGCGTACAAGGCCGACACACAGTGCGAGCACAGGGCACTGAGGCACCTATTCCACGCCAAGCCGTTTGCAGACAACAAAATGGTGTCCTCATCATTGCGGGCCCCGCTGACACAGACCGAGGGGAACACGGCACTGTAATTGGAAAAAATAAATCACTTGGAAAGCTCGGACGAGTCTTAATATGGTGCCTTTTACCTCTTCCCACTACATTCGGTCATCCTGATACATTCGGTGGCAGAAGTTGCCACTACAATACCGTGAATATCAAGAATCTGGTAAAACATCAAATAACCGACATCGCTGCAGCCAGAAAAAGATCCTGCAAGAATGGGAGCAATGATGACTGAAGAGAATCGTTCAACAAGACAGAAGTGCAGCTCTTCTGCAGATTACTGCAGATTTCAATGCTGTGCCATCAACAAGTGTCAGTGTGCAAACCATTCAATGAAACATCATTGCAATGGGCTTTTGGACCTGAAGGCCCACTCGTGTACCCTTGATGACTGTATGAAACGAATTTTCATGCCTCGCCTGGTCCTGTCAACACCAACATAGGACTGTTGATGGTGGGTAACACGTTGCTTGATCAGACGAGCTTTGTTGCAAATAGTATCGAGCAGATGGACGTGTACTGGCATGGAGACAATCTCAAGAATCCACGGAGCCTGCATGTCACCAGGGGACTTTTCAATCTGGTGGAGGCTCTGCAATGGTGTGGGGCGTATGCAGTTGGTGTAGTATGGGACCCCTGATACACTATGTGATCAAAAGTATCAGGACATCCCCCAAAAACATACGTTTTTCATATTATGTGTGTTGTGCTGCCACCTACTGCCAGGTACTCCATATCAGCGACCCCAGCAGTCATTAGACATCGTGAGAGAACAGAATAGGGTGCTCCGCGGAACTCACGGACTTCGAACGAGGTCAGGTGATTGGGTGTCACTTGTGCCATACGTCTGTACGCGAGATTTCCACACTCCTAAATATCCCTAGGTCCGCTGTTTCCGATGTCCAAGTGAAGTGGAAACGTGAAGGGACATGTACAGCACAAAAGCGTACAGATCGACCTCGTCTGTTGATTGACAGAGACTGCATACAGTTGAAGAGGGTCGTAATGTATAATAGGCAGACATCTATCCAGACCATCACACAGGGACTCCAAACTGCACCAGGAACCACTACAAGGACTATGACAGTGAGGCAGGAAGTGGGAAAGCTTGGATTTCAAGGTCGAGTGGCTGCTCATAAGCCACACATCACGCTAGTAAACGCCAAACGACGCCTCGCTTGGTGTAAGAAGCGTAACCACTGGACGACTGAACAGTGGAAAAAAGTTGTGTGGAATGACGAATCACGGTACATAATGTGGCGATCCGAAGGCAGGGTATGGGTATGATGAATACCCGGTGAACGTCACCTGCCAGTGTGTGTAGTGCCAACAGTAAAATTCGGAGGCTGTGGTGTTATGGTGTGGTCGTGTTTTTCGTGGAGGGGGCTTGCACCCCTTGTTGTTTTGCGTGGCACTATCACAGCACAGGCCTACATTGATGGTTTAAACACCTTCTTGCTTGGCATTGTTAAAGAGCAATTTGGGGATGGTGATTGCATCTTTCAACACGATCGAGCACCTATACATAATGCACGGCCTGTAGCGCAGTGGTTACACGACAATAACATCCCTGTAATGAACTGGTCTGCACAGAGTCCTGACCTGAATCCTATAGAACACCTTTGTGATGTTTTGGTACGCTAACTTCGTGCCAGGCCTCACCGACCGACATCGATACCTCTCCTCAGTGCAGCACTCCACGAATAATGGGCTGTCATGCCCAAAGAAACCTTCCAGCACCTGATTGCGAGAGTGGAAGCTGTCATCAAGGCCAAGAATGGGCCAACATCATACTGAATTCCAATATTACAGATGGAGGGCGCCACGAACTTGTAAGTCATTTTCAACCAGGTGTCAGGATACTTGTGATCACATAGTGTACGTCTACATACAACTCTGGCAGGTCACATGAATGTCATAATCCTGTCTGGTTACCTGCAGCCATTCAGTTCCATTGTGCATTCTGACAGACTCCGGCAATTCCAGCAGGGCAATGTAGTACCCCAAACGTCCATAATTGCTACAGAGTGGCCCCAGGAACATTCTTCTGAGTTTAAACACATCCGCAGGCCACCAAACCCGCAGACATGAATATTATTGAGCATATCTGGGATGCCTTGCGACCTGCTGTTCAGAAGAGACTCCATCCTCTCGTGCTCTTACGGATTTATGGACAGCCATGCAGGAATCATGGTGTCAGTTTCCTCGAGCACTGCTTCAGACATTAGTCAAGCCCAGGTCACGTTGTGCTGCAGCCCTTCTGCTTGCTCGCGGGGGCCGTACACAATGTTAGGCATGTGTTCCAGTTTCTTTGGCTGTTCAGTGTATGTATTAATTTGGAACTATATATGCAAACTTTAATGTGCTGTCAACTTTAGTTTATAAGGCCTGGCAGTGCCTACATGTAAACACACAACATGGATAAACTGTATTACATCAAAATGGCCGCTGAATAAGTAATAATAATTATAATAATAATTATGAGTCTCCGATTTTGCTAAGCAGTTCTTCTCTGATCTCAAGGGTGGAGAGGGGGGAGGGGGAGTAAGGGTTCCTCTAAGCCAAAAAACCTCCACGTGCAAGACATACATACTATGCTACCCCGGTGGGCGCTACGTGAATATAGTGCACGCCTGACCTGTAATGAGGAATCATAAAATTCTCCATCCAACAGCAGAGATCAAGAAATTCACATCCGATTCCGTCACAAAATCATCTGAGACTCTGGTTTCGACTTTGGACTCCATAGCAAGCCATAAGTCCAAGATCAACCCTTGGTATGACGCTACAAGTTGTCAACTTAGGCAAGTCAAGTTAGCCTTCATCCCACACGCAGTGTTGGTTGCGTTCACCAAATCAGCCATCCACCACAGGGAACTGAGGATGACCTCAGAACACAAGTGGGAGGCATCATTCATGATACATGTGCCACTAATTTTAGCCAGTTGCATCCGATGTGCTCAACAGCCGCCAGCAGAGCCTCCTCCACATCTCGGACGAGAGTCCATTGGCAAACATGCTGAGTGCATACTGACATTCTTTTCTGTCCTGCCTGCTATTTCCCTAAGGGGTTCCACTACCAGCATACGTTGGAGCTCCCATTGACTAGTATAGCTGCCCTCTGCACTTGAGTGAACTGGTAAGGGAAATCGGACAGTATCCCAAAAGGAGAGGTATTCTGTGCTGGCTCAGATGTGTTATCAGCTGTGGGTAGCACCTCATACTTGTTGCTAAGGCGAAGGAGCCAGCCATACGAACTGCTCTCCTCTTTCACCTTCCGTACAATGACATGTGTATGCACTACAATCTGCACTCACTATGTAGTGATGATGGTGTTACATTTCTTTTTGCTTTTGGGTGGCACTTCAATACTCCACTCACTTTGTAACGTAACATGCTCAGTGAAATAAAACAGTCTATGTGGATGGTGTCACTCAGTAATGAATAATACTTAGTTTGCGATCTGCTCATTGTTATACAAATGAATAGTAGCTGTACATGAGATAAGTAAAACGTTCTCTGAGGTGTTTTGGCTGACAACTGAAAATGAGTAACTCGTAAAAACAAAATTTCATGATCTGCTAATTACAACCGAATGTAGCAATTTCAGATGTTCCTACCAATTAATTGACTTCTATAGACTTGGTGCATTGCTGTTTCAAGATCATATGCATTACGTAACATTCACAAGGTAGGGATTACAGGTACTGATATTTTATTTACCCTGCAATTATACTGTTAATTGAAATCTGGGTGACTACAACAAATCCTAATTGAACTATGAGCTGTTGTACTGAAACATTCGCTTTGCTATCTAAGCTGTTCTGTTACGTTTCAATGGACCGGTATGACGTTGCGTATCTGAAGACACAGCGACAACAAGGTCCCCAGGAATCCGGAAGGTGTCACAGGCCCCATCACTGGCGCCCCGATGTCGCCGCAACATCGAGTCGTAGCCGGAAGCCTGTCCATTGTGGCCAGTGCAGCTTCCATCTGTTTATGGACAGCAGCCATTCTCCTGGTGTCTGCTCAGAACAAGCATAGTCGCTGTCCATATTGTACTGTATTAGAAAACTGAATAAGATCTCAAAAAATACAAACAAAGCAAACAATGTACACAAACTGTTTACAACAATGCAAAGTAAACTCACTCAGCACAAATGATCGAGAAATACACCAACTCATATAACAACAACAACAAAAATGAAAGCACCACTAGAAATAGCTAAATAATCAGCTACTGTTCACTTTTACTCATACATTAGTAACGATGTCTCTTAATTTGCGACCGAACCCTCACGATTTTAAAGTTAATATTTAATTGACCAAATTCCACTATCTAAATGGTCATTTTATTAAATTTGGATAAAAACCTTTCCCCTTATAATTTGTGTAATAGCGGGCACTTCTCTTTGCAACACTTTAGAAGATGTTCCTTCGTTAAATAACTTTGCTTTGTACTCCTTGTTTAGAGCGAGACTCTGCTAAGAGCGTTTCCGCGTTGCACAGTCTGCTCGACCCCCCCCCCCCCCCTCGCCCCCAACATGCGTAAAAAAAAAAACTGAATGCCCCCAACAATGGCCTACCGTTGCTACTACTTTCACTGTTCTCTAGCTCGCATTTAAAAATGTGTCTCAACAAGACAAAAATAATACTTTTGACAAAACTGTCAAATGTCGTTTTCATTGAAACTGTTTTAATCTATACAGGGCCTTGAAGAGATGATTCTTTTGACCTGTGACACCTTGACAACCTACATGTATACATCATCATGTAATTCCCTGTATAGAAAAGCATTTTTGATATCCATTTGCATCCTACATAAATCCTCTTCAAAGACAATGAAGACGATTTTTTCTCAACATAGCCAAACATACAACAGGAGTTCATGCTTCATCATAATCGTAACTATTCCTCTGAGCATAGTCTTTGATTACAAGCCTTGCCTTATATCTTTCAATTTCTGTATCTTGACTGCATTTAATTTTGAAGATCAATTTTCTGTCAGTTGGTTTCTGCTCTGGACAGTGTTATGTCAGTTCCTATACATCATTAAGTTCCAATGACTTCATCTCTTTGTTGACCGCTTCCTTCCAGTCGTGTTCATCATATCTCCCTTGAATATCTTCATTGTCTTCAGGAAAATCATCAAAAAATGATTCAGAATGCATGGTCAGTACTGCACAATTGTCAAATTGTGCAGGCATCATTCGTTCTCAGTTGCTTCATTAAAGAGTTTGTACCTTTTCTGATGTCTTGACAAATTCTCTTGAATTACCCAGCTAGCTGACAGGGAGAATAAGTAGAAAAGTAGGAAAAGAAGAATTCTATATGCCAACTGTAGGAAGGCACAGTTTGCATGATAATAATAAATGTCGTGTGACTAGGGCCTCGCGTCAGGTAGACCGTTCGCCAGGTGCAAGTCTTTCGGTTTGAGGGAGGTGAGAGCTTAGACTTAGAGGTATATAAACTGATCCAGTTGATATGGGAGAAGGAGACACTGCCAGAAGAATGGAAATTGGCTGTAATATGCCAAATATACAAGAAGGGAAGCAAAATGGAATGCTGTAACTACAGAGGAATCAGCTTGTTGAATGTGATGTACAAGGTGCTGTCCATCATTATCCTCAGAAAACTGAACCATTCATGGAGAACAACGTACAGGAGTACCAAACTGGCTTTCGACCAAACCGATCGACAATAGATCATATTTTCACACTAAGACAACTGTTTGAAAAACACTGCTTCCAAATGGTTCAAATGACTCTGAGCACTCTGGGACTTAACATCTGAGGTCATCAGTCCCCTAGAACTTAGAACTACTTAAACCTAACTAACCTAAGGACATCACACACATCCATGCCCGAGGCAGGATTCGAACCTGCGACCGCAGCAGTCGCGCGGTTCCGGACTGAAGCGCCTACAACCGCTCGGTCACAACGGACGGCTGAAAACCACTGGGAATATGATAAAAATATCTACAGCCTGTTCGTCAATTTTCAACGTGCATATGACAGCATCCACAGGAATAGCCTATACAATGCAATGCGTGACTTCAGAACCCCTGAGAAGTTAGTGAGAATGGTGCACGCATGTATAGAAGGGTCAAAGGCAGCAGTACAGTGTGTTAACTGTAAGACGGCAGAGATGTGAGGGGAGTGCGGGGAGAGGACGAAGCTAGCATTGGCTGGCGAGGGGAGAGGAGCCGTTGGGTGGAGGGGGGGGGGGGGACAAGGCACGCCTACCACTTGCAGTGCTGGCACTACAAATTGCGTGTCATGCTTACACGAAAGCAGACCAAAGGCTTATATATATATATATATATATATATATATATATATATATATATATATATATATATGTGTGTGTGTGTGTGTGTGTGTGTGTGTGTGAGCCGGCCGCGGTGGCCGTGCGGTTCTGGCGCTGCAGTCCGGAACCGCGGGACTGCTACAGTCGCAGGTTCGAATCCTGCCTCGGGCATGGGTGTGTGTGATGTCCTTAGGTTAGTTAGGTTTAAGTAGTTCTAAGTTCTAGGGGACTTATGACCTAAGATGTTGAGTCCCATAGTGCTCAGAGCCATTTGAACCATTTGTGTGTGTGTGTGTTTGTCTACTATGCGCTCACAAACCATTCATCCGATTGCAATGAAACTTTGGTGAAACTAACCGTAGGCCTACCGGTAGGGGTTGTTGGCGACTCCCGAGATGGGCCAGTAACTGCCTCTTCACTCATTTTGATAATGTTTAGCAGAACTGCACAGTAAAAACACGCAGAACAGTACAGCGCAAAAACAATAACGAAGCAGACGACAATGGCTACCTTGTACAACATAGTCAGCTACGTAATGTTGGCAGCAGTCGAAACTGCGTGCCTACCGAAGCCTCCCGACGTTTACCGACTTCTACCGATTCAGGACTAGGGAGAGGTCTGCCATCTAAAAGTTTACACACTGTACGTTTCCGAGGAGCCACATCAGAAACATTCGAGATTGAGACATGCCTCAGACAAGGGGATGCTCTCTCATGTGTTCTGTTCAATGTCATCTTAAAGAAAGCACTAGGTCTCCAACTGTGCTTCCGCCGTTTTTTCTCGAAGTTCGGGGCTTTATTGTGAAAAACTTACAAAAAATTATGATTCATAGTATTGCCCATCGCTGGCCACTACATCTCCCATTTTTCGGATAGCATACGAATCCCGTGACGGAAGAATTGGGCGTCTTTTGTGGGGATCCATGAATTGATTCAATTGTGCACTTGTTCATATGATAGGAAGTGCTGGTCAGCCAGACTGTATGCCACGGATCGGAAAAGGTGGTAGTCAGAGAGAGCAATGTATGGAGAATACGGCGGGAGGGATATGACTTCTCATTTCAACGTTTCCATGTATATTTTGATGGGTTTTGCGACATGGGGTCGAGCACTGACTGCTGCAAAATTACCTTTACGTGTCTATCGCTGTATTGTGGCCGTTTGCGTTTCAGTGCTGGGCTCGAACACATAAACTGCTTTCGATAATAATGTCCTGCGACTGTCTTCATGTGTTTCAGTAGCTACGAAAACGTTCTGT
This sequence comes from Schistocerca piceifrons, assembly GCF_021461385.2. Classification (NCBI taxonomy): domain Eukaryota; kingdom Metazoa; phylum Arthropoda; class Insecta; order Orthoptera; family Acrididae; genus Schistocerca; species Schistocerca piceifrons. The sequence continues at coordinate 65,082,585 of NC_060145.1, forward strand.
CTTCCCCCGCCATGCCGGACTTCGACATCAAAATCACCGTTCTTAAGGCGTTGAAAACATTCTTTGCATGTTCTTCCACTAAAAGTTCCCTCACCATTGGTCTTACCCAGCATTTTAAGAGCCACAGCCGCAGATTTCTTCATGTTAAAGCAGAAAATTAAAACTTCCTGCAAATGGCGAGAAATGGGTACGTAAGTTGACGTACTTATTCGAGAACAACCTTATGATGCAAATCGCAAATCGATTACTATTTTGATGGCATTATGTTTACAGATGTCTAAGCTTATTGTATTACACCTATGACCAACCACCTGAGCCCCTCATGCCGCTACTGCCATCTATTGCAAAACGGCGGAAGCAGAGTTATGGACCTAATAACAAAAGAGTGTAGGCAACAGGAGTGGGCTGGAGTAGAGATGGACGGTAACTTCAGTTGTCTCGCATTTGCAGATGACATAGTACCAGTGGCGTAGCGTGAGGGGAGACTTTGAGGCTTAGTCTCCCCTGTATTCGTGCTTAAAAAAGATGCAACAGTAATTCATAACAAAAATATTAACAACTTTCTACTAAGAGCACTAAATGTGCGAAGACATCAGTTCTGTAGCCCGCGCCGCCGCACCCTGAGTATTGGTGTATCTGCCTGCTTGGGACTCGACTGCTCTCAGACTCTGTCTCTCTTCCCTTACCTGGCTGTGTTAGTGGCATTCTCGGGTCCCCTCCACTTTCCCTCTTCCACGAGGCTGGTGCACTGCACTTGCTAGCAGGTATCGAGACTAGTCTCTGCCGCTTCTATGCTGGCTTTTAACACGGAAGTGAACAGTCGCGCGGCTTGTGTTCATAGTTATTCTTGAGTGATTTTAGTGCATATTTGCGTTGTGTCGCCAACATGAGTGAGCCAGCAACTGAACACCTTATAGAACTTTTAATAAAAACGTCTTTTTCTACTTTAATGCACGAAAAAAAGTGCGAATTGAAGAACAAACTACCTCCTGTAGTTTTAAGTGAAGCCAAACAAAAACGCGCTTTTCAGACAGCTTGGTACGAAAAGTATGCTTGGCTGACTGCGAATGCAGTTAATAACAGATTATATTGTTATACATATCTTCTGTTTGGTGGTGAAAAGAACTGATGCAATGAGGGCATTTTTACAATAAAGAAATTTGACAGGAAAGCATCAAATATCAAAAAGGTCACCTGCAGAACAAAGACTCATTTCAGTTATTGGGCAAAAGTAGAATGGAACACGCCCTTTCTGAAGCCGCTCGTCTTACAGCAACAAAATACAACAAACAAGTTGCATCCAGCAGGAGAGTATTGGCTCGTCTTATTCAGGCAATTGTATTTCTTTGTAAAGAAGAACTAGCCTATCGCGGTCATCGAGAAGACGAATCCTCCAGCAACAAATGTAACTATCTGGAATTGGATTTACTAGCTCTAGGAGAGCAGGTAATCCGAGACCATCTATCATCATCTTCAACCTTTAAAGGAACTTCTCCAGATATACAGAATGATGTAACAGAGATGATAACTCTCGCAGTTAATGAGAAAATAAAATCTGAAATTCAGAACTGCAATTTCATTTCGATTCAGTCTGATGAAACATTAGACGTGTCATGCAAAAGTCAAATGAGTATAATATTCAGGTGCTGTATTGCAGACAAAATTGGGGAAAGATTCGTTGAATTTTGCTATGTTTCTGGAGATAAAACTGCTGAAGGTTTGTCAAACATTATTCATGCACTATTGAAAGAATGGAATGTGGAAGGAAAAGTGGTTAGTCAAACATATGATGGCGCTTCAGTAATGGCGGGTAGAGAAAGAGGACTACGGTACAATTGGTGAAGCAGTTCTGTCCCTAGGCGCTGTTTATTCATTGTTACGCACACCAACTGAATTTGGTACTGTTACATGCCTCCAAAATCATACGACATGTACACATGTTTGTAAGTGATCTTACTGCATTTCATTCGTTTTTCAGCAAATCATCAAAACGGACTGTATTGCTAACTGAGAAAGGATTTAAACTGCCACATTCAAGCAATACTCGCTGGAACTTTCGTTCCAGAGCAGTTTCAACAACATTTAGTCATTTCTCAGGGCTATATAGTGTCTTTAATTATCTATTTGATGATATAGACTCTCAATGGGACCCAGAAACTTTGAGCTGTGCTGTGTGAATGAAACGACGGATGGATGATCCTACGTTTGTCTACTTGCTTCGTTTCTACCGAGGGTGCTTTGTTTATGTTGATCATCTCTTTAATGTTCTTCAGTCAAAATCTGTCAGTATAACTGCTTGCCACGACGAAATAAGAACTGTTTTGAGAAACTTACGACAATTAATAACGGAAACATTCGTTGATGAATGCATTAAATGCAGCTTGTGTTTGAATGGCAAATTATCATTCTGTGATAGTCAAAAAGACATCTCTCAGGGCACTAACTTACGAGATACTGGATTTGCAAATTGTTCAGATGGAAAGAAGGTTTCAAGACATTCCCCAAATTCAGTTTGTTGAACTTTTGAACGAAAAGTGTTTCCCGAACTATCAAAAAGAATTCCCAAAGTTGAAACTGCTTTAATTATTAGAACAATACCCTTTTTTCAAACAAGAACAACTTGAAAATGAACTGTGTGACATATACACTGATGAGAAAAAACATCTCCAAGAATCCTCTTAAGGTACATTGTCAACAATGATTTAGACTCCGTTTAGGAAGAAACAACGAAGTTCCTGCGTTTGGTATTGACCCTACCCGCAACTACAGCAAGCAGTGAACGAATCATAAGTACTCTTAAACGAGTGAAAAAGTATTTAAGGAATTCAATGTCCAACATCCGGTAGTCGTGATTGAGCACGTTAGCAATAGAAAAGACACTACTTGGAGAGCTATCCAGTGATCAGATCTTTGTAGACCGAGTTATAGATTTATTCGTGGAAAGAAAAGACAGACGCATTGCACTTGTGTACAAGAAAATATAAGTGCTTCTTCTCTTGCTGCTAGAGCTCTACAAATTTGTCGTTATTTCTTGAAACAGTTAGTTATTATTATTATTAGTGGCGGTGGTAGTGGTATTAGTAGTAGTAGTTGTTGTTTTATTTGATGCATTTTGTTTCATTTGTTTAAATTATTGTTTATTGTACTATTTTGTCTCCCTGTAATAACTGCAGAGTCTCCCCAACCTTTACAACCACGCTACGCCACTGCGTAGTACTACTAATTGAATCAAAGCACAAGTTGAAAGGAATGTACCAGAATATGGACAATTATGCACAGAAGGTAGGGCTCAAAGTGAATCGAGACAAAACAGAGTGCATGCAATTAGGAAGAAGACAAGAGCAGGAAAAATTTCTTGAGATAAATGGCAAGATGTTCAAGAGAGTACACCAGTTCAAATACTTGGGATCTTAGTTTACCACAGACAACAACATAAAAATGGACATCAAGGAAAGAATAGCAGTGGGAATGAAATGCATGCATTCCTTCAGAGAGACACTCGGCTCTAAATCGATCTTAGTGAACACTAAGATGAAAATCTACAAAACAGTGATATGCCCAGCAGTACTGTACAGTTCAGAAACATGGAGCATGACTAAGCGAGAAAAGGAAAAACTATTAATATTTGAAAGAAGAGTATTGAGGAAGATATGGGGGCCAGTTTTAGATAACGGAGCATGGAGGAGGAGGAAAAACGAGGAAATCTACCTTCTGATGAGACAACCAACTATCCTACAGAAGATAAAGAGCAAAAGAATACAATGGGTGGGCCATATAGCCCGTATGCCATATGGAAGACAGGCGAAGATGGCACTAGAGGGGAAACCAAACACCAAACGCCCCATTGGACGACCAAGGCAGTGCTGGATGGACGAACTGGTGAAGGACTTAGCAGCCCTGGGAACTGAAGAGACCTGAAGGAACTGGGCACAAAACAGGAAGGAATGGAGGCTGTTTATGGAAGCAACGTGTGGTCTGCAGGGCCTGTGATCGCTGGATATCTATCTATCTATGTGCACAACCAAAAACTTTGATCTTCTCCAAATTGAGGTACCTTCCTTACCATAGAGCCACTGGAGTTTTTCCTTCCAAGTTTGGGGTTCCACTCCTGTTTGTGATACAGACTGTGTCCATCATTGCTTCTGTCCAGAAACTCTTGTCAAGTTTTGATTTGAGAAGTAAACAACACACTTTATCATAAATATGCCTATTTAGACGTCGAGAAACTTCATTCTGCAGCATCGTATAGCGCATTGGAAACACAAATTGAATGCCCAAGTCTTCACAGAAAGTCTTCAGAGCAATCGATACATACTCCTGCCCACTGACAGTTCAAGGCCCAGTCTCCATTAGCTGTCACTTGGAGTGCCAAGCTTAGAGGGGCGATAGCGGCAACACAAGTGTCAGATTTCTGTACAGCACGTATCACAATTAGTAGCTGCCACTTTGTGCACGACAATGAGAGGGGTGCTATGGCGCCGAAGTACAAGATTTGTATACAGTGTGCATCACAATTAACTGCAGAAACTAACATCGCCTGTTGTCATAAGAAACGTGATGCATTTTCAAATTAAAATTGCTGGAGATATTGCTTCAAAATTTTTGAAAAACTTCGGCACTTCTAACTTTGTTTCTAGAAAATGAGTAAAGTTCTATCATCATCTCATCATTATTTAACAGTTCCAGTTTCCCGGGTACTGGTAATGAGCCTCTTCCACTACGTCCTGTCCAAATACAACTGTTAATGGAGAACTTCATCCACTGACCATCCTCTTGTCACTAGATCAGCCTAAAGCAAGTCCATCCATCGGGTTCGACGTCTTCCCTGAGGTCTTTTCCCATCCACCTCTTCAGTAAAGTACTATATAAATGTTAAAATATGCCGTTCATTATTAAATGAATTAGGAATAATTGACCCAGTTAGCTCACTAGGAATAAATTGTAGTGGTTTGGTTGTCTTTATTCTGAGTGTTTTATGCAGCTGTGACGTCTGTTTCCTGTCAATACTTGCATGTCGAATATTATAATCAGACTTGTTAGATTTTGTTTATACTGTCAACTTTATTCTGCAACTGTCGAATGTTGTGGTAACTCAAGCGCTCCAACCTTTTGACCCATCATTCAACAGTCTGTTGGTGAAGCTACATGATACTGAAGTTCCTCATCTACAAAATATAGTGAGTAGCATACATGTTTGACTCACTTCTCTGTGAAAGGGTAAAAACCACGCAGTCCTTCTGTAAAAATATGTTGCAGTAATCACTAATAGTAAAGGGAAAAGTGCCATAAACGTAGATGGCACGGTATAGAGTGACATGAATTTATTATGCCAAAGCACAATACAGTACATCTACATCACATGAGCTTCTAGACCGAACTGTCTTTGCCATGTCTCTCACAGATACTTTACTCCACTGAAGAGCTACTCTGGTAACTAATTCTGATGTCTTTACAGAGCACCCCCTCCTCCCTCACAACCGTAGTGCGAAGCATTATCGATCGTAGAGACCATAACCAGTTGTGCATGACCAGCTGCAGTGTAGAAAACACTTGAACCACATCTCAGCATCTGAATCTCGGCAGTGGTGGTGTAGAGTTGAAATAGCGCCAGATGAGTGGGGAGCTGCTGGGGGTGACTGAAGTGGGATACGCTGGGTGCAGGTGGAGATTGTGGATGCACCTGCAGGAGCAGTGCCTCAGGCAGCACAGGATGCAGTGCCAGTGTCATGTTGTGTGATAGAAGCTGGCGAGGTAACTGTGCTGGTGCAGTGATGGCGAGGACATGATCTGCCAATTGAGAAGAGGTTAAGCCACATAGTAGACATGTGGCCGTAATCGGTAGACGTGGATGATGAAGTGGGCGACAGCCCGGTGAGTGTGTCAGGGTTGCCGTGGCAGGCAACTATTATGAGATCACTGTCAACTAGTTTGACACTGTTATCTTCAGGGATGAAGTGATGGTCATCTACAGTGGTAACTGCCAGGGCGCTGGGCCTGCATGGAAGCTGATGTTATGTTGACATGGAGTTGGCTACCACAGGCAACACGTGGGCTGAGCGAATTCGTAGGGCATGAGATGATAGACTCACAGAGAATCCATGACGGTTTGTATCTGTGGAGGAAGACCATCGTTATTTTCCCACTGCATATGATATTGAAAGTGTACAGGCCACATTTAACAGCTGGAAAAAGTCTGGAATGTGTTGGCTGTAGGCTTTGCCAGATGATCTCATCATGTAGCATGATGTAGTCGCAGTGCAACACTACTTTGTACAGGACGGTTTTCGGAATTATGTGTGCTGTAGGTGGTGGCCTTTGGTTAAAGAACATGGTATTACCAAACTAAAAGCTAAGGTTTATAACTACAGATTGGGCGATAGGACTGACCCTGTGGAAAACTGTCTAAACATATTAAACAGCATAATCTAATCTCAAAGCAACAAACATTGCTTGCAATATGCTCCGCTGTACTCTGCACCAATAACTTCAGTATGGCAAAAATTATCACATAGCTTCAGTAGTAGGGCAAAGAGAGCATGGCCACACATCGCAGGTTGCCTAAATCAGGGACAAGCATTAATTCAGAGGCAAACCTATTGTTCTCTTTTGATTGACAGGTCCTTAATCTATCGTTCTGCTAAGAGGATTATGATCCCCTTGCGGATAATCCGTCCTTTCGATTGAAAGTTTCTTGACCCCTTGTTCAGTTAAGTGGTTTTCCGTATCACACCTGCTCCTCCCTCTCCTGCTAACCCTCCCTATCTTCCTTCACCACCCCTCTGGAAACTCCCCTTGATGATACAAGCTCACTATTGATATCAGTTTAATTGACTATTTAATAAAATTGATCACTTAATTATCACCACCTCCCTTGTTTATTTAAACAATTTATGGTATATGAGGCAGTGTATAGAATATAGTTTTTTTGTTTATTTATGAATTTGGCTGGAAATCGATTGTAGTGTATCAAATATTGTTCAAACAATTTCGACAATGTTGTTGTTGTTGTTGTTGTGGTCTTCAGTCCTGAGACTGGTTTGATGCAGCTCTCCATGCTACTCTATCCTGTGCAAGCTTTTTCATCTCCCGGTACCTACTGCAACCCACATCCTTCTGAATCTGCTTAGTGTATTCATCTCTTGGTCTCCCTCTACGATTTTTACCCTCCACGCTGCCCTCCAATACTAAATTGGTGATCCCTTGATGCCTCAGAACATGTCCTACCAACCGATCCCTTCTTCTGGTCAAGTTGTGCCACAAACTTCTCTTCTCCCCAATCCTATTCAATACTTCCTCATTAGTTAAGTGATCTACCCATCTAATCTTCAGCATTCTTCTGTAGCACCACATTTCGAAAGCTTCTATTCTCTTCTTGTCCAAACTATTTATCGTCCATGTTTCACTTCCATACATGGCTACACTCCATACGAATACTTTCAGAAATGACTTCCGGACACTTAAATCAATACTGGATGTTAACAAATTTCTCTTCTTCAGAAACGCTTTCCTTGCCATTGCCAGCCTACATTTTATATCCTCTCTACTTCGACCATCATCAGTTATTTTGCTCCCCAAATAGCAAAACTCCTTTACTACTTTAAGTGCCTCATTTCCTAATCTAATTCCCTCAGCATCACCCGACTTAATTAGACTACATTCCATTATCCTTGTTTTGCTTTTGTTGATGTTCATCTTATATCCTCCTTTCAAGACACTGTCCATTCCATTCAACTGCTCTTCCAAGTCCTTGGCTGTCTCTGACAGAATTACAATGTCATCGGCGAACCTCAAAGTTTTTATTTCTTCTCCATGAATTTTAATACCTACTCCGAACTTTTCTTTTGTTTCCTTTACTGCTTGCTCAATATACAGATTGAACAACATCGGGGAGAGGCTACAACCCTGTCTTACTCCCTTCCCAACCACTGCTTCCCTTTCATGCCCCTCGACTCTTATAACTGCCATCTGGTTTCTGTACAAATTGTAAATAGCCTTTCGCTCCCTGTAATTTACCCCTGCCACCTTTAGAATTTGAAAGAGAGTATTCCAGTCAACATTGTCAAAAGCTTTCTCTAAGTCTACAAATGCTAGAAACGTAGGTTTGCCTTTCCTTAATCTTTCTTCTAAGATAAGTCGTAAGGTCAGTATTGCCTCACGTGTTCCAGTGTTTCTACGGAATCCAAACTGATCTTCCCTGAGGTTGGCTTCTACTAGTTTTTCCATTCGTCTGTAAAGAATTCTCGTTAGTATTTTGCAGCTGTGACTTATTAAGCTGATAGTTCGGTAATTTTCACATCTGTCAACACCTGCTTTCTTTGGGATTGGAATTATTATATTCTTCTTGAAGTCTGAGGGTATTTCGCCTGTTTCATACATCTTGCTCACCAGATGGTAGAGTTTTGTCAGGACTGGCTCTCCAAAGGCCGTCAGTAGTTCCAATGGAATATTGTCTACTCCGGGGGCCTTGTTTCGACTCAGGTCTTTCAGTGCTCTGTCAAACTCTTCACGCAACATCATATCTCCCATTTCATCTTCATCTACATCCTCTTCCATTTCCATAATATTGTCCTCAAGTACATCGCCCTTGTATAGACCCTCTATATACTCCTTCCACCTTTCTGCTTTCCCTTCTTTGCTTAGAACTGGGTTTCCATCTGAGCTCTTGATATTCATACAAGTCGTTCTCTTATCTCCAAAGGTCTCTTTAATTTTCCTGTAGGCGGGATCTATCTTACCCCTAGTGAGATAGGCCTCTACATCCTTACATTTGTCCTCTAGCCATCCCTGCTTAGCCATTTTGCACTTCCTGTCGATCTCATTTTTGAGACGTTTGTATTCCTTTTTGCCTGTTTCACTTACTGCATTTTTATATTTTCTCCTTATTTCGACAATATGTGGATTATTGTTTATATAAACAATTTATAGGATACAAAAAAAAATTGTTTGGAATATCGTTTATTCATTTATTTAAAGAATCTGTCGGGAAATTGACTGTAGTGTATGGAATATTGTTTTTTTAAACAATTTACGGGATAGAAGGTTGTGTATGGAATATAGTTTATTTAGATAATTTGATAGAAAATCGCTTGCACTGTGTGGAATATTTAAACAATTGCGGCACTTTTTCATTCCAAGCACATAAGGGAACATGTAATAACACCGTCACAGATCGCATAAACATATCTGAAAGATCCTTTCATGTCTCACCACCTGCGCAGGCTGTCCATAGTCGAAGCTCACTGGTGGGACTTGGAAACAGCACATTCTCCGCACTGCTGTCGGCTTCTCCACAGCTACATGAAGTACCACACTAATCCCCGAACAAAAGCGCCAGGTGGTGGTAACCCTTTGATATTAGGACCTGATAAATTCCTGTCAACACACATGCTCTCCCTCCTTCTCACTCACTCTCTCTCTCTCTCTCTCTCTCTCTCTCTCTCTCTCTCTCTCTTTCTCTCCCAAGGGGCCACATCATATCATGTGGCAGTGCCAGGTCTGCATGTGCCATCAGTCATGGTCGGACCAAACTGTAAACAAAGCAGCATTTAGCTGGTAAACCCCAGCTGTGGTTGTCTTGGAAATATCCTCTCATTCTATATGCTTGAGTGCCTAATTAATTAAATCGATACCCTTTGTGTGTGACATTTACTCCTTCGTTCCTATTGGTGGATACTAGGATTAGAATGTTTGGCAGGATTCGATCCTTCGCCCATCTGTTTTCCGCACCCTACTGGATTTGTTTTCCCTTGCCTCCTATGGGTGGATACTGACAGTCCATTTGGTAGGACGACCGTTACGTTGGAGGTAGGTGAAAATTTCTGATTTCAGCTCAGCTGTATGCTATGTCTTTAAACAATTCGCAGGAGGGGCTGGACAGACGCATGCTTGCAATACAACTATCGGAAACAATAAACCATCTGGCTTTAACATTAAAGTGTGTCTAAGTGCAGAACCAGTAGCCTTATGTGTGCACGTGTTTATGTTCTACAATCATTTCTCCCTTACCTATAACTTCTTGATACTGATCCCAGACAGTAGAACAATAATTTAGGATTGACAGAACAGTTCATTTACATGAAAAGCCTCAAACTCCATCTGTCTGGAACTAAACATGTTTCTTCTTAACTGTCCATTATATCATCACGACATACTCATATCTACTATACACCGATAAGGGGTGCTAACTTCCTCGTCATGTGTGTGTCTGGACAGATCTTGTGCACTTGGATTGGTGCCGTGATTAAGACTGATGTGGAATAGTCTTTTTTCCTTCACGAGACTTAGCATGCAGCCTCGTACTTCTGATCGGCAGCAAATTAAATCAGTGACCATGTTGCAGGGAGGGTTGGTCAAAGGCAATGCGGGGAGATCTTGCACTCTCTAACATTTCCGAAGAATGCGAGAATGCTCTGTGACTCTGAAACGCATACGGAAAGACAGACGTTCGTAATTGTAAATTATGCACTATGATCGATGTGCTAAAAATATGTATATCTGTATAGGGCACCATCTGGTAAACTCTGGTATCTATGTTCGAGAATTAACAACGAATGGACATACTGCACCGTCATCTATCTACATTCACAATCTACTATATAGTACTCGTAAAGTTGTGGAGGGGAGGTTTAACAATGTTACTGAAATTAGGGAGCATGCTGTCATATGTCGTGTCCTTGTTCAGCGCTGAAATTACGGAATAACTGGTAAAATTGCTAAAATTTATTACACTGTCAGCTGAAAGGTTTATTGCAGTACAATGTCCGATATCAATGGAGTCTTTTCCATCCCATTCATCCACTGGTACACTATTGATTACCACGTAATGACTGACTGTTGCCACTTTTTTTTAGATGTAGAGAGAGTCTTGGTTGGAACAACACCTTCCAAGGATGGCCTGCACGAAACAGTGATCACGTACATGTCTGAAATACGATAAATCAATCGAAACCTAACACTGAGACGTCTGCTGCTACATCACTGAGAAAGATGAGTTTAAATGCAGAGGTCATCAATCACCTTCAGGTAGCTGTTTGGAAACACTCCACTTCATATTGGTCCCAATGTCTTAGATATTTTTGTCAATAAGAAACACAGCCTCTGTCTTTTATTTCTCAGATTAGCACCTGACACAGAGCTCAAAGTCGTGGTGGAAAAAACAAAATGTATGGCGGTGTATATAGCTGCGATCACACATTGCTTGGATGTGTTACAGCAAGAAAAACAATGTATAAACAACAACACAGAGACCCTCTCTTTTGACTGATAGTCTGAGGGATATTGTCCTCCTAGTACGGGCAATGAGACTTTACACTGGTCTCTGGTGTGATTTCGATTATCGGCCACATGCTCCAACGGATCAATACATATTTATTTAATATGATCACCACATATGGTCAATGGCAGCTCACAGAATGTATTTGTTTTCGATTTGTTGGAAGAGAGAGATGCGTGAAATCTTATTGAGTTCTCTACCAGGTGATGCAACAGAGCTTTTCTCTGTTGGATGGCACAAAATAACAAGCATAGAGAGAATGTTTGAGTGACAGCCATGAGTGCTCCCTGAGAGATGTAGATCTCCTTCGACTGCAGTACCTGTATGTAGTATGGAGACACACTGCAATGCAGGGGCAAAATCCTCATCCTTCTTCCAGTCCCATTAACTTTTACACTAACTTGTGTTGCAGGAAAAAGCTTCGTTTGGCGCTGGCCTTACATGTTGTACATGATTGATGGGGCTACAAAAACATGAGTAGTGGTGCCAGGAGAGAGCTGGTGCATTTTGTTAGTGCGGGTTGCCTACATCAAGGGCAGGTATGCACGCAGGGGCACACCTATTGTTTTCCTTTGATTTACAGGTACTTAACCTATTGTTCTGTTAAGTGGTTTTCCATGTCGCCGCACTTAACCTATTGTCACCCCTCCCACTCCCCTTCCCACCAGGAAAAAGGTGCTGGTGCATTTTGTTAGTGCAGGTTGCCCACATCAGGGGCAGGTATGCACTCAGGTACTTAACGTATTGTTGTCCTTTGATTGATAGATCCTTAATCTATTGTTCTGTTAAGTGGTTTTCCATGTCACCACACTTAACCTATTGTCCCCCCTCCCCCTCTCCCACCCAACCCACCCCTCCCCCTCGCTGCTACAGTTACACTTTCAGGTATGAGTTACTGGAATAGCTCCTGTCACTACTATCAGTTTAATTGAATGCTTAATTAAGTTGATCAATTAATTAACCTCTCCCTCTTGGGTAAACCCCCTCCTCTCCCACCCTCTCCTCTCCAGAAAATAGTGGGAAAAAGACTCAGTTGATCGGTCATTTGGAAGGAAATCGATTGCTGTGTATCGAATATTGTTTTAGAGGTTTCAAGGCAGTGTATGAAATATATGGAAGGGGTATATTGTTTCTTTATAAAAAATTCAGTTTGTGGGGGTTGGATTTCTCTTGCTCATCATTCTCTGCTGTTTGGAAACATCTCTGTCTTGCAAGAAGCAGTTACATGGGACAAACATGTTCCATAACCTAATTTTCGGCACTGTACTCTGGGTGTCTTAACCTAATAATGGGGCCTTTGTCAGCACTTAACATATTGTTCTGTTAAGTGGTTTTCCATGTTATCCCCATTCCATTAAATTATCGTACCGCCTTTGATGTCAAATTAAGTAATCAGTTATGCCCCCCCACCATTTTCTGGTACACTTTTCGAATTCCACGTGCTTTTGAACGCCATTTCTGGCGCATCCGTCACTGTTACCCACCCCCTTAAACTATTTTACTGCATTTTACATACAAATTGTGCAAATTAACCTAATGTACTACACTTAACCTGCTGTTTTGCTCCATGTCACTCACTTATACAAACCCTCCCATTAAGTATTGTACCGCTGGCATCACGTTGATATAAAAAAATTATGCAAATTAATTAAATCGATATTTTTCACAAGTATGGAGTAGTTTTTTTTAATTCGCAGTGTCCTATTGGTCGGTGAAATCGATGGAATACAGTTTAAATAAAAGATTGCTAATAGAAAACAACATATCCCGCCACTCGGCGTCTGCCGCCACCGCTGTCCTCGCCGCCTCCGCTGCTGCAATCCCTGGCCCCAACCCTACAGCAACAGCAACAGCATCGCTCAGCCGACCACGTGCCGCCCTCCCTCAGGCTAGTGGGTTAGGGCTGCAGCATCCAGGCCGCTCGCAACTGCCTGATTCCGCAGTGTCTCCTCCTCCACCGTCATGTCCTCTCCCATCACGTGAGGTACAGCACACACCCCTGTCCACCTCGCCACAGAGCTCCAAGGTGCGCTCACACATCCCATACGCGAAACTCCTCCAGGCAGCACGTGTATTTACCGCTGCTGATGCTATACCTGTGGATACTGACATCACAGATCGCGCTATGGAAATCTGTTCCAGAATAGCACAGGTTGCTTTCTCCCTAGCTATCCTAACAGGACATATGAGCTGTGTCCAGCTGTGCTTACCTGCCCCAGCGTGACTGATGCCTCACTGCCAAACGTATGTGTGCGACTCACCATCTAATTGGTTCTCAGTGTTATACTGACATCACATGGCTGTGTAAAATACGAGCCAAGTCGACCTCTCGGAAATTGTATAGTGTCCCAGAAATAGTTAACAGTCGCTTTTGTAGGAGCTTTTATGATATCTCAGTTTATCCGCAATGAAATTATTGTCCTAACAGAACCTGTTTACGAAAATAGCGCCTATGTCTGCTAACACTCGAATTGCAAATACAGATTTGTTAAGGCGTTTCTGCAGTTCTGTGGTGTGCTCTTCCCAACTGAATTTATTATCAACTTATAATCCCAGGAATTTAAGACTGTCAACCTCTTCTTCGTATTTTATGCATATGCTGGGTGGAAACCTCTTACAGGTTCTAAATTGCATATAGTGAGTCTTTTCGAAGTTTAATGTCAGTGAGTTGGCTTTAAACCATTTATTAATATCCATGAAAATATCATTAGCAGATCTTTCTAGAACTACACTTGACATACTATTTATTGCAATACTTGTGTCATCTGCAAACAAAACGAACTCTGCTTCTGGCAGTGTAACTGATGAGAGATCATTACTGTACACAAGAAAAAGCAATGGCCCTAAGATGGATCCTTGTGGGACACCACATGTAATTTCTTCCCATTCTGATGTTGACTGATGACTTAATTCACTAGTCCCTTGCACTGACACCCTTTGTTTCCTGTTAGTGAAGTATGACTTGAACCATTTTGCAGCACTGCCCGTGACACCATAGAATTCTAATTTACTTAAAAGTAACATCTTCATGAAAGCAGCTCCGACGAAAGTATTATAAAATCGCGGAAAAATGCTAATTACGAGTTCACGAAGTAGTACAAAGCGTATTTAAGTGAACGGTATAGTGGAAGTCGTGTGGAATTTCGGACGGAATATGAAAATTATTGCTTTTGACTGTGAGTTAAAACCATGTGGCGTGTTGTGCGATCTAAGACTGGAACAGGTATTACGTGCACATCATTTGAGCGAGCATTTTCATAACTAAACGATCTAGTGAACTCTATTAACTTCAGTAACGGGTGTAAATACCATAAACTGGCTATGTGTAAGATTGTGGTGTGTGTGGGAACTTTACATTGCGTAGCCATTTAGTACGGACTTGGCAGTATTAACTGTGATCCTTTTCGTAAAAATACACCTGAAAATTTACATTGCCAAGTTAAAACTTTTATTTCAGTAATAGCCACATCCCGTTTACCGGACAATTCTATATATGTTGCGACCTGCAATAGACAGTAGTGGTCTAGTATTTTCTACTACAGCTTTTAGCTAGACAAATGAACATTGCTGGACATTGGCAGGACAAGAGGTAAAAAAGAAACGTGCCGCACTGCAATCCTTCTCAATCAATCATCGCCTATAACTCAGTGGATATATCGCAGAACCTCTGACATGGCATCGAGACAGAATACGTTGCAAATACTGGAGAAATATCTAGCGGTGGCAGCGTGAGGGAATTGCAAACCACGCTTCTTAGCTGAATCACTTTCAAAATGCGGTAATTTTATTATGAGGTTGCATCATGGGCTACATGTTTGTCTGATACTATACACTGTAGCAATCACTGTCTCGGTATTTGTCTGGAAAAACTACGTGATTCGTAGGTAATGCCATATGTAGATTTATAAAGCCAGTATAGCTTTTAACATGGGTTTTTGTGTGCACATGTAGAATGAAGACCGTTGTGGTTCAAATAGCTCTGAGCACTATGGGACTTAACTTCTGAGGTCATCAGTCCCATAGAACTCAGAACTACTTAAACCTAACTGACCTAAGGACATCACACACATCCATGCCAGAGGCAGGATTCCAACCTGCGACCGTAACGGTCGCGCGGTTCCAGACTGTAGAGCCTAGAACTGCTCGGTATTTCCGGCTGGCAAGACCGTTGTGACAGTAACATACAGTAGTTGTTGGGATCGGGTTTTTTAACATCTGACGGTCTGTAAGAGGATTAAACGTTTCTTTCTAAGATGTGGTGGTGGCACTTGCAAGAAAAACTTATGAGACACGTCCACCCAATGCTGATTTTCGGTCAGTATTGTTTCGTATCGCCAGCGATCAGTTATTGACGAAGTATTATAGTTAGTAGTAGCAGGGGATGCATGATAGATTCACCTTGAGCATTAGGCTTATAAAGTGTGTGTTTGTGTTCCGACATATGCAAGGGAAATGACTGTGGAATACTGTGATAGTAGAGGGAAGAGTAGGTCAAGTCATAAGAATGGTACAGATATTTCTATTTCCAGAGCCACAGCCATCAGCAGGGCATATTTCCGATACTTCGCTCATTGTCAAATGTCGTTCAGTTGAGACCGCGATTGTAACCTTTAATTGTAAAGTATAGTGATAACATATATATGTGACCGGTTTTCTAGGATGATTGTGCCAATGTGTGCTTGGCATGCATCTCAGTTGACAGGAATTACTCACATTTCCCCTTAACAGCAGGGTCTTTTCGAATGGAGAGGGCTGTTGGAATGTAGATGACTTAACCATGTTGTCCTCTAGACGACCGAATAGCGAACTAATACTTAGTATGTGTTGGATAGCTTTCGTGATCGCATGGAAAATTGAGGAGATTGAATATGGATGTGTGTTTGTGCTGGACCGTTATTCCCTCCCATGTAAATTGTTTGGTTGACTGCTTCTGCACATTTCGCGCTTTTATTTAGTAGAGGTAACATCGATTGTGGTGTGTGCAACTAGAAGGTGGAAGACACGTTTGTTGGTTCTCTATACATGAGAAACACGTTAGATGAATTTGTAAATTATATGGATGATTCGGAATCTGTCACATTACTGACATTAGTATCTGCGTGTCGAAATATCAGCTTACTCTGTTTCTAGTTGTCACGTAAAGGTCTTCGCAGATGGGATAAGTTTCTAGTTACTCAGTGGTCTACAGCACGCTCCACCTCGCTTAAGTTTGTGGTTTGTAGAGAAATAATTTCCAGTCTACTGTATATCTTCGGAATTATATCGCGTGAGCGGTACTGCTATGCAAGCGATATTGATATGTGTTTGATATCGAGAAGTACAGCGAAAATGGTGTGATATTCTTGCAAACCATGCGAAAATATATGTGTTCTTGTAATCACAGAGTCTGGAGATGTGTGTAGGAAAGCGAGTAAGCAAGCAGGTCCAGACCAGAAATAGTAACGCATTTATGCCGAGGGGGAAAAGAGACAGGCTTTGCACAACGGTTCTGAGAGTGACTTCGATCCACTCAGGACGCTCTGGTCATGTGTGGGATTGGATGACCGCCTTACCTCGCGGGAAATATCTAGTGCCGTGAGTATATCTACGGTGCAAGTGTTTATGCTGTCTGTCTTCATGGTGTATGTATGAATGATGTAAAAGGGGTGATTCTGGATGGTGCAGGATACGAATTGTATGTTCACTATAGGTAGGTAGGTAGGTAGTTAGTGTTTAACGTACCGTCGACAACGAGGTCATTAGAGACGGAGCGCAAGCTCGGGTTAGGGAAGGATTGGGAAGGAAATCGGCCGTGCCCTTTAAAAGGAACCATCCCGGCATTTGCCTGAAACGATTTAGGGAAATCACGGAAAACCTAAATCAGGATGGATGGAGACGGGATTGAACCGTCGTCCTCCCGAATGAGAGTCCAGTGTGCTAACCACTGCGCCACCTCGCTCGGTATGTTCACTATACTGACACGGTACACAGTGATATATTGCTGAGTTGGAGATCGGTTTCATGCTCTAATATTTAAGCTCCTCTCCTCAGTCGGATAGCAGTGTAATTGAGTAAGAGTCTTTCCACATTTGACGATATGTAGGGTACTTTGCAAGGTTTAATTTTGGTAGCAATATGGTTATCTGTATAAAATAGTTTTTTGTGGCTGAAAGTCTCGTCTACAGAAAGAAAAAAAAAAAAAAGTTGCACGGTGCTTCCACAATAATTCGGCCGGTAAATTCGTTAAGAATCAATCATAATCCCCATTCATTCACAAGACATCCTTTCTGCTGGGATATAGGAGTCTCTACATAGCAGTGAGAATGTTTGTGTATGTTGAAAGCTGGAAGGGTAAGACGTGATGGACAGGGTGCCACGTTAGGACCATCAGAAGGAATGCATTCACCGTTAATTCTTGCTATTTTCGTAAACAGTTTCTGTTAGGTCAAGATTTTCCATGCGGATAAACTGAGATATCATAAAAGCTCCTACAAAAGCGACCGTTAACTATATCTGGGACACTATACAATTTCCGAGGGGTCGGCTTGGCTCTTATTTTACATAGCAGTATGACATCAGTATAACACTGAGAACCAATTAGATGGTGAGTCGCCACGCAGACTTTTTTGCAGCGAGGCGTCAGTCACACTGGGGCAGGTAAGCATGGCTGGACACAGCTCATATGTCCCATTAGGATAGCTAGGGAGAAAGCACCCTGTGATATTCTGGAACATATTCTATCGCGCGATCTGTGATGTCAGTATCCACAGGTATAGCATCAGCAATGGTAAATACATGTGCTGTCCAGATTCGTTTCGCATATTGGTTCAGTGTGAGTGCACCTTGGAGTTCTGTGGCGAGGTGGACAGGGGTGTGTGCTGTACCTCACGTGATTGGTGAGGACGTGACGGCGGAGGAGGAGACGCTATGGAATCAGGCCACTGCAAGCAGCCTGGTCCTGATTGCTGCAGCCCTAACCCACTAGCCTGAGGGAGAGCGGCCCATGGATGCCAGAGTGATGCTGTGGCTGCTGCAGCTGGGGTAGCGTCGGGGCCAGGGGCGAAGGTGGCGTCGAGTGGCGGGATGTGTTTTCTATTAGCGATCTTTTGTTTAGAATGTATTCCATCGATTTCACCAACCAATAGGATGCTGCGAATTAAAAAAACTAACCTATACATGTGAAAAATATCGATTTAATTAATTTGCATAAATTTTTTGTATCAACGTGGTGTTAGTGGTACAATAGTTAGGGGAGCGTGTATATGAGTGGCTGACATGGAGCAGAACAGCAGTTTAAGTGCAGTTCACTAGGTTAATTTGCATAATTTTTATGTAAAATGCAGTACAATAGTTTAAGGGGGTGGGTAACAGTGAAGGATGCGCCAGAAATGGCTTTCAAAAGCATGTGAAATTCGAAAAGTAGTGGGAGGGCATAACTGATTACTTAATTTGGCATCTAAGACGGTACAATAGTTTAAGGAAATGAGGGTGACATGAAAACCACTTAGCAGAACAATAGGTTAAGTGAGAACAAAGGCTCAAGCTTTAGGTTAAGACACCCAGAGTACAGTGCCGAACATTAGGTTATGGAACATGTTTGTCCCATGTAACTGCTTCTTGCAAGATGCAGATGTTTCCAAACAGTAGAGAATGATGAGCAAGAAAAATCAAACCCCCACAAACAGAATCTTTTATAAACAAACAATATACCCTTTCCATATATTCCATACACCGCCTTGAATCCTCTAAAACAATATTCCATACACAGCAATCGATGTCCCTCCAAATGACCGATCAACTGAGCCTTATCCTACTATTTTCTGGGGAGGAGAGGGTGGGAGGGGAGGGGGTTTACCAGGGGTGGAGAGGTTAATTAAGTGATCAAGCTAATTAAGTAATCAGCAAACTGATAATAGTGACACAAGCTATTCCAATAACTCAGACCTGAATGTGTACCTGTAGCAGCGAGGGGGAGGGCGGGGTTGTGTGGGAGAGGGGGATGGGGGACAATAGGTTAACTGTTTTGGCATGGAAAACCACTTAACAGAACAATAGGTTAAGTACCTGTCAATCAAAGGAGAAGAATAGGTTAAGTACCTGGGTGCATACCTGCCCTTGATGTAGGCAACCTGCACTAACTAAAGATACCAACACCCCATTCCTGAGGGTGTAGGGGAGTGGGATGGGAGACAACAGGTTAAGTGCGGCAACACGGAAAACCACTTAACAGAACAATAGTTTAAGTACCTGTCCATCAAAGGAGAACAATAAGTGTGCCCCTGAGTACATACCTGCCCCTGATGTAGGCAACTCACACTAACAAAATACACCAGCTCTCTCCTGGCCCCACTAATAATATGCAGGCACGCTGAGACATCCGAGACAGAGAATGACAGACAGTTACAAGATGCATAGGGACTGTCTAAAACCATGCAGGAGTTTTGCTGTATGGAGTCCTTAGCAGACAGGTTCGAAAAAGGTGACTCGTTTCAAGATATGAGAGTGGTACGAATATGATTCACCAGTGGCTGTAATCATTAAAAGATGTCTCCATAGGATCCAAAGCAAGTATGTGATCGAATGGATATACTTGTTCCAAATCATAGACATCATTTCTACAAAAATCGTAACACTATCAGTGACTCTTGTATGTGCCTATAGAACCACGACCGCTTTTTGTGCAGGCTGATAGTAACATAGTCTTTGTGATCGTGTTTTTAATAGTGCGCTCCTTACACCAAATATATGTTGCCAGCAGTAGGATCCTTCTGTGGTCACCTTAAAACGTAGTTTCTCAGTAGTGTTCCCCAAAAACATCATCATTTATCGACCAGAGATTCCCACTTGAGCTACCTGATGAGCGTAATCCGACTGCAAAAAAAAAAAAAAAATACCCGCCATGCACAGCGACTGTCATGTTCAGATTAATTAATTAGCCTATCAGTTTAATACCAATGACGTGCCACCTGGCGGGTAGAGACGATGGCTAGGGATATGATTCGGGAGTGTGACCTGTAATCAGCGTTTTTTTCGTTGCGGCGATATTTTTTAAAGAAATTTCAATCTCACACTTCAACAGAGAGAGACGATCATCACAATGAAATCAAGTGTATCACCGAATTTATAAAATTATATGTAGTATAAAAATGATGTTTACAACTTCTCTGTGCTCTAACCTTAAGAGAATTCGTATATGGCGAGACATTTGCTTACTTTAAGGGAGTTCGAAAGTGAGGAGACATACTGTGAAAGAGGCAGATCTTAGCAGTTCAACATGAGCCAAAAATCGGTTTAATGTTATAGTCCTGTGCTGCAGGATGTAACAGATATTAAGTTGATTAGAACAGATTTTTTTTTCCTACCTGATGAGAGAGTACTTACGGGAAATGTTTCCTATGCCACCCTGTTACAGGATCTTCACAAGTAACGATACTTTGTCGATGTGAAAACGCATGTATGCCCCAATTTCGTCTGTCTCCGAAAACAACGTGCATAAAAGGGAGAAATCTACAGCTCGCATGAGAAATTCTAGATGTATGGCTAACAACATCGCTGACTCAGAGTGTGTAAAGTGGACTTTTTAAGCTGGGGGTGGGGGTCTATGTTGGGTGGAACTGATTAGAACTACAGTATACATCCGAGCCGCAGCTGTTTGTTTCGCAGTGCACCGAGGCTGGCGGCGTTTGTTTCGCTGTACATCGCTGCTGTCGGTAGGATTCGTCACGAGGTTTCGGCGACCCAAAGCTGCGAATTAGGTAAGTCTGTGACAGGCAGCTAAGTACAAAGAATGCGCCAACCTGCCTGATCTTGCTTACGAAGTGACCAGTGTGCTAAGTGAGAGGAGACAGGAGCGAACGTGTGCGTTGCACGAGAGAAGACTCAAAATGACAGGTGTTTGCGCTGGAAATATTGATAACACCTGCGTTCCTGCCACTCCAATCGTCCCCATATGCCCTCCATGGCCGGGACTGGTGCACTCTGGCATCTAATCGGGTCCACGATTGCGGCTGCGGTCGCTGCGGAAGTTTTCACCGACCTCTGAGCATGAGCGCCGGTAGTCTATGGGGGATTGGCGCACAACATGTAGACCTCGGGACTTGAACGTGTGGGATGTGTGAGTGTTTTATCGATCTCCGACATCTAGCCATACAACTACTGCTGTGGACCGGATCGTGGTTTCAGTGTGTCTGTTTATTGCTTCCCAATGCATCGCATTGGACTCTGCCTTGCAGAGGTATTTGTTGTTGTTGTCATTATCCCATCACATGATAGACTTTTCCTCCTCCTGAATGCAACAGAGAGAACCAGTTTAGGAATTCTATAGTGCTTTAAAGATACATTAAGGAAAGGCAAACCTACGTTTCTAGCATTTGTAGACTTAGAGAAAGCTTTTGACAATGTTGACTGGAATACCCTCTTTCAAACTCTGAAGGTGGCAGGACTAAAATACAGGGAGCGAAAGGCTATTTGCAATTTGTACAGAAAGCAGATGGCAGTTATAAGAGTCGAGGGACATGAAAGGGCAGCAGTGGTTGGGAAGGGAGTGAGACAGGGTTGTAGCCTCTCCCCGATATTATTCAATCTGTATATTGAGCAAGCAGTAAAGGAAACAAAAGAAAAATTCGGAGTAGGTATTAAAATCCATGGAGAAGAAATGAAGCTTTGAGGTTCGCCGATGACATTGTAATTCTGTCTGAGACAGCAAAGGACCTGGAAGAGCAGCTGAACGGAATGGACCGTGTCTTGAAAGGAGGGTATAAGATGAACGTCAACAAAAGGAAAACGAGGATAATGGAATGTAGTCGAAATAAGTCGGGTGATGCTGAGGGAATTAGATTAGGAAATTAGACACTTAACGTAGTAAAGGAGATTTGCTATTTAGGGACCAAAATAACTGATGATGGGCGAAGTAGAGAGGATATAAAATGTAGACTGGCAACAGCAAGGAAAGCGTTTCTGAAGAAGAGAAATTTGTTAACATCGAGTATAGATTTAAATGTCAGGAAGTCGTTTCTGAAAGTATTTGTATGGAGTGTAGCCATGTATGGAAGTGAAACATGGACGATAAATAGTTTGGACAAGAAGAGAATAGAAGCATTCGAAATGTGGTGCTATAGAAGGATGCTGAAGATTAGATGGGTGGATCACATAACTAATGAGGAGGCATTGAATAGAATTGGGGAGAAGAGGGGTTTGTGGCACAACTTGACTAGAAGAAGGGATTGGATTGGTTGGTAGGAAATGTTCTGAGGCATCGAGGGATCACCAATTTAGTATTGGAGGGCAGCGTGGAGGGTAAAACTCGTAGAGGGAGACCAGGAGATGAATACACAAAGCAGATCAGAAGGATGCAGGCTGCATTAGGTACTGGGAGATGAAGAAGCTTGCACAGGATAGAGTAGCGTGGAGAGCTGCATCAAACCAGTCTCAGGACTGAAGACCACAACAACAACAACAACAAGAGTGCTTAAACAACCCAGTCGCAACATCAGATCCTGATTGATGAATTTGTTGTTTCCGATAACTGTATTGTGACCATGCATCTGTACAGCCCCTCCCACAAGTTGCTAAAGGACATAGCATGCGACTGAGCTGAAATATGAAATTTTCAGCTACCTCCAACGTAATGGACTACCTACCAAATGGCCTAACCGTGTCAGTATCCACCGATAGGAGGCAAGGGAACACAAATGCTTTAGGGTTTGGAAACTCGGTGATTGCAGGATCGAGTTCCGCAAAACATTCCAATCCTAATATCCACCAATAGGAAGCAAGGAAAAAATGTCTTACACATAGGGTATCGATTTAATTAATTAGTCAGTCAACTGGATAGAGTGAGGGAATAATTCCTGGAGCACCACAGCTGGGGGGTTTACCAGGTAAATGCTGCATTGTTGCAATTCGGTCCATCTGTGACCGACAGTTCATGCAGGCCTGGTGCTCGCACATGACATGAAGTTGCCCTTGAGAGAGAGAGGGAGAGGGAGAGAGAGAGAGAGAGAGAGAGAGAGAGAGAGAGAACATGTGCCATGACAGGAATTTACTGGATCAATATCAAAGTGTTACCGCCACCTGATGCTTTGGTTAGTGCGGTGCTTCACGTAGCTGAGGAGCAGCCAGCAGGCGACAGCAGTGCGGCGAGCCTTCTGGTGTTTGCTAGTCCCTGCAGCACACTCCGACTCCGAGCAGCCCGCACAGGTGGCGTGAAGTGAGAGGGTTCTTCAGTTACGTTCAAGCGATCTGTGGTAGTGTAATTATATGTTTCCTTATGTGACTGGAACGAAAAAGCGCCACAATTGTTAAATTATTTCACACAGCTGCAAGTGATTTACTAACAAATTCTTTAAATGAACTTTATTCCATTCAGCACCTTGTATCCCCTAAATCAGGGCTTCCCAATGTGTGGTCCGCAGACCCCTTAGGGGTTCGTCGGCTCTTTCTAGGGGGTCCGCGGCCAGCTTTCACCAAATCGTGTAAAATAATGAGTAAAATTAGTGAATAAAAACGTGAAAATCAACTTCATCACTATTTTATTTTTCGTGTGAAAAACATGTGTACTTTTACTTCAGGTCGTATTCCCAAGCAGTCTTTGCGGTTCCTAAGTGAGAACGCATACACAGTTTAGTGCCGGAGAATACGGCTTCTCTGATCGACTGTTTCGCAACAATACGGGGAGCG
This sequence comes from Schistocerca piceifrons, assembly GCF_021461385.2. Classification (NCBI taxonomy): domain Eukaryota; kingdom Metazoa; phylum Arthropoda; class Insecta; order Orthoptera; family Acrididae; genus Schistocerca; species Schistocerca piceifrons. The sequence goes on from NC_060145.1 coordinate 65,106,514, forward strand.
TTTGTGCCCCGGCTCACGGCGCTAGATGCGCTGAAACCTTTTACGCATGCGCGGAGCGATCTTTGTCGACCAATCACAGCGCTCGCTGGCACGTATGCGGCCCCATGCATCATTAAATGGTAAACTTGCTTTGTCAGTGCACTACCTATTTCATAAGTCGATTTTTGATCAGTTTATTACTTCTAACATGGATCGGTGGCTCAAGTCAGGATCATTGAAGAAGGGTGCAGTTTCTCCATCGCCTTCAAAACAAGGGAAGTTTCCAGTTGAAATGAATGAAGAGGGAGGATGACCAAAGGAAGAACAATCACAAGAAGCTCCACAGCCGCATGTGTTATGTGAAAATAACCTCCTTTACCAGAATTGTTTCATTTGAGAAAAAAAGTCTTATGTTCTGTGAAATGCTTTGTCTTCTTATATAGAAATAAGAGAGTCTGTTTGTTTGTTTTCCTAATTTGTTTACAGTCGAGGCTGACTGCCACGATATAGTGTCCAAGTAGTAGTTGAAGTTGTCAGCTGTGGCTAAACTGTTGCCACGCCGCCTGTCACTTGCCAGCTACCAACTGACAGTACACTGTTGCAACACCGCCTGCTAGCTGCCGGCTATGGACTGACAGCTGCCATTCAATAGATACGCAAAGACGTAAAAATTACTAGACTTTCCAAGTTGTTTACATGGGCACGAAAATCGATTGTGGAACTGGAAAACGGCTTTATAGAAGCAGATTTCCAGAATCGATTTTGAAGGGTTTACCTGACCAACCAAAAGCAGAACTGGGTCATCGGCTTATGAAACCCGCTTTTGGAAATGCACGTAAACTGGGTGAATGTATTCCCACACATTGCACAACAGATGTCACAATAGGCCTTTAAAGACAATTCCTTCGCCTCTTTCCTTTCATGATGTGTTTGTGTCCCGAATCATGGGTCTGCCTCTTTTCTTCACAACCGCGCGTAATGGCCGAGCAGTCTAAGGCACCATGTCGTCATGGATTGCGCGGCCACTCCCGCCGGAGGTACGAGTCCTTCGACACACACACACGACTATTACGAAATATGCCTGGTCCTAACACAACAGCAGCCAAACAGTGGAAGTGAACAGACCACAAGCGGCAGCTTGTCCACAGTGAACAGTTTAGACGTGACGTTGATTGCTCTTGGAGGAAGGCAGCTGCAACGTGTGAAATTTCAATTACCAAGTAATTTTAATCAGGCTATAGTGTGTTGAACAAAGGGAATAAATCCACTAGTAAGTATCTGGATGCAGTGGTAATTCAAATTGGATCATTAATTTCAAGTTGTTTTCATTCATCTCTAAACCAAAGACTATTGATACTTCAGGGGTCTGGGGGGGGGGGGGGGGCATTGGGAACATGGCACTTGCAAAAAGAAGCTTTCAGCTTTCAGTTCCCAAGGGTTTCGCTCTGAAATTTAAAGTTAATGTGCTCTCGACTGACTAGGGGTCCGCCATGTATTTTCGATTGAAGAAGGGGTCTGCCAGCTGAAAAGGTTGGGAAGCCCTGCCCCAAATCATTTTAAAAAACAATGTTCCATAAACTCCTGCCAATTTCCTGACAAATTCTTTAAATCAATGAATAAACGATATTCCAACACTTTTTGTGTCCTATTAAATTGTATATATAAACAATGTTCCACATATTGTAGAAATTGTTTGAACAATATTTGATACACTGCAATTCATTTCCCATCGAGTTCTTTAAATAAATAAATAAATAAACTATATTCCATACACTGCCTCATATCCCATGAATTGTTTAAATAAACAATATCCCACATATTGTCTAAATTGTTTACGCAATATTCCATACATGCAATTGATTTCCAGCCATCAATTGAGTCTTTTCTCACCATTTTCCAGTGGGGATGGGGAGGGGAAGGGCTGGGGGGTTCCCAAAGGGGAGGAGTTAATTATTTGGTTGAGTTAATTTATTAGTCAATCAAATTGATATCCAAACTGTGCATGTATCATTGATGGGAGTTCCCAGAGTGGTGAGGGAGGAGGAGGAGGGGAGGAAGGGGTAGGGGTAACATGGTAAACCACTTAACCGAACAACAAGTTAAAGACCCAGAAAGTATGGATTATCATCAGGGGGTCATAATCCTCTTAGCAGAACAATAGGTTAAGGACTGTCAATCAATGAGAACAATAGGTTTGCCCCTGAATGTATGGCTGCCCCTGATGTAGACAGCCCCCAATATGGGTCCATGCTCTCTTTGCCCTAATATTATCTTCTGTGTTGTATTTAACAGTTTTCTACAACCTGTCTACTTGGGCAATAAGAACAGAAAAGTTGACTGGTGCACAAGTTAAACTTAAGGACAATGAAGAACATGACAATACTATAAACTATGTTCTGTCTGCCTGCAGTTCTAATTATTTACCTGTAAACTATGTCAAGATTGTTAACATTCCAATGAAGACGATGTAAGCATTATGCAGAAAAGTTGTATTAAAGCTAGAGAAACATATTTTCTTAGTCCAAAATATTATTCTCCACAATATCGTCCAATATAGGTATTAGCGAATTATTATTGGTTCCTATAAGCAACGTTATTCCACAAGTCTCAAGAAAAAGTACCTTGAACAGTAATCACATGTGGGAGAGGGAAAATATCTATTGCTTTAACCCCTGGATATGTTACGTTGTGACATGCATTCTAGGACTCATTACCTTCAGTGAGACAGTGATAGTTTATTAGTTTTCATACTGGTGTGACTTGGAATAAAGAGTGAATAACAATTTAATTGTTGTGTGATGTCAGAGAGTCTATCTCAAGCACACTGAAAGAATATTGCGGCAGTTTCGCCTATCCCTTGGTAGTATCAATAGTCATTTCTCTATAAAGAGCAGAGCCAGTGCATCAGAATTCATGGTTCAGCATCCATGGAATGTGTTACATCCAGTGCTGATGTCGTGGGTACAAAAACGTAAATTGATTTTTTTCGTGACTTAATTAAAGTCTTTACCACATAACTTGTATATTTTCACCAGTGTTGAATGCTTGGTATTAGTGAGCTATTGGCGTGCTGAAATTTCTGAACTCATTGTCAATTTGGAAAACTACACTCTCCAGCATTATGGTGGTTATGGTTCATATAATAAGTCAAACTAAACCTCACTAGTGTAAATACCTTCTGTTCACACACCATTAAATTGTTAAACAGAAAATGGTCAAGTGAACATTTGTGAAAATAATTTGTAATGCCACTAGATTGGATTAACGTTAATTGAAGCTCTATGTGACACATTTTAATTTATAACTGCCCATTTGTACAGTGAACTTCTTGTGTTCGTGCTGTAACTAACTGAAGTGACTGGTTGACATGTTGACAGTATAACTCAGTACATTTTAACTGATTACATATCTGCAGTGCCAGAAATTATTATGTAGAATATATGTGACATTAGCGTGAACAATTCCGCCAGTTTTATATATTCTTGGTCCAATATACTTCAATGTGTACCAGTGATTATCACTGTGTGTTCCCCCAAAGTGCCTTAACTAATAAACATTATAGCATTATACTCTTAGCTCGCAGTGGGAGCAGCAGGAGGAAAACCACATGGGGAATCTGGTACATGGAATTTAGGGACGTAATCGTAAAATATCCAGTCCATTTGCCTCTGTCAACACAGCCTTTGGCAGTAATAACATGTGGGAGAGGGAAATGTCTACTACTTTAACCCCTGGACATGTTATATGGTGACATGCATTCTAGGGCTCATAACCTTCAGTGAAGCAGTGATAATTTATTGGTTTTCATACTTGTGTGACTTGGAATAAACAGTGAATAACAATTTAATTGTTGTGTGATGTCAGAGAGTGTGTGTACAGTACAGTGCAAGGAGCTTTAGATTGCAGTAATATTACCTCCCTGAGTGCGGTGCAAATAATCTATGTTGCAAAGTGATCCTACTTCTCATGCTACGTGACCTACTATGCAAGTGACTCCCATTAACAACGCAAGCAACAACAGGCGACCATTGCGGTAGTTTCATTCAGCTGCCATTGGAGGACACATCTTCATGTCAACGCATGCTTGGAGAGGCTGTGATATGGCAACACGCTCCGCTGAATGAACAGATAAACTAAGTGAGTTGTACCGCAGCAGTCTCTCGCAGATTTAAGTCCAAAACCTTAACTGCCTTCCAGTTCACATTTTGATTAAATAATGTACGATAGAACAAACAGTAATCATTCGAATAATGATGACAATTTATAAATTTAGTGTTATACTGTGCCATTTGTCAATCAATAACCTAATTGTCTTTCGGTAGTAGCTTACGATATTTGTTATGCAGTGCTAAATCAGAATTAAATCTAGTGCATATTTTTAAAATACGTTTATTCTTGTGTCATTTGATCGTATATACGTCTGGTGTGCTTCTCAGTACTGAATTGTGGCGTAGAACTTATAGTGATGCAATTTGATTTGTTGTTCTGTTTTGCGTACTGTAGAAGGGAGCTATTGTGATTCAGTTTTTCTGCTACATTTTTCTAACCGTGTAACACATTTTTAATTCATTATATCAGACAACAGTCATGGTAATGGTCAGAGAAAATAATCTGATGGTTGCAAAAACTGAAGTAGGCAAGTGTGAGATGTCGAGAAGTTCTGGTATTTGACTTGTCATTAACTTGGAAAGTCCGAGTGCTGAGTCGTCACATATACTAGACACGCCCAGACGAGAAGCGTGTAGGTATGGGTCAGACAAGCTCACAGTATCGATGAAAATGTTAAATTAGGGATTTGCAGAGGGAAACCAAACGAGTAAGCGAAAGAAGAAAGAACTTACTCCAAAGATTTGATGATAGCAATAAAGCTGTAAAGAAAGTGGGTAACGAGTGTAATCAAAATATAGACGAGCTCATGGCTTGGTTATATCTGCAAGTCACAGATTATATATAACGTTGTGAGAAGAACAAAACCGGAATCGTTGAAGTGCAAAACGAAATCAGTTGAAAAAGTGCAGTTCGCGCTGAACATTGGAGAGACTGGATATGGGAAGTGAACGAATGTCAACACAGGTTGCAAGCCGTTGACAAGGAATTAAAAGATCGCATAACTATTCCAGAATGAGATTTTCACTCTGTAGCGGAGTGTGCGCTGATATGAAACTTCCTGGCAGATTAAAACTGTGTGCCGGACCGAGACTCGAACTCGGGACCTATCGCGAATAAGTGCTCTACCATCTGAGCTACCCAAGCATGACTCACGCCCCGTCCTCACAGCTTTACTTCTGCCAGTATCTCGTCTCCTACCTTCCAAACTTTACAGAAGCTCTCCTGCGAACCTTGCAGAACTAGCACTCCTGAAAGAAAGGATATTGCAGAGACATGGCTTAGCCACAGCCTGGGAGATGTTTCCAGAATGACATTTTCACTCTGCAGCGGAGTGTGCGCTGATATGAAACTTCCTGGCAGATTAAAACTGTGGGCCGGACCGAGACTCGAACTCGGGACCTTTGCCTTTAGCGGGCAATTGCTCTACCATCTGAGCTACCCAAGCACGACTCACGCCCCGTCCTCACAGCTTTACTTCTGCTAGTATCTCGTCTTCTACCTTCCAAACTTTACAGAAGCTCTCCTGCGACCCTTGCAGAACTAGCACTCCTGAAAGAAAGGGTATTGCAGAGACATGGCCTATCAGCGCACAGGAGAGCTTCTGTAAAGTTTGGAAGGTAGGAGATGAGATACTAGCAGAAGTAAAGCTGTGAGGACGGGGCTTGAGTCGTGCTTGGGTAGCTCAGATGGCAGAGCACTTGCCCACGAAAGGCAAAGGTCCCGAGCTCGAGCCTCGGTCTGGCACACAGTTTTAATCTGCCAGGAAGTCGCATAACTATTGTTGTGTTGAGTCAAGACGCTTACCTAAGCCATGTGGAATAGGTGTGCGAAGTGGTAACCTAGAACCGATCACTTGCAATATTAACCAGTAGGTTGGGCAACAGGTGAAAAATTAAATGAAATCGTTATTAGGACATGGGGGCAGAACAGGGGGCAACGTAGTAGGCATAAAAAATAATGAAGTCGTCTTGAGTTTCGGGGATTTTAGAAAAGTTGTTTGAAATAGAAGATGGCGTCTGAGGGACTACTACGATAAATTCAGAGGTGTGCTGTCTAAACTATAGGACGAACAGAAGAAGATACTCTTCGTTGCATCGAGAATGAAGCGCGAAGCTGGTATCGGATGAATGAGAATCGGAAAAAAACGCGAGACGTATGCAGACTTCGCAAAACAGTTCTTAAGACAATACTGTGAATGAGAAAACAGAATGACATATGGAACAGCTTATATCAAGGTAGAAGGTTTGCTGGAGGATGCGATCGAAATCTAAAGAAGTTTTTCCAGGATTATAACGTCAATATGCAAAACGGAAAATACGACTGATGTGACTGACGATTTGATGTGGGAAAATGGCATCTGTCAGCTTAATGTCATGGAGTAGAACCTGTCTTCAAGGAGACCAGAGTAAGGAAGAAAAATATTAAGCTTTCCTGTGAATGGTGCATGTATTATAAGCGATTTGGGTGCAAAAAGCGATATAATCAAAGAGAAAATCTTAGTTACAATGAGGCTAAGTTGTGAAGATTATGAAGCAGTGGTACTTGTAGTGCCTGGGTTAGCACTGACCGTAGTATAGTGTGTTGAGTAGTTGACAGAGAAAAAACACATCTGAGTTTTGAACAAGGTTGTGTAGAAGTGGAGGGGGAAGGAAAAGAAGCTATTATTGATTTTAAAGAGAGAATTAATGTTAGGGAGATGGTACAAGTGAATGAGTTACATTGTTTATCTAAATTGCAAGTAGTCTTGCAAAGTAGATAGGAAGGCAAGGCAGATGCAGACGATCTTGAACTTAGCTGATCAGAAACTCAAGTCCCTAGAACAGCAAAAACAGGAATAAAAGAAAGATTTGATATAGATCCATAAAGGATGTACGCATGTTTTCTTGAGTGAGCCAGGAATGATAAAGATGTCAGAATGTAAGTTCCAGGCGAGAGAACGCGAATCATTTTTTGTACACCCATGTGCAATCCTGCAGTTAATACTTGAATCAGTGACAGAGGAAATTCCAAAGATACTGAGGATGGGAATTGTCAGTCAAACGGCCAATATAATAACCCGTTATTTGTGGTAGAAAAGCAAAGGGTGATGTCAGAATCGTACTGAATGCATGCTCAGAGGGGGAAAGACCCAAAAATTTAGAAGAATTACTCCATCACTTTCAGTTTTTAGCGATATCGACCTGAGGTAAGAATGTTGGCAGCCCCTGTTGCACAAGGATTCTAGGTATTACACAGGATTCTTGTATGTAGGAAGGAACTGTCTGCACTGTGTATTACAATTTTGTTTGAATATTTCCACGTCAGATTTCGTAAGATCATTGCGCAAGGTTCTCAGTCAACACTTAATTAAAAAGGTGATCATATATGTAGATGATATTTCAATTGCAACTCCATTTTGGGAAGAACATTTGATGATAACTGAGAAGATGTCATGATTTTTAAAAAGGAGGTTGTAACTACAATGTAGAGAACTCGGAATTTAGAAAGTATGAAGTTAAGTTCTTGGGACAAATTTTTCAGTAGACAGGGAATCAATCTGTTGGTAAAAAATTATAAGCAGTTAATAATTTCTCTGCACCACATTAATGTGAAGCAGCTTAGAGGAATCCTCAGCCTGAGTGGACGATACACGAAGTTTATAAGTATGTTGAACTTGTTAAAAAAAAAAACAAGGCTTTATCGCAATGGACTGAAAATGCCAATGGAGATTTGAAGAAATTAAGTGACAGTTGCGTAATCCGTAATTAGTATCACATCCAGACTTGAATAAAGAGTTCTACATGGCCTGTTACACTTAAAATTCTTGATCAGGTGTAGATCTGTACCAACTCGACGAGACTGGTGATGATAACAAAAATGTTCAAATGTGTGTGAAATCATATGGGACTTAACTGCTAAGGTCATCAGTCCCTGAGCTTACACACTACTTAACCTAAATTATCCTAAGGACAAACACACACACACCCATGCCTGAAGGAGGACTCGAACCTCCGCCGGAACCAGCCGCACAATCCATGACTGCAGCACCTTAGACCGCTCAGCTAATCCCACGTGGAGATGATAACATGAAAACAATCACAGCAAAGCTCTTTCAAAATGGGAGCAGCAATATGTTCCCATGGGGATTCACCAGTTTTAGATATCATTAAGCAGACACTAATGAAGTAGCGAAACGTAAGGCATTGTACTTCCCAAAATACCATACCAGATGCACTTTTGAGGATGCCAGTGGGTATAGAAGCTATCAATGTAAATAGTCCAAAAGGAGAGGAATTGGGTATTAATTTACTTAAAGAAGCACAGTATGAATCCTATTTGATTAAGTTACTTAAGAATATTTGAGGGGAGCAAACCAAAGATTCAGCATTGAATAGCGTTAAAATGAAGCATGCTTGTTCAATGGAAGAGAAATTTAGAAAGAACTACTTGATTCATCTAAATATTTTTTATCGGTGCGTGAATGAGTCATAACAGTACTGGAGATAGTGTATTCCAGAACATGCAGCTGCAAACTTGGTGTGATGCACTCGCCTGAGTAAGGCACATCTTGGCGCAGATTAATGTTTAGAGAAGCTCAAAAGAGAATGTATATTTTTTGGAATGATTAAAAAGATTCGCAAGATTCTGCATATGTGTGGTGTAGTTCAGAAGGTGGAAGACAACTACCTTTAGACACCAAGGACCTATGTACTCTACAACACAAAAATGCATAAGGGATGTTGTGACGATAGATTTACTTTGTTCTCTTCCTCCCCACGGAAATTTCATGTGGGTCATGATGGTGCAAGAGGTGTGTTCAAAGTACGTGAATTTCTTCCTGCTGAGAAGAGCAAATAGCAAGATGATGTCAGTAAAACTGGCGAACCATTATGTCACAAACATATGAAAGCCTAAATGTATTCTGATAGACAACAGTCAACAATTTATTTCAAGAGAGCGGAAAGCAATGCTGCGGAGGACCAACACTGAGGGAATCTTAATGGCTCTAACCCAGCAGCAAGAATTATGAAAGAAGTGGACTACATGAGACAAACAAATGGCCAAAACAAACACTGTTAATGGAAGGAATATACAGAAGACATTGAAGGATTGATAAACAGCATGTCACATGTCACAAATGGATTCGCACCATGTGAAATTCTGTTTAATCGTGTCTTTGCAAGTATATTTTTTGACGTTTTAAGTAATTCTCCTGCCACGAATCGAATGGGGGATGAAAAAGTAGACTCAATCTTGGAACAGTTAAGTGCAAAGGCTCAGCAGGGAAGAAATGTCAAGATATGATAGCGTACCTCATTAAATATGGAATAGGGGATCTTTTGTTAATTAAAATTCATATAAGTTAGAGGAAGGTGAATGAAAAGATACACAGTTCTCACCACGAGAACAAAGATCCATGTCATACTGAGTGTCCAAATACTGTCATCATGGAAACCATGAACTCTGATAAAAATGAGGGCAAGTACCAATTGGAGAACACCAAGCCTTATGATTGGGAACATGGGTTGTGATAACCATGTTAATTATTTCTAGCCACTATATAGGGCAGTATAAATCTGCAGTTATGTGACTATGTAGTCAGCTTAGTTTGTGCACTCACATTTCCTGAATAACATGGAATATTATATTAAATTTTGTGTCATTAGTTAGAAAAAAAATTTCTTGTGTGTTAAGATCTATGGATTGAGGACACCCAAGTAGAGTGATAGTTTGTGTAGTATTGATAAGTTTAGTCATTCTACATAATCTGAGATCGTGCCTGTATTTTGTGTATACAGGGTGTCCCAGGAGGAATGGTCAGTGTTCAGGGATACGATAGGAATGATCACTCAAAGTAAGAAAGTCAAGTAAACATGGGCTATAAAACACACACTTTACGAGCTATGAGTGCCACTTCATCTTCGGTACTGTGAAAAAATATCTGATACTGTATGCTCCTTGTTTTTTAATATTTTGGTAGGAGGTACTGTGGACCAAAATAAGACAAAAGCTCCGTTAAACATGGGTTCTAAAATGAATATCCTAAGAGCTATGAGCATTTGTTCATCTTTGCTACTGTGAAATACATCTGTTCTACTGAACAAGTGCTCATAGTTCTTAAGGAATGCATTTTAGAGCCCATGTTTACTGTACAATGTTTTCTAGTTCTGGTCCATACTGTCCCTCCGAAAATATGAAATGCAAAGTAGAAGAAACTTGTTTCAAAATATCGAACATGTGGTCATGGCCCTTAAGGTATAAATCTAAGAGCCCATGATTATTATACTTTTTTGCTTGGAATAATCGTTCCCATCCTAATCTTCAATACTGACGATTCTCCCTGGGGCAACCTGTATATAATAAGATTTGTAATGTGTATGCATTTTTGCTTCGAGGGAGATAGATGGTTGGATTATAGATGTTAATTACTATAATCGTTCAGCAAGATAGTGTATATTTGCAAAGTGCACAATATTTGTGATGTGTACAAGTTCATTTGATGGTTTTCCTATGTTACTTAATTTCATTTTTTGTTACTTAATATTAGTTGAGTGCACTGCAGGGGCTAATAGTGTCAAATGTAAACTGAATGTATGATGTGTAGGTTAGGTGTAGGTCAGCACTGATAGAGAACTGAAACAATTGTTTCATGTACATGATGGATGGATTACAGTGAGGCAGAGGTGCTGATATACTGAGTGGGTGTTGAAACTGTCATACTCTCTAACAGCAACCTCTGAATCTGCGTGGCTGGTGCCACAACAAATCATCCCTCCTCACTTCTTCCAGTAAACAAACGTCCATTGGTGTGAGCAGTGAGTAGCGAAAATTTTGCTTGTGTGGATGGCTGAGAGCCATATGCGAGTGCATAATTTTTTCGGTACTATCAACTACATATAATATGACTGTATTCTTTGTGGAGCTTGTGTAATTGTACTTCCTTTTCAGGGACTTAGTAATAATATATTTTGTTGTATATGCTTTCTTTGCCTTAGTGACTTATATCTGACTAATAATGTAATTTCGTTTTCCATATAATGGGCAGCACTCCAGATAGATCTACATATGTATATAATTTCTTTGACATGAATTATAATTTTATATTTTCTTAATTTTAGACTAATTTTCATGGTATACCTACGTGGTTATTAACCAGCTGTGGCTGCATTCATGGGACAGTGTACCCTGCTCTCTCGTCTCTGCTACTGGAGGGACATTATTTCTTGTTTTTCGCAACTTTCTCCAGAATTCGAAAACATTTCTGTGTTGGAATTTAAGCATATTGAAGTTTCACCTATCTCATGGCAGCATAGATAGTCGCCTCTTGGAGAGCGCAGATAGTGGTTGTTGAGACTCATGGTTCAGGCTCCATGAAGTGTGTCACATGGAGTGCCAACATCCTGTCTGCATAAGTGCAGTTTGCAGCATTTTGATGAATTAATTAAAGTCTTTACTACAGAAGTTGCTTACATCAGTGTTGACTGCTAGGTATTAGTGAGTTATTTGAGTTCAGAATATTCTGAAATCGTGCTTATGTCATGTCATGAGACAATAATCACCTCTGTCATAACAGCTATGGAACAAGTACCACGGACTGGATTAAATCTAAGTGAATATGCTGAGCAAAAGAGAGAAGTATAATTTGTCAAAACCCATGAGAATAGATACTTTCATTTTGAGAACTATACCAATAAACTGTGCCGGCCGGTGTGGCCGAGCGGTTCTAGGCACTTCAGCCTGGAACCGCACGACCGCTACGGTCGTAGGTTCGAATCATACCTCGGGCATGGGTATATGTGCTGTCCTTAGGTTAGTTAGGTTTAAGTAGTTCTAAGTTCTAGGGGACTGATGACCTCAGATGTTAAGTCCCATGGTGCTCAAAGCCATTTGAGCCAATAAACTGTCAAACAGCTGCATCGTAAACACTCATATATGCACTCTTGAAAATTATTAGTAATGTGACTATGATGGATTATTGTTAACTCCAAGAACTATGTTACATATCTAAAATTATAGCGGCCTGCACTGAAGAGCCATAAACTGGTATAGTCACGCGTATTCAAATACAGAGATATGTAGACAGGCAGAATACGGCGCTGCGGTTGACAACGCCTATGTAACACAAAAAGTGTCTGGCGCAATTGTTAGATCGGTTATTGCTGCTACAATGGCAGGTTGATAAGATTTAAGTGGGTTACAACGTGGTGTTATAGTCGGCGCACGAGCGACAGGACACAGCATCTCCGAGGTAATGATGAAGTGGGGATTTTCCTGTAGGACCATTTCACGAGTGTACCGTGAATATCAGGAATCTGGTAAAACATCAGATCTCCGACATTGCTGCGGCCGGAAAAAGATCTTGCAAGAACCGGACCAACGACGACTGAAGACAATCGTTCAACGTGACAGAAGTGCATCTCTTCCGCAAATAGCTGGAGATTTCATTGCTGGGCCATCAACAAGTATCATCGTGTGAACCATCCAACGAAACGACAGCGATATGGGCTTTCGGAGCTGAAGGCCAACTCGTGTAACCTTGATGACTGCACGACACAATGCTTTATGCCTCGCCTGGACTGTTGATGACTGGAAACATGTATCCTGGTCGGACGAGTCTCGTTTCAAATTGTATCGAGTGGATGAGCATGTACAGGTATGGAGACAACCGCATAAATCCATGGATCCTGCATCTCCATTGTGCATTCCGACTGACTTGGACAATTCCAGCAGGACAATGTGACAGCCCACATGTCCAGAATAGCTACAGAGTGGCTCCAGGAACACTCTTCTGCATCTACATCTACATCCATACTCCGCAAGCCACCTGACGGTGTGTGGCGGAGGGTACCTTGAGTACCTCTAGTGGTTCTCCCTTCTATTCCAGTCTCTTATTGTTCGTGGAAAGAAGGATTGTCGGTATGCCTCTGTGTGGGCTCTAATCTCTCTGATTTTGTCCTCATGGTCTCTTCGCGAGATATACGTAGGAGGGAGCAATATACTGCTTGACTCCTCGGTGAAGGTATGTTCTCGAAACTTCAACAAAAGCCCGTACCGAGCTACTGAGCGTCTCTCCTGCAGAGTCTTCCGCTGGAGTTTATCTATCATCTCCGTAACGCTTTCGCGATTACTAAATGATCCTGTAACGAAGCGTGCTGCTCTCCGTTGGATCTTCTCTATCTCTTCTATCAACCCTATCTGGTACGAATCCCACACTGCTGAGCAGTAATCAAGCAGTGGGCGAACAAGCGTACTGTAACCTACTTCCTTTGTTTTAGGATTGCATTTCCTTAGGATTCTTCCAATGAATCTCAGTCTGGCATCTGCTTTACCGACGATCAACTTTATATGATCATTCCATTTTAAATCACTCCCAGATAATTTATGGAATTAACTGCTTCCAGTTGCTGATCTGCTATATTGTAGCTAAATGATAAAGGATATTTCTTTCTATGTATTCGCAGCACATTACACTTGTCTACCTTAAGATTCAATTGCCATTCCCTGCACCATGCGTCAATTCGCTGCAGATCCTGCTGCATTTCAGTACAATTTTCCATTGTTACAACCTCTCGATATACCACATCATCATCCGCAAAAAGCCTCAGTGAACATCTGATGTCATCCACAAGGTCATTTATGTATATTGTGAATAGCAAGGGTCCTACGACACTCCCCTGCGGCACACCTGAAATCGCTCTTACTTCGGAAGACTTCTCTCCATTGAGAATGACATGCTGCGTTCTGTTATCTAGGAACTCTTCAATCCAATCACACAATTTGTCTGATAGTCCATATGCTCTTACTTTGTTCATTAAACGACTGTGGGGAACTGTATCGAACGCCTTGCGGAAGTCAAGAAACACGGTATCTACCTGGGAACCCGTGTCTATGGCCCTCTGAGTCTCGTGGACGAATAGCACGAGCTGGGTTCCACACGATCGTCTTTTTCGAAACCCATGCTGATTCCTACAGAGTATATTTCTAGTCTCCAGAAAAGCCATTATACTCGAACATAATACGTGTTCCAAAATTCTACAACTGAGAGACGTTAGAGATATAGGTCTATAGTTCTGCACATCTGTTCGACGTCCCTTCTTGAAAACGGGGATGACCTGTGCCCTTTTCCAATCCTTTGGAACGTTACGCTCTTCTAGAGACCTACGGTACACCGCTGCAAGAAGGGGGGCAAGTTTCTTCGCGTACTCTGTGTAAAATCGAACTGGTACCCCATCAGGTCCAGCGGCCTTTCCTCTTTTGAGCGATTTTAATTGTTTCTCTATCCCTCTGTCGTCTATTTCGATATCTACCATTTTGTCATCTGTGCGACAATCTAGAAAAGGAACTACAGTGCAGTCTTCCTCTGTGAAACAGCTTTGGAAAATGGCATTTAGTATTTCGGCCTTTAGGCTGTCATCCTCTGTTTCAGTACCATTTTGGTGACAGAGTGTCTGTACATTTTGTTTTGATCCACCTACCGCTTTGACATAAGACCAAAATTTCTTAGGATTTTCTGCCAAGTCAGAACGCCTCTCGCATAACCTCTCGCATAGCCCTCCTCACGCTACATTTCGCTTCGCGTAATTTTTGTTTGTCTGCAAGGCTCCCCACGTGTGCCTACTCGGACATTGCTGAAGGAGCGGCCACATGTCCACTGACAGGCAGAGCGGGCGATGCCACACGGCCATCCTCCACATTGGCCCTCGTGCGCCGTGAACGCCGCTGAACCCGCCACTCCCCTTGGGGAGAAGATGGCCCAACCGCGCCCGGTACCCGCGAAGATGTCTCGACAGCAGGGACAGTGGGTGAAGCATGTAACACTTGAGGTGTACCTTGCGACGCACCAGACTCCCCACTGCCACTACACTCCGAGGCAGCAGCCTGAAGACGACTGACCGCGGCCATCAACACGTTCAGCTGTTCGCGAACAGTCGCCAGCTCCTCCTGCGTCCGTACACTGCAGTCACACGTCCTATCCATCCTAAGAAACCAATTTACTGTAGAGAGTTAATCAACTTTTAACTGGACTGCTAATTCACTAAAGGCGACTGATAGTTGATTAAACTGTGGTTGCTAGACACTTCTTGTAGAAAACAATGAAAATAGCACTACCTGTCTCTGGACTGTATTGAAAACAAACACTAGCACTATTGGCACTATGGTTGACTAAAGGGACTCTCTCTGACTGTATTCAAAACAAACACAAAAACTATGGAACACTATTACTAGCACTCGACAATTAAAGCTTCCTAAAAGCAAAAACACGCGGAAGAAGAAGTGACAAGTAAGGAAAATACAGTTAATACTTAAATTAACGTAGCTCGCTGCACAGCAGACGTGAAGCAGACGGCAGTTACGACGACACTTCCACTGGCCACCAAACTCCCAGACATGAACATTACTGTGCACATCTGGGATGCCGTGCAGCGTACTGCTCAGAAGAGATATCCACCCCCTCGTGCTCTTACGGATTTAAGGACAGCCCCGCAGGATTCATGGTGTCAGTTACCTCAAGCACAACTTCAGACATTAGTCGAATCCAAGCCACGTTGTGATGCAGCACTTCCGTGTGCTCTTGGGGGCCTACACAATATTAGGCAGGTGTACCAGTTTCTTTGGCCCTTCAGTGTATTTGGAAAGTGGATTGTATGTACTTGTGTGTTGCAAGTAATTGAATGAATGATTAACACTTCAACAGTACACATCAGCATATTTCAAATGACTATGTGACTGAAATGCCAATAAATGATCTTGTAGATCATATGATAATATTAGTGTGAGCGGTGCAGCCCATCTTGTGAGTTCATCATACAATGCACTTCAATGGCTTCCAGTTATATGTGACTATCAGTGTGTAGTTCCCAAACTGCCACAACTAATATAGAATTACCGGATTCTGTAGTTAGCTGGCAGTGGGAGTATAATCATGGAACCATGTAGTGGAATTTAGGTACATGGTCATATAGTCACCAATTCATGTGATTGTGTTTATGTAACGTTGAGCAACAGTCACATTATGAAGAGAGGTTGTATCTACTATTTTAATGCCTGGAGTTAAACCATTCTTTCTTAAATAAATCATTTCTTTATGTCAAGATAATGCAACTGGAAGTAGAAGAATCGAAGTCAAACAACGAAAACTGAAATATATAGCAAAGACAACTGCCACAAAATAAGAATACGAACAGCTACTGGAAAAAGACGAGGCCATTACAGATGTGTAAGCAGGGTTTACAAATTACTTCGAACACAGTGTTGACAGGAAGTGCAAAATGGCTAAGCAGGAATGGCTAGAGGACAAATGTAAGGATCTACACTAGGGGAAAGATAGATACTGCCTGCAGTAAAATGAAAGAGGCGTTTGGAGAAAAGAGAAGTAAATGTCTGAATATCAAGAGCTCAGATAGAAAACCAGTCCTAAGCAAAGAAGGGAGTGCTGAAAGGTGGAAGGAGTGTATAGAGAGTCTACACAATGGAGAAGAACTTGAAGGCAGTGTTATACAAATGGAAGAAGACATAGATGAGAATGAGATGAGAGATATGATACTGTGAAAAGAATTTGACAGAGTATTGAATGGCCTAAGACAAAGCAAGGCTCCAGGAGTAGACGACATTCAGTCAGAATTAATGACAGCCTTAGGACAGCCAGCCATTATAAAACTCTTTCATCTGGTGTGGAAGATGTATGAGACACGCGAAATACCCTCAGACTTCAAGAAGAATTTAATAATTCCAGTTCAAAGAAAGCAGGTGCTCACTGGTTTGAATATTATCGAGCTATCAGTTTAATAATTCAAGGTTCACGGCTGCAAAATACTGACACGAATTCTGTATAGAAGAATGGAAAAACTGGTAGAAGCCGACCTCGGGGAAGATTGGTTTTGATTACAGAGAAATATAGGAACACGCAAGGCAATAATGACGTTACGATTTATTTTAGACAAGCAGGTTAAAGAAGTTTATAGTATTTGTAGACTCAGAGAAAGCGTTTGACAATGTTAGCTGGAATACACTCTTCAAAATTCTGAAGGTAGCAGGGGTAAAATAATACTGACACGAATTCTGTATAGAAGAATGGAAAAACTGGTAGGAGCCGACCTCGGGGAAGATTGGTTTGTATTACAGAGAAATATAAGAACACGCAAGGCAATAATGACGTTACGATTTATTTTAGACAAGCAGGTTAAAGAAGTTTATAGCATTTGTAGACTCAGAGAAAGCGTTTGACAATGCTAGCTGGAATACACTCTTCAAAATTCTGAAGGTAGCAAGGGTAAAATACAGGGAGCGAAAGGCTGTTCACAACATGACCAGTAACCAGATGGCAAATATAAGAGCCGAGGGAATGAAAGGGAAGCAGTGGTTGAGAAGGGAGTGAGACAGAGCTGTAGCATAACCCCAATGCTATTCAATCTGTTCACTGAGCGAGCACTGTGGGAAACCAAAGTAAAATTTGTGGAAGGAAATATAGTTCAGGGAGAACAACTTTGAGGTTTGCCAAAGACATGCTAATTCTGTCAGAGACAGGAAAGGACTTGGAAGAGCAATTGGATGAAATAGACAGCATCTTGAAAGGAGGCTATAAGATGAACGTCAGCAAAATCAAAACAAGGATAATTAAATGTGTTTGAATTAAATCAGGTGATGCTAAGGAAATTAGATTAGGAAATGAGACAGTTAAAGTAGTAGATAAGTTTTGCTATTGGGGCAGCAAAATAACTGATGATGGTCGAATGTGGATTGACAATGGCAAGAAAAGTGTTTCTGAAGAAAAAAAATGAATTAGCTATGAATATAGATTTAAGTGTTAGGAAGTCCTTTTTTTAATTTATTTGAGTGCAGTGTAGGCTTGTAAGGAAGTGAAATGTGGACGATAGACAGTTTAGACAAGAGAAGCTTTTGGAATGTGGTGCTGCAGAAGACCATCATGGAATACAGGGAGTAACTCACAATTGGTTCACCTCTTACTTTAGCAACAGGAAGCAAAAGGTCATTATTCACAATGTTGATAACGGCTATGATGTGGGGTCTGAGTGGGGTACTGTCGAGTGGGGGGTGCCCCAGGGACCAGTGTTGGGGTCACTCCTGTTCCTTATTTATATAAATGATATGACCTCTGGTATTACAGGTAACTCTAAAATATTTCTGTTTGCTGATGACACTAGCTTGGTAGTAAAGGATGTTGTGTGCAACATTGGTTCAGTTTCAAATAGTGCAGTTCATGACCTAAGTTCATGGCTTGTAGAAAATAAAGTAAAACTAAATCACAGTAAGACTCAGTTTTTACAGTTTCTAACACACAATTCAACAAAACCTGATGTTTTAATTCCACAGGATGGGCATATGATTAGTGAAACTGAACAGTTCAAATTTCTAGGTGTCCAGATAGATAGTAGGCTGTCGTGGAAAGCCCACATTCAAAATCTTCTTCTATGACTTAATATTGCCATTCTTACTCTTCGAACGGTATCAGAAGTGAGAGATCGTTCGACACATAAATTAGTCTACTTTGCTTTATTCATTTGCTTATGTTGTATGGTTTTATATTTTGAGGTAACTCTTCCCAATCTAAAAGGATATTTTTGGCTCAGAAACAGGCGGTTAGGGCAATAAGTGGGGTAAGTTCACAAAACTCTTGTCAACTGCTGTTCACAAGTCTGGGTATTTTGTCACTGGCCTCTCAATACATATATTCCTTACTGTCATTTCTTGTAACAATATTAGCTTATTCCCAAGAATAAGCAGCTATCACTCGGTTAATACTCGCAGAAATCAAACCTGCATTTGGATCGG
Source organism: Schistocerca piceifrons (assembly GCF_021461385.2). Taxonomy (NCBI): domain Eukaryota; kingdom Metazoa; phylum Arthropoda; class Insecta; order Orthoptera; family Acrididae; genus Schistocerca; species Schistocerca piceifrons. The sequence continues at coordinate 65,125,372 of NC_060145.1, forward strand.
ACTTCCTTAACTCTTGTGCAGAAAGGTCTGCAGTATACTGCTGCATGCATTTTCAGTAAGCTACCACTCGAATACAAAAATCTTAGCAGTAATTCAAGAGCTTTCAAATCGAAACTGAAGAGTTTCCTCATGGGTCACTTCTTCAATTCTGTCAAGGAGTTCCTTGAAAAATTAAGCTGATTCTTATTGTATTGTTGATTGCGTTTACTTAAACTTATGGATTGACTTTTTTCGGGTTCATAAACATTTATTTTTATCTGTCATTACTTTTATGTTGTAATTTCATGTACTGACACGTTCCATGACCTAGGAGATTTGCTCCTCAATTTGGTTTTATGGAACTTGATGTGTAAATAAAATTAAAGATAAAACAATGCTGAAGATAAGGTGGGTAGATCATATAACCAATGAGGAGGTAATGGACAGAATTGGGGAGAAAAGATATTTGTGGCACAGCCTGACTAGAAGAAGGGATCAGATGACAGGACACATTCTGAGATATCAAGGGATCGCCAGCTTGGTATTGGAGGAAACTGTGGGGGGCAAAAATTATAGAGGAAGACCAAGAGATGAATATAGTAAGCAGTTTCAGAAAGATGTAAGTTGCAGTTGTTATTCGAAGATGAAGAGGCTTGCACAGGATAGAGTAGATTGGACAGCTGTATCATACCAGCCTTTGGATTGAAGACAACAACAATGACATGAAAAAATATAGATACAAAAGGGAAACTCAAGATATCTGCATTCACTGCAAATAGCCTACAGTCAGCTGCCTAAGGCTAGTGGAGAGGTAGCTCACAGACTAGTCTTACCTGTACCTGGTGTATGGTGAGCAACTCAACGTGTTTAATCAGGTACACTGCTGGCTGCTGCCCTCCCTCATGTGTACAGCTATTGCACACTGGAGGTCCGAGTCAGCTAGAGGTGCTGGCCGCATGCACACCGCCTGAGGCTGGTGGGGTCAGTCACTGCTGTGGCTAGCATGGCGCCAAGTGTAACCTATCCTGCAGGCATCTCATGACAGGCAACGGAGTGGTGGCAGCACGTGAGAGCTTCCCATCGTGGTATTTGCTTAGATAATAAAATATTCCTTTCCCATTCCATCCTGCAACATGCATGCAGTAGTAAGTGCTTAAACATTATTTACAATAATCTGCATGTGTCTTTGGATGATGAATTTGAAAAGTAATCCTGATGATGTTGTCTGGTGTGAACACAAGCTCCTTACAGTGGCTATGGGTTTTCAAAAGTTCCTTATCTATGTTTAACAACGCTAAATGTTATAATACACTAAAATATATTATTAAGTCTCTTTGACAAGGAAACTATCTCACATTTCATACGAGTGTATACTTAGCACAGCTTTGGTGATGTCTTTATGGCGTTTTCAACTTAATACTGTTACACACACGTCTGGAGAAACGTTCCTACATAAACAGACTATACTATCTCTCGTGGATTGTTTTAATTTACCCACCATTTTTTACACTAGACTCTGACCACTGTAATGTCATAGTGTCTGACTTACCTTTGGCAGCTATGTGTGATAGTGATTTCACAGTGTGTCACTCATACTGAGTCATGCATTGTAGCGATAAAGATTAGGTTGGCACAAATGTAGAGCCAGCCATATTGGATCATAAATTATGTTATTTAAGAAAAGGCTATCTAGGAAAAATATCAGGCAGCCACCTTGGTTCATAAGTTAGATCCCAAATAACCGTAGCATAGCAGCACAAGTGGCCTTCTTGTAGACAGAGGAGGGGGCAGTGGAGGGGAAAGTTGGGAGATAACGATGAGAGGTGGGTTTTGCTTGCATAAGGGACGTAAATGATTGTGTTGAAACCTGCTCTGCTTCACTACTCACGCTGTCGCAACCTTTCCACCACTCCTTCCCCCACCAATAAATGTTCTCATTAGTTGGTATTTTACCTACTACTTTACGTAATAATTTTATAATCTTGCATGGTTCAAAATATTGTAGAAACTAATTGGGTTTAAAACAGAACATTACATTCTTATTTGGTCAAAAATTTAACCATTTTAAGGTTTATAAAACTACATAAAGAGGTGTTTTTTGAATCTGCCTTTCAAGCTTTCCACCAGTGACTGGCTCACCCTTCTAGGCCTTTGATTGTTATGTAAAAGAAATGAAGGCGTACACATTCTCCCCCGACTGCAGTACTGCAAGATGTTATTTAATTTTGAGAAAAATGTTATTTCAATATATCAGTACCGTTACAGTCGCTAAGTAGCATCCAGAAATCTGCAGTTGGGCAAGCAAACTGTAGGTCTACTAGCCAACTGTAAGCTAACGAGCATTTTGCACTCATTTAAATATATGGCCGAAAGAGCAGGACTTCAGGAATTGTGAAACGAACCCTGTCATTAAGGACCATGTGCCACAATGAGCACAGATTTACTACGAGTTGGGGAAACTCACAGACTTCTATTGCCTATTGAGGCCTAAGCACTGTAGTGTGTGTGTGAGACAGACGAGAACCTACACTATAGGGAAACCCAGTAGAAGCCGTTTGTGGCCAAGGAGACATAGTAGTGTTAAATATGGCAGACCTAAGATCGGCAATAAAGGGAAATATTTATAAAAACTATTTAATTCTGTAGTAATGCAGGGAATGAAACCTCAGTAATTTTAATCTACCATCTTTCATAAAATTTCATGGTGATCCCAATAAAACTTGAGTATCGGTTATATCTATAATAGTTTAGGATTTACTGTTAAAGTGAAATTAACATGTTTTGTAACAAAGACCCGAATGCTAAAATTTGAACGCTCTCTCTTGATCTTAACGATCAACCTTTCATACAGAAGCGCATCACTAAAATGACAAATATTGTAAATATCAATTTTGTAACCTTATTTGCTTAAAAGATATAGTAAATTTAAACTATCAGTATTTTTAGTTAAGCATCAGATCATCATTCCTTCCACAAAAAACATATTGAATGCTGACAGTATGACACCATATTGAATCTTTAGATAATAGAATATTTGTTGTAGAGTTTAGTGCACTATAGTTACTTTTGTTCTTTATTTATTTTTAAGAAAGTACATTGGTGCAAGGCTACTGGCCATGGCATTCAAAGCTAAGAAGGAAATTGTATTGATTTATGTAAAAGAATTTAACGTTCATTATGTAATGGATATTATTGTTACTTTATTTAGAACATGAAAGTGGTCAAGCTTTGACTATTTAAATATGTTAAAATGTAAATAATGTAGAGTAAGTTGTAGCCAATCAGATGGATGGCCTCAGGAAAGGGAACTGCCCCAGTCAGTTGAGCAAGGATATTCGGAGCGCAGGAAACGCGGTCGGGGACAGACAGAGGGACAGTGCTGGTGCAGACGCGAAAGCTGACAGGTCGGCTGGAGACACCAAAGTGGACAGATCGGATTGAGACGCGAAAGCGGACAGTCGGTCTTTAAACTGCTGCAAAGTGAAACAACTTCGAAAATTTCGCGTTGTGTGGTATCATGGGACTTTGTCTCTGAGGGGTGTGCAGCTGCGCATAGTAGTGGGACAAGGTTCGTGCCACCCCACTTCCCATTGTTGCCAAATTTATTCAAGATGGCGGCGATGATGTCATCCAAGATGGCGACGTGTAGACTTGGCAACAATGCATGACGTCATCCAATATCGCGGATTTTGGCGGGAAAATAGGCCAATTGGGCTATCTCCACTAAACAAACTCTCCAGAAAAAAGGTAGTAAATTTGAATTTTGGCGGGAAAATAGGTCAATTGGGCTTTGTCCACTAACCTAACCCTCCAGAAAAAATTGGCACCAAATTCAAATTCCAACATGATAATGCCTGCAAAACTGTACTTGTCTTTGTTATTATTCATTATTATTGATTATCGTTTATTAACATTCATTATCCATTATTATTATTTATTATTATTTATATCATGCACATGTGAATGCGGTCCAACTGGCTTAGTCCATATCTCAGCCACCAGGGAGTGCCACTGTGACGTCATTCAAGAAGGCGGATTTTGGCGGGGAGAAACCCGATTGGGCCACATGCACTCAACTACCGTTATGACCTTAAATTCTCCTGCACATTCAGTCATTGTCAAACCATCGCCATGTGTTCGATCATCAAGATGAATGTGGGTGATAGGGCAGCTTTCATTAACTGCATTTCATGTAGACAATCGAGGCAGGACTGTAGCCACAGTTCACTACATGAGGTGTGGAAGCGTATGATAATGGAGGAGTGTCGGAGGAATTAGTACAAGAATTCTGTTCAGCAGATTTCGGCAATGCAGAGGGATGGAGGCGGGATGCATCCCGTAAGCAGCATATGCTTATGTGCATACGCAAACTGCAGACATATTTACCATCAAGCATTCACTCTTCCAAAATGCAAGAGACGTCCAGTTGATGTCAATTCACTTCGGTCTAAACATATTCATATACTCCGTATATACCATTGAAGACCATCCTGCAGAATGTGTTCTATCGATGAGTTATTGGTGTTTGACTGTGATGAGTTTAACAGCTGTGTAGTTTGCAAGCATACAGCCGAGGACTGCATCCATAGCCTCCTACATGTGGAATGGAAGCGCTCATTAATGCTCGAACATATGAACAAAAATACTGTCCTCCAAATAAATTCTTTGCAGCGAGATGCTACAAAAATGCATTCCCCATCTCATGGAAACATCTGCTATTGTTGGAACTGCTTGCCTTTTCTAAAGCCTACATCTAAGCTCCCAACCCAGAAGAGACAACTGCCTCTTATCCAGCAGAGCGAAGAACTGATCTAGTTCACGAGTTCACCGCTAGAGTACACTTCAATAGGTCACATAGTCACATGATTCAGCTAATAGGAGCACAGCATCATGATGACGTAGGTGGCTTGTAAACAAGAAGGACTCAGCAGCTCCTTGATCTTTGTTCCAGTCAGTCAGTCAAGATAAAGCGTCACTCGCCACTGCAGAATAGGAGGAAGAAGCAGCAGAAAAATAAATCCCAAAATTATTATTATTATTAATATTATTATTATTATTTCTAAGCCAACAACATATGATGCTTGTGAATATTCGTCTTTGTCCTGTAGCTGCACCCGTGACATCAGCATCAGCAGATTCCAACCTGCCCCGGCCCACTCACATGTAGACCTCGGACTCGTCCACGCAGGATCCTGTAGAACAGCTTTATTTTGTATGCATTTCCCCCCTCCCTGCCCTCCCCATGTCGTAATTGGTGGGAATAGGACGCAGTCTGTGCTGGGCTGCTGGATAGGATGGACATACATCTTCATTTTGTACGCATTGTTTATTTGAACAATTTGAGTTGTCATAGGCAGTAGGTCTATCCAGTGTGTTCACCATGAGGTCCAGATTCCAATTGACCTAATTCACAACACAACTGTCAGAGAGTGATGTTGTCCCTCCCCTCTCCCCTCCCATGACACAGTCCAAGATGGCGATCTGTGGGAAAAATGGAGGGAAAAGGACTCACTCTGTGTCCAGCTGCTGACCTGGCAGGATGGACGTAATTGTTTACTGTGTTCAATGGATGAGTTGTCTGTGCAGGAAAATGAGGAGTATACTAGCTGTAGCCATACGTGTGAGGACTTGTCAATAGCAGTGACATTTGGTGAAGATGGATATGTTTCATGAAATAATGAAGATGCAGCCGGATGGGGCTAAGCTACATGTCACAACACATACTGATAAATACTTGTGCTGTAACTGTAGGTCATTCAATAAAAGTCTAGTAGGGTTACGAAGCGCAGGAGGCAACACGTTCGCCCACAACGGGGCGTGGCCTCTTCGAACCGGAGTGGAGACTTGGGCAGGGACCGTACTGGCTCACGGCATGGCCGTGTGGTAGCTGCAGAGCCACACGCTAAGCACTTCCCGCTGCATTGGAAATACCCTGCTCCTGCTTCCCATCCGTAGTGCACAGATACCGTTTGTCGCTGACATGAACTGCTTCAGGAGTTATTACATCTGGTGTTGCAAAATATTGTCACATACATAATTTGAAAGTGTCGCGGGAACTCAATATACCACTGCATAAAAAGAGAGAGGGAGCTTCGCGGATGATGTGAGAATATTTAAACAATTACGTGTTTTTTACTCCGAGAAATATCACCAATGGCGCACCTGAACACAGACTCTAAAAAGTTCATGACACACTTGCGAAACCGGTTCTGAGACACTTTGCGCTCTTTTGTGGGAAATACCCTTGTCTTTGAGCACAAGCTCCTTCAGGAGTTGCTGAATCCAATCGAATATCTCTCTAAAAACACTTTCAAAAATATCGCTGCACATTAGTTTGCTTCAATTTTGCGATGTATATCGCCACACTTGCACACTTGAACACAGATTCTAAAAAAAAAAAACATCACGGCACACTTGTGAAATCTGCCTGAGACAAATCATACGCTTTTGTAAGAAACAGATCCCGAAAACGATATCAGCTGCAATATCTGATTTTACACACCAAAACATGATATTTGGAAGTAGAAACAAACTGTAACTCTAAACAGAATGCACACTACTTTTAGAGTCTTGTTTGAAGGCACTGCGAGAGAGAGAGAGATTTCTGAGTCCTACTGCTTCTGTGGTGTTCAACACATTACTGAAACGGTGAATGGGCTTAGTTTATATTTGCTACTGCTGTAGTCAGGGATGTTATTTTACACAATTCTCGAAGCGAACACTGGTGTCTGAGCACAAATGGGAAAATCAGAACAATTTGAAGCACTGTCCTACAGTCGATAAAAATGGCTGGAATTTTCGGTGAATTTCCTACAGCTGCTGGTCTGGAGATGCTCTACAGCCACAATGGCGGACGAGGGACAGCATCTCACCAGAGGTGGATGGTCTACTTGGATGTGTCTCTGATCACTCGAACAAAGAAGATGTCGCGTGACTCTCAGACGCCACAGAACTTTCTGTAGATCCCATCTTGTTCAACATTCTCTGTAGAGGCTCCTATCCACCGCACAAAGGATGTCTTATGAATAGAGTATTCTGATTGGTTCTTACTGAATTTATCTGCCAAATTGCTGCTGCTGCCCGTGTGGGAGCACTCTCCGCCATTTGTTTTCTGCAGTCGGACAAATTACGAGACTTTCAGCGGCAAAAATATTGTGTACACATCGAAAACAACATACAGCAGTCATATCGTACTGACAGTTAAACCGTACAAAAGTGGTCTAGTGAAATACGGAAACTATCACCAAAGACACTTCTTCAAATGCACTGCTATACTACTGTCGAGGAAAACATGAATTTTTCAGTGCGAAACCCATCTCCAACCATGTCGTATCACTACATACCATATCGATGTAATAAACACTATTCGTTTTCTGCACCATACAAAATCATCACTTCTGCATCCTGCATATAGCTATCGACCACCAGTCACTCATACATAGACTGCAAGGACAAACAGATCACAAAAAACATAAATGCTTGCGCCCTATATAGTCCATGCGGCACTAAACATTTCTTGCGAGCTCTGTCAGTCACCCACTATGGTAGTCATGAGTCAAATGCCCCGCTAATACGCTGACCCGACACGTGATCAGAGCGCCCTCAGTGGACCGCAGTCATTCTCCAAACTGGTGTACAAAGGCTGGGCTGGTTCCCCTTGCACAGAGATTTTAGTGTTCCGGCCCAGACCTACTTGTGTGGTTGCTGCCACGCTTTCTACAGCCAACTCCAGACTCTGTGATTACAAGAACATATGTTTTTTCAATTGGTTTGCCAGAATATCATACCATTTACGCGATAATTCTCGGTAACAGTCACACAGCAATATACTACCCATCGCTAACAGTATAATTCCGAAGATGAAGACTGAAAATTATAGCTCTAGAAACCCAAAACTTTAGCGAGGTCCAGCGGGATGGAAAGTAATGCAAACTACTGAGTAGCAAAACACATATCTTGTCTGTGAAGATCTTTACGTAAAAACTCGAAAAAATATAGAGGAAACTGGTTGTTCCATTAGTATTTTTTTTTAACGAATACCAGTGTCAGTGACATAACAGATTCCAAATCATCCTTGTACTATACACGCTCAACTAAGGTGTATCTCATTTCTAGAGAACCTGCAAACGACGTCTCTTCCAGCTTTGTTCCCTATCTAGCTGCACACAACACACACCACAACCAATGCTCTCTCAAGCAAATTAAGACGGGGAAATGGCAGAAGCAGTCGACTGGGCAATTTACATTGGAGGGAATAACTGTACAGCGCAAAAACTCGCCTATATTGAATCTTCTCAAAGAACACACGCGATCTCAAAGGCTGCCTCACAATTACTGAGTATCAATTTGCTATTCAGCTGTCTAGTGGGTGACACGGTTAGCCCAACTTCATTCCTGTACTCCAGCCATCCAATTCGGATGGCTCCCGCCGTAAGCTGGAAATAGCTAGAAATGTCAATCGTTCCAGTCACAGGCTACCGCTGCAACGCGCGCTCTCGTTCCCAGACAGAATCGTTCTAGGAAACCAGCCACATGCGTTTTATCACTGTACTTACAATTAAATATTGCGATTAAAGCCTCATACTGATAACATTCAGCAATGAGCGAAGTATCGGAAGTACCGCCTCCTGACGACGGTGGCTCTGGAAATAGCAAAATATGTAGGAGTCTTATGACTGGACATAATTTGCCATGTAAAAAAAATCTTTCATCCCCTTATGGCTATCGCATTTTTCCACGTCAAATCCATACCTTCCTTACGACAGGAGACTGTTATTTTCTTTGCACATTTAGGAACACACACATACTTTATAAGCCTGCTGATCACAGCGAACCTATCACATATCCCCCACTGACAATAACACTTCCCCAGTAACCGAATGCTGGTAAAGCTTAACAATACTGATCAAAATCAGCGATGGATGGATATGTCTCATTTGTTATTTCTTGCGAGTGGTATCAGTAAGTCTTAGGAAGAGAGATGTAATCGTCTTATAAGCGACCAGCTATTAAAAAAACACGATAGCAACGACTATGTTACTGTCACAAGCGGTCTTCGTTCTGCTGGTGCACATGAATACCCATGTCAAACACATACAAGCGTTAGAAATCTAGGTGTGGTATAGCTACATTGTACTTACATTGTATGATTACGGCCACTAGTGAATCGTATTTGTGGCACTCTCATGTCTCGAAATGGGTCACCTTTTTTGAGCCTATATGCTACAGTAAAACTCCAACAAGGTATTGTAGGCTGCCCCTATGCATCTTGTAACTGTTCCTCCGTTCCTGCCCCACCCTCCCTGCAGCTTTCTGCATGTGATCGTTCCAATTTAAGTCAGAAATGAGCAGAAGTGAGAGAGAATGATATCTGCCACCTTCTGCAACATGTGTAGAAACTGGGTGCGCTGAGTCAATGTGACATGACCACGTTTTGACTATTTGGTGGAAATGTGAAAATCTTGTCGTAGTTCCGCCAACTACGAGGTCACTCCAAAAGAAATGCACGCTATTTTTGTAAGAATACAGTTTTCATTCTGCATGTGTGAAAGTTTTACAGTGTGTAGATACATCCTTCCCGCTTGTTTTCAAACTTAGTTCAACCTGTTCCCGTGAGTGGCGCCGTCACAGCATGTCTTCAAGATGGCTGCTACACTTGACGTTTGTCAGAAGCAATGCGCTGTCATAGAATTCCTGTGCTGTGAAAACGAGACAGTGGGAAACATCCACAAGAGGTCGAAAAATGTGTATGGAGGTGCTGCTGTCAATCGCAGTACAGTTAGTCGGGGGGCAAGCAGATTACATGATGAAAGCGGCAATATTGAGGATTGTCCTCGCAATGGTAGGCCTCGTACTGCACACACACCAGACAATGTGCAGAGAGTTAACGAATTGGTGACTTCTCACATACGCATCACAGTGAACAAATTGTCACACTACGTTGGGATAGGGGAAGAAAGTGTTTGCAGTATACTGAAAGCGTTGGCGTTAAAAAAGGTTTGTGCCAGGTGGGTTCCCAGGCTGTTGACAGTGGCTCACAAAGGAACAAGAAAAACGGTATGCAGTGAACTTTTGGAACAGTACGAGAATGGTGGAGATGAATTTCTTGGAAGAACTGTGACAGGTGATGAAACATGGCTCCATCACTTTTCACCAGAGATGAAGAGGCAATCAATGGAGTGGCATCATGCAAATTCACCCAAGAAAAAAAAATTCAAAACCACACCTTCTGCTGGAAAAGCTATGGCTACGGTGTTTTTCGATTCTGAAGGACTCTTGCTTGTGGGCATCATGCCAAGTGGAACCACCATAAATTCTGATGCATATGTGACGACACTGAAGAAACTTCAAGCTCGACTGAGTCGTGTTCGACCACATGAGCAAAAGCAGGATGTTTTGCTGTTGCACGACAATGCGCGGCCACATGTCAGTCAAAAAACCATGGAAGCTATCACAAAACTTGGATGGACAACACTGAAACACCCACCTTACAGTCCTGACCTGGCTCCATGTGACTATCATCTCTTTGGGAAACTGAAAGACTCTCCTCACGGAACAAGGTTTGAAGATGATGACTCCCTTGTGCATGCTGCCAAACAGTGGCTCCAACAGGTTGGTCCGGAATTTTACCATGTGGGTATACAGTCGCTGGTTCCAAGATGGCATAAGGCAGTTGAGAGGGATGGAAATTATGTGGAGAAATGAAAATATTGTTCCTAAAGGATGTATCTACACACTGTAAAACTTTCAAACATTTAGAATAAAAGATGGATTTTTAAAAAATGTGTGAATTTCTTTTGGAGTGACCCTGGTATGTACGATGTGTAAGGCCAATACCAAATGAAGCTTCCTCCTGCAGCGTGAGGTAGTAGTAGAAAAAGACAGTACGAGATCAGGAAGAAGAAGGACGAGGATTTTTCTACTGCATTGAAGTATGTTCCCAAGCTCATACAGGTACTGCAGTTCGAAGGAGATCTGCGTCCCTGATGGTGTATTCACGTCTGTCACCCAAACATTCTCTCTATCGTCGATATTTTGTACAATCCAATGAAGCATAAAAACTATGAACTATAAAAACTCCGCTGACGTCATCTGGTAGAGAAATTGATAAGTTTTCACTGCATCCCCGCCTTACGATATATATATATATCGGAAACAAATACCGAATATGTGCTGGTATCAAGCAAATGTGCTGAGCCCCACTAAGTATATAGGTGTTGATCCACTCGGTGATCGATGTCGCCTGCACAGACCAGTGTAAAGCGTCATCACCTGTGCTGTAGGAGGACCATATCCCACAGACTATCAGTCCCAAGAGAGGGTCCCTATGTTATTGTTTGATACATTGTTTTTTTTCTGCTGTCTTCCAAGAAGCATATGGCACAGCTTTGTATACCGCCATACATTTTGTTTTCTCCACCACTACTTCGGGGTCTCAGCCAGGTTCTAAACTAAATTAAAATTTTTCGATTCATTGGCTCAGACTGAAAGCTAGACATCGCACAGTGTAAATCATGTTGCTGCTGCTCCCATGACACACACACACACACACACACACACACACACACACACACACACACGCACACACACACACAGGATTATTTTAAGCAAAAAAACTGTTACAACATGTGAAAGAGTTTTGTGGCATCCTGGAGCGTTTCCAAACAGCTGTCCAAAGGTGATTGTCAGCCTCTCCATTTAAACTCATCTTTCACAGTGATGGTATAGCAGATGGCTCAGTATTCCATTTCGATCGATTCCTCATACTGCTGTCATGTATGCTATCACTGTTTTGGGGCTACCCATCCCCAGAAAGTGTTGCCCCTCCACAAAGACTCTTTCCCCATCTCAAAAAAGCGATGTCAGTCTGTTATTATGTGCTAATCAACAGCATACCACTGGGTGGGTGGGATGGAAAAGACACCGTCGATGTATGTCAATAAACAACAACAAAGTTGATAGCGTGATCAATTTTAGCAAGAATTACAGAAGAATGCTGAAGATTAGATGGGTAGATCACATAAATAATGAGGAGGTATTGAATAGGATTGGTGAGAAGTGAAATTTGTGGCACAACTTGACTAGAAGAAGGGATCGGTTGGTAGGACATGTTCTGAGGCATCAAGGGATCACCAATTTAGTATTGGAGGGCAGCGTGGAGGGTAAAAATCATAGAGGGAGACCAAGAGATGAATACACTAAGCAGATTCAGAAGGATGTAGATTGCAGTAGTTACTATGAGATGAAGAAGCTTGCACAGGATAGAGTAGCATGGAGAGCTGCATCAAACCAGTCTCAGGACTGAAGACCACTACAACAAACATTTTAGTAATTTCAATGCTAGCAAATGATACAGCAGCATGCCTCCCAATTTCTGCATCATCGCTAAAACCACCCCTCCTCTACTTTGAGAGTACCATACACTAGCTTACGAATCCAGACAGATGACTGTGCAGTTCACCCATTCATTGTTAATTCTCGAACATATACCAGACACCATCCTACATATTTCTAGCACGTTGATCATAGTGCGTGATGTACGATGTTTCCCTATGTGGATGGGAGTCACAGAGCTTTCTCACATTCTTAGCATAAAGTTAGAGATTGAAAGATCTCCTCACATTGTCTTTGAGCAAACCCCCCTGCAACACTGTCACCGATTTAATTTGCAGCTGACCAGAAGTAGACCACTAAATTCCACGTCTCGTGAAGGAACAGAGCAAACTGAGTCTGTAAGTGCTGTTATGCACCAATCTTACTCACAGCACCCATTTCTCCAGATGAACACATGTCGAGGAGGTTAGCACCTCTTATCGGCGTACAGTAGATATGAAAGTGTTGTGATGATATAACAGATGGTTAAGAATAAGAAGAAACATTAGGTTTAATGCTTGATAGAGGTCCAGACAGATGTAGTGTGAAGCATTTTCATAAATCAACTGAGCTATCAGTTCTAAAGTATTGTTCTGGTGTCCTGTGTCAGTACCAAGAAGGTATTGGTAAGAGAGAATATAAATGCTGTGTCGTTTTTGTGACTAGTTGAATATTGAAGAGTGCAGCACTGCATGTGGGGTAACGGCCTTGCCGCATGGATACACCGGTTCCCGTCAGATTATCGAAGTTAAGCGCTGTCGGGCGTGGCCGGCACTTGGATGGGTGGCCATCCGAGCCGCCATGCACTGTTGCCGTTTCTCGGGGTGCACTCAGCCTCGTGATGCCAACTGAGGAACTACTCGACCGAATAGTAGCGGCTCCGGTCAAAGAAAACCATCATAACGACCGGGAGTGCGGTGTGCTGACCACACACCCCTCCTAACCGCATCCTCATCTGAGGATGAAACGGCGGTCGGATGGTCCCGAAGGGCCACTTGTAGCCTGAAGACGGAGTGCAGTACTGCATGTAATATAACACAAAAAGGCTCTCAATGGCTAAGTGCAAATACTCGTGAGTAAACTTCATAGTACATAGCAAATGCAATTTACAACAACTGTCGCCACGCGGGATTAGCCGAGCGGTCTAGGGCGCTGCAGTCATGGGCTGTGCGGCTGGTCCCGGCGGAGGTTCGAGTCCTCTCTCGGGCATAGGTGTGTGTGTGTGTTTGTCCTTAGGATAATTTAGGTTAACTAGTGCGTAAGCTTAGGGGCTGATGACCTTAGCAGTTAAGTCCCATAAGATTTCACACACACACACACACACACACACACACAACAACTGTCTGTTCACTTCTCAGAGTTCACTAAACGATGTTCCCTGTCTATGCCAGCCCTGGACAAAGATCTACAACCACGTGGCTTAGAGCTGCTCTTCCCTCTCCCAATTAGGCTTCTGTCTGTTGTCGTCTGGTCATTGGCAGATTGTACTCGGCCGACAATTGGCCGAGGTGAAGTCGATATCTTCGTCCTCAGCACCGTCTGTTGGGTTGGCTTAGGTTGTTTGGGGGAAGAGACCAAACAGTGAGGTCATCGGTCGCATCGAATTAGGAAAGGATGGAGAAGGAAGTCAGACATGCCCTTTCAAAGGAACCATCCCGGCATTTGCCTGGAGCGATTTAGGGAAATCACGGAAAACCTAAATCAGGATGGCCGGACGCGGGACTGAACCGTCGTCCTCCCGAATGCGAGTCCAGTGCGCTGACCACTGCGCCACCCCGCTCGGTCTACAGCGCCATCTGAAGCCTTGGTGTAACTCGCACAAGTGGTGAGTCGCTATGGCACTGGCCCCAGCTCGCATCTTTCCTTCTTGGCTGTGTCTTGTTTGGATGACACAGCAATAAACACATGTACTCTTACGGCTATCTGGTTCCACACTTAAGACACGCTATACTGTCAGAGAGGTGCGGTTTTCGACCTATTAGTCGTGTGGAATGCAGTGCTGTTAAAATTCCAATGTAAGAAATATATTTCGAGTGCATGAGATACATTCTCCTTGGAGGTTTCTCTATGACAAACTATGGTGACAAACTGTAAAATGAAGAAACTACTACCTTAAAACATTGATTCTTTGTGACACAAGTGCATTATAACTTTCCAGAGGTGTATAGCACCCATTGTTCACATCCAGTCACGGTTCAGAAATTATAATATTCTCGCATTAGTCCTATAAAAAAAAAAAAAGATCGTTAGTAACAGAGAATACCTCTTACAAGGAAACAGACAAACCCTTAGCAGCAGTCATACTGCCACTAACTACATAAACATGACATCTGTCAAGCAGATTTATACACAGGGATTGCAGTACCTCACAAACATCTCTCACTAACTTAGAATCACCGTAGTTATGAAAGTGAAGATTAGATTTTATGCTCAAGATGAGGCAGGGGAATGGAGTACGTCACATAAATCTTCATTCGTCTAGAGCAGGGTACCGAAACAGGATGGACATGTTTCATCATCACCGCGCTTAAGTTGGAGGTCCTCTGATGACTGGGAGGTTTGGTGTTGACCATCGCAGGTAGATAGTCCCCTAAGTCACACTTAGAATGCAGGTCATGCCAAACATCTGATTCATCCTGACAAAACAATGGAAAAAATGGTTAAATGACTTGCAGCAACATCTCCCTCTCTCTAGAATGATTCATTAGTCTGCCGTTAAATCACACCTCGTTACAAACCCATCACAACCGATCACTCCATCCATTTTCTGTCATCCTTTAAGGCAGATGCAAGTCAAATTAGAGGCAGATGGTCCTCTTTCTTCCAAATCAAGTCGGATGTGTAACTATTACCTCAATAGACATACAGTAGAATGCTGCCATACAGCAACTGTTTGTTAGCCAACACCGCAAGGTTATGACTCGCAGTGAGTACAGAGAAGAACATTGTAAATACTGTTTGTTATGGTTTAAAACACCTCATCAGAGAGGGTGGGGCAGAGACTGTGTGCCAGCTACAAGATGTACAGGGGATACCTAAAAAACCGCATTGGAATTTTATTTCAGCAGATAGGTTCGAAAACGTGACAGATTTCAAGATAAGAGAGTGTCACGAATATGATTCACTAGTGGCTGTAATCATTAAAAGACATCTCCATAGGACCCAACCCAGATTTGTGGGTAAATGGAAAGACTTTATCCCAAATTGCAGACAGCGTTTCTACCAGAAAGGGTAACACTATAAATCTGAAAAGCCAGTACATTGGCCAGAGGATTTTGTACATTTCTAGCGTTGCATTTTTTAATTCATTCGTTACATAGCACACCATCTGCTGTATGTGATCATTCTCAATCAGCCATCATCCTTTCTTGACTATAAGCCAGTGGATATTTCGCAGAATCTGTACATGGCTTTGAGATAGAATGTGTTAGAAATACTGGAGATATATCTAGTGGCGGCATGAGGGAGGTGCAAATATCAGCTTCATACCACGTTCCTAAGCCGAATCACTTTCTAAATTCGCTGATTTTATTACGAACTTACACCACTGGCGCCGTGACCCGCACTTTCGGTCTGTTATTACAAACCCCAGCGATCACAATCTATATTCAATGTAACATTATTTGTGTGGAAAACCACTTCTTCGGAAGCAATACCATACCTCGATTTCTGAAGCTTGTATAGTTTGTAACATGGATGTTTGTGTGCTCCGGCAGAACCAAGACCACTTGTGGGAGTAACATAGTCGGAGCGATCGTGTTTTTCAATAGCTGGTCGCTTTTAAGACGATTACATCTCTCTTCCTAAGACTTATTGATACCACTCGCAAGAAATAACAAATGAGACATATCCATCCATCGCCGATTTTGATCAGTATTGTTAAGCCTTACCAGCATTCGGTTACTGGGGAAGTGTTATTGTCAGTGGGGGATATGTGATAGGTTCGCTGTGATCAGCAGACTTATAAAGTATGTGTGTGTTCCTAAATGTGCAAAGAAAATAGCTGTCTCCTGTCGTAAGGAAGGTATGGATTTGACGTGGAAAAATGCGATAGCCATAAGGGGATGAAAGATTTTTTTTACATGGCAAATTAGCCTATGTCCAGTCATAAGACTCCTACATATTTTGCTATTTCCAGAGCCACCGTCGTCAGGAGGCGGTACTTCCGATACTTCGCTCATTGCTGAATGTTATCAGTATGAGGCTTTAATCGCAATATTTAATTGTAAGTACAGTGATAAAACGCATGTGGCTGGTTTCCTAGAACGATTCTGTCTGGGAACGAGAGCGCGCGTTGCAGCGGTAGCCTGTGACTGGAACGATTGACATTTCTAGCTATTTCCAGCTTACGGCGGGAGCCATCCGAATTGGATGGCTGGAGTACAGGAATGTTGCTGAGCTAACCGTATCTACATCTACATCCATACTCCGCAAGCCACCTGACGGTGTGTGGCGGAGGGTACCCTGAGTACCTCTATCGGTTCTCCCTTCTATTCCAGTCTCGTATCGTTCGTGGAGAGAAGGATTGTCGGTATGCTTCTGTGTGGGCTCTAATCTCTCTGATTTTACCCTCATGGTCTCTTCGCGAGATGTACGTAGTAGGGAGCAATATACTGCTTGACTCTTCGGTGAAGGTATGTTCTCGAAACTTTGACAAAAGCCCGTACCGAGCTACTGAGCGGCTCTCCCGCAGAGTCTTCCACTGGAGTTTATCTATCATCTCCGTAACGCTTTCGCGATTATTAAATGATCCTGTAACGAAGCGCGCTGCTCTCCGTTGGATCTTCTCTATCTCTTCTATCAACCCTATCTGGTACGGATCCCACACTGCTGAGCAGTATTCAAGGAGTGGGCGAACAAGCGTACTGTAACCTACTTCCTTTGTTTTCGGATTGCATTTCCTTAGGATTCTTCCAATGAATCTCAGTCTGGCATCTGCTTTACCGACGATCAACTTTATATGATCATTCCATTTTAAATCATTCCTAATTCGTACTCCCAGATAATTTATGGAATTAACTGCTTCCAGTTGCTGACCTGCTATTTTGTAGCCAAATGATAAGGGATCTATCTTTCTATGTATTCGCAGCACATTACACTTGTCTACATTGAGATTCAATTGCCATTCCCTGCACCATGCGTCAATTCGCTGCAGATCCTCCTGCATTTCAGTACAATTTTCCATTGTTACAACCTCTCTATACACCACAGCATCATCTGCAAAAAGCCTCAGTGAACTTCCGATGTCATCCACAAGCTCTAGACAGCTGAATAGCAAATTGATACTCAGTAATTGTGAGGCAGCCTTTGAGATCGCGTGTGTTCTTTGAGAAGATTCAATGTGGGCGTGCCTTTGCGCTGGACAGTTATTCCCTCCAATGTAAATTGTCCAGTCGACTGCTTCTGCCATTTCCCCGTCTTAATTTGCTTGAGAGAGCATTGGTTGTGGTGTGTGTTGTGTGCAGCTAGATAGGGAACAAAGCTGGAAGAGACGTCGTTTGCAGGTTCTCTAGAAATGAGATACACCTTAGTTGAGCGTGTATAGTACAAGGATGATTTGGAATCTGTTATGTCACTGACACTGGTATTCGTTAAAAAAATACGAATGGGACAACCAGTTTCCTCTATATTTTTTCGAGTTTTTACGTAAAGATCTTCACAGACAAAATAAGTTTTTTGTTACTCAGTGCTTTGCATTACTTTCCATCCCGCTGGACCTCGCTAAAGTTTTGGGTTTCTAGAGATATAATTTTCAGTCTTTATCTTCGGAATTATACTGTCAGCAAAGGGTAGCATACTGCTGTGCGATTTTTACCGAGAATTATCGCATAAATGGTATGATATTCTGGCAAACCATGTGAAAATACATATGTTCTTGTAATCACAGAGTCTGGAGATGGCTGTCGAAAGTATGGCAGCAACCACACAAGTAGGTCTGGGCCGGAAACACTAAAATCTCTGTGCCGACGGGAACCAGACCAGTCTTTGTACACCAGTTTTGAGAATGACTGCGGTCCACTGAGGGCGCTCTGATCACTTGTCGGGTCAGCGTATTAGCGGGGTATTTGACTCATGACTACCACAGTTGGTGACCGACAGAGCTCGCAAGAAATATTTAGTGCTGCAAGGACTATATACGGTGCAAGCATTTATGTTTTTTGTGATCTGTCTGTCCTTGCAGTCTATGTACGAGTGACTGGTAGACGATAGCTATATGCAAGATGCAGAAGTGATGATTCTGTATGGTGGAGGAAACGAATAGTGTTTAATATATCGATATGGTATGTTTTGATAGAGCCCGATTGGAGATCGGTTTCACGCTGAAAAATTTAAGCTTTCCTCGACCGTAGAATAGCAGTGTAACTGAAGAATGTGTTTGGTGTTAGTTCCCGTATTTGACTGGACCCCTTTTGTACGGTTTAACTGTCAGTACGATATGACTGCTGTATGTTGTTTTCGATCTGGACAATATATGTTTGCCACTGAAAGTCTCGTAATTTGTCTGTCTGCAGAAAAAAAATGGCGGTTAGTGCTCCCACACGGGCAGCAGCAGCAGTTTGTCAGGTAAATTCAGAAAGAGCCAATCAGAATGCTCTGTTCATCTATCTACGGAAAGTTCTGTGGCGTCTGAGAGTCACATTCTCGTCTGTAAGACATTGCTTCGAATTGTTCTGATTTTCACATCTGTGCTTAGACACCAGTGTGCACTTCGAGAATTGTGTAAAATAACATCCCTGACTACAACAGTAGCAAATATAAACTAAGTTCATTCACAGATTCAGTAATGTGATAAACACCACAGAAGCAGTAGGACTCAGAAATTTCGCTCTCTCTGGCAGTGCCTTCAAACAAGCAGCTAAGACTCGAAAAGCAGTGTACATTGTGTTTAGAGTTACAATTTGTTTCTACTTCCTAATATCATCGATTTGGTGTGTAAAATCAGATATTCCAGCTGCTACAGTTTTCGGGATCTGTTACTTACAAAAGCATATGAAGTGTCTCAGGCAGGTTTCACAAGTATTGTGATGTTGTTTTAGTATCTGTGTTCAAGTGTGGCGGTATACACCGCAAAATTGAATCAAACTACTGTGCAGTGATGTCTTTGACAGTGATTTTAGAGACATATTCGATTGGATTTAGTAACTCTTGAAGCAGATTGTGCTCAAAGACAAGAATATTTCCCACAAAAGCGTGCAAAGTGTTTCAGGAACGGATTCGCAAGTGTGTCGAGAACTTTTTAGAGTCTGTGTTCAAGTGTGGCGGTGGTGGTATTTCTCGGAATAAAAAACGTGTAATTCTTTAAATTCTCTCACACCATCTGCAAAGCTCTCACTCTTTGGCTGTTTGTACATTTAGTCCCTTTGACAACTTCAAGTTATGTATGTGACAATATTCCGCAATACCATATGTAACAACTCCTGAAGCAGTCTGTGGTCAATGACAGAGGGTATCCATGCACTAGGGATGGGAAAGAGGAGGAGAGCTGCAGGTATTTCCTATGCCACAGGAAGTGCGTTGCACTGCGGCTACCGCATGGCTGTGCCGTAAGCCAGTGCGCTCCCTGCCTCTTAGAAGAGGCCACACACTGAAGTGGGTGAATGTCTTGCCTCTTGTGCTTCAAAACACTGACTAGACTTTCATGAACGATCTACGGCTACAGCTCACGCATTTATCAGCATGAGTCGTGAAATATAGCTTAGCCCCATCCTGCTGCATCTTCATTATTTCGTGAAACATCATTGCTATCAACACATTCCTCACATGCATGGCAACAGCTAATTTACTCCTCCTCCTCCAGCACAGACATCTCATCCACTGAACACAGTAAACAATTAGGTCCGTCCTCCCAGTCCAGCAGCTAGACAAGGACTGAGTCCTTTTCCCGCCATTTTTCCCACAGACCGCTACTTTGGATTGCGTCACGATAGGGGAGAGTGGGAGGGGCGACACTGCCCTCTGGTAGCTGTGTTGTGAATTAGGTCAGTTGAACTCTGGACCTCATGGTGAACACAGTTGATGGAGCTACTGCCTATAACAATCCGAACTGTTTAAATAAACAATGCATACAAAATAAAGACTGACATCCATCCTAACTGACAGCCCAGCACAAACTGAGTCCTTCTCTCACCTATTGCGAGATGGGAGAGGGTGGGGGCAGGGGAGGGGGGCAATGCATACAAAATAAAGACTTATGTCCATCCTATGCAGCAGCTCAGCACTGACTGAGTCCTTTTCTCATCAGTTTCCAGATGGAGGAGGGAGGGGAGATGAGGGGAGGGGAGGGGAGGGGTTGACGGTAGTTAGGTTAGTGGAGGTAATCCAGTTGTCCTATCTGCCTAGTAAAATTTGAATTCCCACCATGATGTCACTGCTATGTTGCAACATCTGTGACCACAATCTTGGATCCGCCATCTCGAATAAATTTGGGAACAACGCAGAGTTGGGTTGTGCCCCCATTGTCCTACTACTGGTGCCTCCTTACAGTCCTTCAGGCTTCACGAGGAAGACCTGACTGCAGTCTGAAGTGGTTGCTGGTCAGTGCTAGACATGAAGACACCAGTGGTCTATCAACTGGCGGAGGGGACAGAGTTACTCCAAAGGCGAAAACGAGAAGCTGTGAGAACAACTATTTATTGGTGCCCTTCACGAAAAATACAATCAATGGTGAAGAGAGTCCGCATTGTGTAATTTGTTTAACCGTTACAGCTCCTGCTAGCATAAGGCCTAACAAGTTATAAAGACATCTTGAAACCCAACATCCTGAATTAACGGGAAAACCAAAAGAATTTGTTGTCAGGAAACTAAATGCTTTATTCACTGCCCCAAAGAACGAATACGACTTCTAAGTCCCTTTTAGACTCTTACCAGATTTATCATAGGATTGCTAAACTCAAGAAACCACACACTGTTCCAGAAATTCTGGTTTTACCAGCAGCGATTGATATAACACCGACAATGTTTGATGACTCATTTGCTCAACGGCTGAAAAGTACTCCTATCTTTAACTACACAGTACATAGAAGAATTTCGGACGTTTCCAACGACTCACTCGAGCAGTTAACCTACAGAATGCGCAACAACTGTTTCCACTTCAAGTGGACAAAGCAACCGATATTCATAAATACGCTGATTTGATTGCTTATGTTTGTTTCGTTGATGAGCTTAACATTCGAGAGGATTTTTTTTCCTATGAGCCAGTACTGAAAACAGCTACAGCTCAAAGCCTTTCTCACATGATCAATACCTTTTTTAATTAAAACAGGATATCATGCAATAAATGCTTAGGAGTATGCAGACGAAGCTCTTTCATTGTCTCAAATTCATGGTCGGCTGCAAGGGAAAGTTAAGAACTGTATCTCCTAATGCACTATTGACTCACTGCATATGTTGGGAGGCTCTGGCCGCCAAAGAACTTATCTCTCCCATACATGAAGTGCTCCAAAGGGTTTTAGAAACATTTCATATTATTAAGGAAAATTTTATAAATTCAATTACTCTTAAAATGCTATGTGAGGAGATGTATGCTGAAGACACTCAGTTGCTCTTTCTTTTAGTAATGCTCGATGTCTTTCAAGAAGTAAAATACTAAAAAGAATGTTTGAACTGAGGAATGAAGAATTCTGTTTCTTAAACGAGAAAAGTCACTCTCTGGGAGACTTACAGCAACGGAGGTTTTCTGCTGAATATGGTTTACCTCAGTGACATTTTTGAGAAACTAAATATTGTTAACACATCATTTCAAAGTAATCAGGCAACTGAACTATCTCGAAATGAAAAAGTCAACGGGTCAATAAAGAAATCAGTTCTGTGGCAAAACCGAATGGAAAGTGAAAAGCTAGATATATTCCCCACTCTGTCTCACTGTTAGAGGACACAGATAATCCGATCCTTCCAAAGCAGAGTGAAAGCCTACTTCTTCATCATTTTGCAACACCAAAACCTCATTTCGAAAAGTACCTCAGAGACGATTTTGATAAATTTAATTGGATTAAAAATCCGTTCAAAAATGTTCCTGGACCATCTATACCTAAATATAAAAGAGAAAGAAAAACTTATTGATCTCACTTGTGAGACTTTACTGAAGAGTACATTTAACGAAATGTCTTTGTTGGGGTTGGGGTTTTAGATACATATTAGGGAGGAATTCTCAACACTCAGCCAAAATGCCATGAAGATACAGATTCCTTTTGCAGCAAACATACTTGTGCAAGACTAGCTTTCGGCTTTGGCAGCTATAAAGTCAATTCAGATTGTAAGCAAAGAATTTTGAGTGGCTGTTTTAACTATTACACAGCATCTTCAGAAACTGTATTCTCATAAGCAATCTCAAGCATCACGTTAAATTATGTAATTTAAATTTTTGTTTTGCTCTTGTTAACCTTGTTTGCTGAATTGTAAATTTTGTTCATTTCGTATATTTTGAATAAATGAAAATGTGACAAAAATAAACAATTTGTTCCGCATTTTTGTTATAACAATTCATGTAGTTTTGTTTCTGTAGCGTAAAGTCCTTTTAAACTGAATTTGGTAATACAGACAATATGTGAAGAATATATGAAAATTACTATTTTTATTAATAAAATAGGCTGGCGGGGGGGGGCGGGGGGAGGGGTTCCCGACACTATTTTTCATCGTGAATGGAGGCCCAGAGGAAAAAAGTTTGAGAATCACTGCTCGAAGACAAACAGTTCGTAGTACTGACACATCCACATACCAGTTGGCGAGTATGTTGGCAACAGCAACTACACTGACTTTGTACATCACGTCAGTCAGCTAGTATTCAGGGATAGTGACACTGAGTTCAGTTTCGATGTAGTCTCCCTCTTTTTTAGAGTTCCACTTTCTGATTCCTTGGAACTAATCACAGAAAAGTTCGAAGATTGTTTCACAGAAGTTTTAAGGCACAGACGGCCCTCATCAAATTTTCCCTTCGATGGAAATTATTATGAACAAACCGATGGCGAAGCAAATCGTAGTCCATTATCGCATATCGTGACGAACAAGTGGAAAAGTTGGACGCAAATGCACTAAATTCCGTCAATTTGAAACAAACGTGTTTCTATAGCTACGTGGACGACAAGTTTGTGGTGTGGCCACATGAAGCGGAAAAATTTTGAAGAGTCCCTGAAACATTTAATCTCTGTCTATAGTAATATAAAATTTGCTATGAGATTTAAAAAGAGGGCCAGTTCCCTTACCTCGATGCGTTAGTTAAGAGGAGAATGGACAGATTCCTGGGTCACAGTGTATATAGAAAATCTATGCATACTGACATCAATCTCGATGCCTTCACCCCAGATCACGTAAGAAACGTGATCTGGGCCTTCACCCTCCACAGTCTGTCATAAAAAAATTTGGGGCGAATGACTCTGGCCCATAAAGCTCAAACACGCGCAGACAAGGAGAAAATCCCCCAAGGACTTGAAACGCTTATGAATAGTGTTCCGAAAGAATACATACTAAAACCGTCATGCTTAATGGGCATTGCAGTCAGAATCAAGGACTCTTGAGAAAGAGACTGAGACTCAAACACTCAAACTGAGGGAGAGAAGCCAGGAATCGCTCCTTGATCTACCTTACGCTGGCCCTGTATGCAGAAAAATCGGAAGACTCTTGCGGAGACGTAGTATACAGTGTATTTCGCTCGCTTCAACAAAGATAAAAAATCTGACAATGAAATTTTCTCTTTGTAGTGGAATGTGCACTGGTATGAAACTTCCTGGCAGATCAAAACTGCGGCCCAGACCGAGACCCGAACTACCAAATTTTAATCTGCCAGTACGTTACATCAAAAGTCTTCTTTGCAATGTTAAAAGTGATCCAGATCTCTGAAATCCGGGTGTGAATCGCATACTATGCGAATACGGCATGTCTTATATGGGGGGGGGGGGGCATATATCAGAGTACGCATCTACATACCAGCTGCCGAACATGTGAAGAACTGCAACTATGCTGACTTTTTACATTACATCAGTCAACTACTACTCAGGGGTACTCTGATACGTGGTTCTGAGGACACAACAGGGGTTGCTGACGCAACTACTTAGATCTGCAGATGATCCAAAGTGATCGAAACCTTTAATCTAATTAACAATGTGCAGCTGAGATGGAACAATAAATGAGAATTATGTTTAACGATCAGTTGTCTTAGAGTGCTGCCTTGAATATAACTATGAAATGAAACACATTGAAACCAATATTGTGGTGTAAAGGTCAAATTTATGGAACAGCATGATTAAGGAGTCTAATAAAATAAAGCTGTCAGAAGACCTAAAAGACTGGGACAGAGATTTCGTTGAAACAAGAGTTGGGTCCTGGCTATCACATCCACCAGAGACGGATAACGCTGAGGGAATTTTTGTACCACGGGGTATCAGTGTGGGCTCAGAAGAATAAAAGAGAACCTAAGAGCATCGTGGGCATCGGGAATCGAACTCAGAAGGGTGGTGCAGCTGCCATGACGATGATAGTGAAGATACTGAAGAAGAAGAAGAAATGATGACGCGACTGTCGCTAGTGATGAAGTTGTAGTATTAGTGTCTAAAAGAATGAAGTGCTAATGGCTGTAATAACAAAACGTGAAACTTGTTGTTGTTGTTGGTATCTTCACTCCAGAGACTGATTTGATGCAGCTCTCCATGCTACTCTATCCTGTGCAAGCTTTTGCATCTCCGACTAACGAATGCAACCTACATCCTTCTTAATCTGCTTAGTGTGTTCATCTCTTGGTCTAGCTCTACGATTTTTACCCTCCACGATTCCCTCCAGTACTAAATTGGTGATCCTTTGATGCCTCAGAACATGTCCTACTAACTGGGCCCTTCTTTTTGTCACGTTGTGCCACATGCTCCTCTTCTCCCCAATTCTATTCAATATTTCATCATTAGTTATGTGATCTACCCATCTGATCTTCAGCCTTCTTCTGTAGCACCACATTTCGAAAGCTTCTATTCTCTTCTTGTCTAAACTATTTATCGTCCATGTTTCACTTCCATACATGGCTACACTCCATACAAATACTTCCAGAAAAGACTTCCTGACACTTAAATTTATACTCGATATTAACAAATTTCTCTTCTTCAGAAACGGTTTCCTTGCCATAGCAAGTCTACATTTTATATCCTCTCTACTTCGACCATCATCTGTTATTTTGCTCCCCAAATAGCAAAACTCATCTACTACTTTAAGTGTCTCATTTCCTAATCTAATTCCCTCAGCATCACCCGACTTCATTCGACTACATTCCCTTATCCTCGATTTGCTTTTATTGATGTTCATCTTATTCCCTCCTCTCGAGACAATCTCCATTCCGTTCACCTGCTCTTCCAGGTCCTTTGCTGTCTCTGACAGAATTACAATGTCATCGGCTAACCTCAACATCTTTATTTCTCCTCCATAGATTTTAATTCCTACTCCCAATTTTTATTTTGTTTCCTTTACTGCTTCTCAATATACAGATTGAATAATGTCAGTGATAGAATACAACCCTGTCTCACTCCCTTCTCAATCACTGCTTCCCTTTCATGCCCCTCTACTTTTATAACTGCCACCTGGTTTATGTACAAATTGTGAATAGCCTTTCGCTCTCTGTATTTTACCCCTGCCACCTTCAAAATTTTAAAGAGAGTATTCCAGTCAACATTGACAAAAGCTTTTTCCAAGTCTACAAATGCTAGAAACCTAGTTTTGTCTTTCCTTAATCTATCTTCTAAGATATGTCATAGAGTCAGTATTGCCTCGCGTGTTCCAACATTTCTACGGAATCCAAACTGATCTTCCCCACGTTCTACTTCTACCAGTTTTTCCATTAGCCTGTAAGTAATTCCTGTTAGTATTTTGCAGACATGACTTATTAAACTGATAGTTCGGTAATTTTCACATCTGTCGACACCTGCTTTCTTTGGGATTGGAATTATTATATTCTTTTTGAAGTCTCATACATTTTGCTCACCAGATGGTAGAGTTTTGTCAAGGCTGGCTCTCCCAAGGCTATCAGTAGCTCTAATGAAATGTTGTC
This sequence comes from Schistocerca piceifrons, assembly GCF_021461385.2. NCBI lineage: Eukaryota > Metazoa > Arthropoda > Insecta > Orthoptera > Acrididae > Schistocerca > Schistocerca piceifrons. The sequence goes on from NC_060145.1 coordinate 65,151,740, forward strand.
TATTCCTGGGGCCTTTCTTGACTTAGGTCTTTCAGTGCTCTGTCAAATTCTTCATGCAGTATCATATCTCCCATCTCATCTTCATCTACGTCCTCTTTCATTTGCTATAATATTGCCCTCAAGTACATCGCCCCTGTATAGACCCTCAATATACTCCTTCCATCTTTCTGCTTTCCCATCTTTGCTTATGACTGGTTTTCCATCTGAGCTTTTGCTACTCATACAAGTGGTTCTCTTTTCTCCAAATGTCTCTTTAATTTTTCTGTAGGCAGTATCAATCTTACCCCTAGTGACCTCCTTACATTTGTCCTCTAGCCATCCTTGCTTAACCATTTTGCACTTCCTGTCGATCTCATTTTTGAGACGTTTGTATTCCTTTTCGCCTGCTTCATTACTGCATTTTTATAATTTATCCTTTCATCAATTAAATTCAATAACTCTTTTGTTACCCAAGGATTTCTACTAGCTCTCGTCTATTTACCTACTTGATCCTCTGCGGCCTTCACTATTTCATCTCTCAAAGCTACCCATTCTTCTTCTACTGTATTTCTTCCCCCTGTATTTGTCAATCATTCCCTAATGCTCTCTCTGAAACTCTGTACAACCTCTGGTTCTTTCAGTTTATCCAGGTACCATCTCCTTAAATTCCTACCTTTTTGCAGTTTCTTCAGTTTTAATCTACGGTTCATGACCAATAAATTGTGGTCAAGGTCCACATGTGTCCCTGGAAATGTCTTACAGTTTAAGACCTGTTTCCTAAATCTCCGTCTTACCATTACATAATCTATCTGAAGCCTTCCAGTGTTTCCAGGCCCCTTCCACATATAAAACCTTCTTTCACGATTCTTAAACCAAGTGATAGCCATGATTAAGTTATGCTCTGCGCAAAATTCTACCAGGCGCCTTCCTCTTTCATTCCTTACCCTCAGTCCATATTCACATATTACTTTTCCTTCTTTTCCCTACTATCGAATTCCGGTCCCCCATGACTACTAAATTTTCGCCTTCCTTTATTTAAATGAATAATTTCTTTTATCGCATCATACATTTCTGCAATTTCTTCATAATCTGCGGAGCTGCTTGGCATTTAAGCTTGTTCTACTGTGGTAGGCGTGGGCTTCATGTCTATCTTGGCTACAATAATGCGTTCACTAAGCTGTTCGTAGTAGCTTCCTGTGCTCTTATTTTTTTATTGATTACTAAACCTACTCCTGCATTACTGTTATTTGATTTTGTATTTATAGCCCCATATTCATCTGCCCAGAAGTCTTGTTCCATTTTCTAACCTACCTGCCCGATTAAGAGATCTGACATTCGACACTCCGATCTGTACAACGCCAATTTTGTTTCTCCTGGACAGCCTCCTGAGTAGTTGCCACCCAGAGATCTGAATAGGGGACTATTTTACCTCCGGAATATTTTACCCAAGAAGATGTTATTTCCTTTATAACCAATTCTGTGTCATTCACTGGTCATGGCACGACAGAAAATGTCAAGTTTACATTAATATTGCTGCAATAAAATACAATATTGCAGTCTAACTAATAATATTAAAACGAATACCATAAAACATTAAGTTAAAAACTAGATAACAAATTACTTTACAATAATAAGACAATCAATATCAGAACACAGTGTAGTAAAACAGCAGAGCTGCAGCTCTTTTCGTTGGCATTGCGTTGCAGCCCAGATGCAGACTGTTCTGTTAACAGAGAAGTGTCCTTAAATACTGTGCAAAGGTTGCTCTATTCCTATACACACAAGTTTAGTTCCAAAATGTTCGCTTGGTAAAGACTCAATATCCTTAGGTAAAGTATTAAATGACTTTAGGGCCACCACAGTGAAGCTGTTCTGTGCCTTAGTTAATCGACATCCTAGCCTGTCTATACTGTCTTTATATCGAGTGCTGTGTTGATGAACTTCATTTCTCTTTTTCTAGGTCTCATGATTTGTGAAACTTCCTGGCATATTAATACTGTGTGTCGGACCGAGACTCAAACTCAGGACCTCTGACTTTTGCAGACAAGTGCCTTACCATCTGAGATACCCAAGCAAGACTCACGACCTCTCCTCACAGCTTTACTTCCGCCAGTACCTCGTCTCCAACTTTCCAAACTTCACAGAAACTCTCCTGCGAAACTTGCAAGACAACCTCTTCTGGAAGAAAGGATATTTACACAGCCTGGGGGATGTTTCCATAATGAAATTTTCACTCTGCAATGAAGTGAAGATTGGAAGGTAGGAGACGAGGTACTGGTGGAAGTAAAGCTGTGAGGGCGGCTCGTGAGTCATGCGTGGGTGGCTAAGATGGTAGAGCACTTGCCTGCGAAAGGCACAGATCCTGAGTTCGAGTCCGGCACAGTTTTAATCTGCCAGGAGGTTTCATGTCAGTGTACACTCCGCTGCAGAGTGAACATTTAATTCTCATGATTTGTCTTTGTGTGAACAAGGCAACTGAGCATATGTTGGCTGAGAAAAATCAGAACTGCTAATCTGGAAAAATTGGTTTACAATGGTCAGTTTTTTTTTTTTTTTTTTTTTTTTTGCTTGAAGTAATGATCCTCATTGGTTTCTTTTGCAATAAAAGCCCATACTTGTAGCTTGCAAAATGGCCCCACAGTAACACAGTAATAGTCCATAGCTGATGTGGCTATGAAACATTGCAAAGTATATTGTTAGTAAGTACTATTGTGATTTTGTAAGGTGCAATATTTTTGTGGTTCACTTATTCTAGGATTGAAGACAAATGTGTAAATTGAAATGACATGTTTGATGACGCAATATTAGCACAAAAATACACGCTTTTACACAGTTTTCAATGTGACAACAAAAAACAGTTGTCAGGATAACATATCTCGACAGCATCAAAAAGTGAAATAATACTAAACACAACAATATTAAGTATTAACTCTCAGACGGTTAAATTATCCTAAACACGACAATATTGAAGTTTAACTAGAAGTTGCTTTGCAAAATTGTTCCTACACTTGTGTTATTTTGTTGGTCAGTACTGCGAAAATCGTCCAATTCCGGTTCAAAGTTGGGTACTATTTTTAGGATGCCAATCAAGTCTATGGTGGATGGTTAGTTATGTGATAAATTGAGCAAAAGATTTCCCAAGGTCGTTCGAGTTTACAGTGGACGCAAGCTGGAGAACCAACAAGTTTCCACCTCTGCTTGCGGTATTTACCTTAAGCTGTGATGAGCTGTCGTCTGCTAGGCCGCTCTCTTCCATTGAAATTCCTATGAAATTAATTACACCTTTGCTGAATTTTCCAGCAGAAACTTTCCCTATGTTTCTTGTTATGCAAGAGAACATGTACTCATCCATAGTCTTAGAATGTAGCGATATTCATACACATGGTTGGAGCAGCGTGCATATTATAATGCCCTCTCAGTTCTCGCAAAAACAATTAACTAATTGGCTGGTTCGTTTCTCCACATTTCGAGCTAAACGATGCTACATCTAATTTCTAGCTGGATATCAGCTGCTGTGAACGCAGTGTTCACATTAATTACTCCTTTCCATCGTACAGAGCGTTATGTGCTTCATTCTGCACTTGACCCCGGTTCAGATAAGAGTCACCGAAAATTTCCGTCTTGTCTTCATCATAGCCGAACTGTCCCCCCACCTGGGTTCTTACGTTCTTCATGTCACGGCTTTTTTCGACCAATAGGAGCGTTCCTCTAATTTTGTGGAAACTCTATCTACCAATCGCATGGTTCCTACCATTAAACTGCGTCAAAACTTTGGCTCTTTTCTCCTTCCTAGCGCGTTTCCACCAATCGGACGTTTTGTGCCCGTTTGAGACGCCTAAATGCGTACATTGACTCTCTCACATGTGTACCACTCGCTGGACACGTGATCTAAAATGCGCCACTGGTCTCGTTTTGTATCCATTTGGAATTCCGAAATGCAGTTTTCAAAAAGCTTTCTTTCCTGTCCTCCCTCATATGGGCCGTTATACTCACTCTCCCCTTCTGAGTCACCTGGTCGGTCGTTACTTTCTGCTTGGGACACCCCTTTAAGTGGTTTCCATTGTACCCCTCGTAGCGCGGCCTAGCCTCTGCGTCGTCCCTCTGAATTCCAAACTGAAACGCCTCTCGCTGCTTGTTTCACCTTCCACTCAAACATATATTATAGGAACAGTGTGTTAATTACCGTCAATTGAATGTCATCCCTTTTTGCATTACATATTGCTAGGCAAATTTGCACATTACCGCCGAATTAAGTTAGGTGCCATATTCACCTTCCCGTTGTGATGTATGAAGCTCTCATGTAAGGTGTAAATCTGACCTTCATTTATTCAGCCACCTTACAGTATTACACTTTTTAATTTCCTCAAGAAGTATAGAACCTGTGGGGGTTTGGAACATACATGTTTAGTGTGCTGCTGCCAGGTTAGATTCATATCAATGAAAAAGTTCAGAAGCTTAACAGCTGCTTTGTCAACCAGTGGATCAGTATCACTAAGGCTACATGGTCTGTTTTGTCTCCATTAATTTTCGTCTTGTTCGTGATCAACCAGGCCTTGGTGTCACTGAATGCTTCTGCTTGCTGAACAGCCTGAACTACACTACTGGCCATTAAAATTGCTTCACGAAGAAGAAATGCAGATGATAAACGGGTATTCATTGGACAAATATATTACACTAGAACTGACAAGTGATTACATTTTCACGCAATTTGGGTGCATAGATCCTGAGAAATCAGTACACAGAACTACCACCTCTGGCCGTGATAACGGCCTTGATACGCCTGGGCATTGAGTCAAACAGAGCTTGTATGGCGTGTACAGGTACAGCTGCCCATGCAGATTCAACACGATACCACAGTTCATCAAGAGTAGTGACTGGTGTATTGTGATGAGCCAGTTGCTCGGCCACCATCGACCAGACGTTTTCACTTGGTGAGAGATCTGGAGAATGTGCTGGCCAGGGCAGCGGTCGAACATTTTCTGTATCCAGAAAGGCCCGTACAGGTCCTGCAACATGCGGTCGTGCATTACCTGCTGAAATGTAGGGTTTCGCAGGGATCGAATGAAGGGTAGAGCCTCAGGTCGTAACACATCTGAAATGTAACGTCCACTGTTCAAAGTGCCGTCAATGCGAACAAGAGGTGACCGAGATATGTAACCAATGTCACCCCATACCATCACGCCGGGTGATAGGCCAGTATGGCGATGATGAATACATGCTTCCAATGTGCGTTCACTGCGATGTCGCCAAACACGGATGCGACCGTCATGATGCTGTAAACAGAACCTGGATTCATCAGAAAAAATGACGTTTTGCCATTCGTGCACCCAGGTTCGTTGTTGAGTACACCATCGCAGGCGCTCCTGTCTGTGATGCAGCGTCAAGGGTAACCACAGCCATGGTCTCCGAGCTGATAATCGATGGTGCTGCAAACGTCGTCGAACTGTTCGTGCAGATGGTTGTTGTGTTGCAAACGGCCCCATCTGTTGACTCAGGGATCGAGATGTCGCTGCACGATCCGTTACACCCATGCGGATAAGATGCCTGTCATCTCGACTGTTAGTGATACGAGACCGTTGGAATCCAGCACGGCGTTCCGTATCACCCTCCTGAACCGACCGATTCCATATTCTGCTAACAGTCATTGGATCTCCACCAACGCGAGCAGCAATGTCGCGATACGATAAACCGCAATCGCGATGGACTACAATCCGACCTTTATCAAAGTCGGAAACGTGATGGTACGCATTTCTCCTCCTTACACGAGGCATCACAACTACGTCTCACCAGGCAACGCCGGTCAACTGCTGTTTGTGTATGAGAAATCGGTTGGAAACTTTCCTCTTGTCAGCACGTTGTAGGTGTCGCCAGCGGCGCCAACCTTGTGTGAATGCTCTGAAAAGCTAATCATTTGCATATCACAGCATCTTCTTCCTGTCGGTTAAATTTCACGTCTGTAGCACGTCATCTTCGTGGTGTAGCAATTTTAATGGCCAGTAGTATACCTTCTCCCATTCTGAGGACAAAAGCTGTATCAGCTGCAAACTGCTTCATGTGCCCATTGAAGCGTATGTCATTAAAAAAATTAAGGACTACAGAGGCCCTGTTAAGGGTTCCTGTTACTCGACGCATTTTAACCTCATTTCGCCTGAGTCTGCTCCTTGTACTGTACAATCTTTCGTCTGTTATTTACTTAGGATTTGAGAGTTCATAGAACAGTTCCCTCAACACCATATGATCTTAGTTTGATGAGCAAGGCCTTACGTGGGATAAAACGGATGACTTTCTAAGGTCACAGAGAACCGGTGCTACAGACTCCTTGCCTTTAAAACCCTGACTTCCATTTGAAAGTAAGTCAAGTTCTGAACTGTAGTGGACTTATCCTTCTGCAAGCTGTGCTGCGTGTAATAAAAGACGTTATTTACTTCAAAATAACTTAATAACTGATCTTCCATTATGAGCTCCACAACCTGGTATGGATTCAAACGCACGGTTAAATGAAAGAAACATACCTAAGTCACGTTTTTGCTTAATAGCACCGACCCTTGTGGAACCTCTTCTCCTAATGGCGGGATAATGGATTACATCGCTGTTACCTTGACACTAATTGATTTACTTCCATACATATTCTGCCGCTGAAGATCTCTCAGAAGCTCCTTTCAGTCCCCACAGAAAAAAGTATATGGTTCTATTAGGAAAAAACAAAGTCGGTGTTGTAATTCGGTGATTATAAACGGTAAAAATTACTTGCGGACCTCTTGAAATCCGCCAAACTATCGGCTATAGCGTGACGGAAACCGCACCTCAATATACAGGGTGTTACAGAAAGGTACGGCCAAACTTTCAGGAAACATTCCTCACACAGAAATAAAGAAAAGATGTTATGTGGACATGTGTCCGGAAACGCTTAATTTCCATGTTAGAGCTCATTTTGTATGTACTGTACTTCCTCGATTCACTGCCAGTTGGCCCAATTGAAGGAAGGTAATGTTGACTTCGGTGCTTGTGTTGACATGCGACTCATTGCTCTACAGTACTAGCGTCAAGCACATCAGTACGTAGCATCAACAGGTTAGTGTTCATCACGAACGTGGTTTTGCAGTCAGTGCAATGTTTACAAATGCGGGGTTGGCAGATGTCCATTTGATGTACGGATTAGCACGGGGCTATAGCCGTGGCGCGGTACGTTGTATCGAGACAGATTTCCAGAACGAAGGTGTCCCGACAGGAAGACGATCGAAGCAATTGATCGGCGTCTTAGGGAGCACGGAACATTCCAGCCTATGACTCGCGACTGGGGAAGACCTAGAACGACGAGGACACCTGCAATGGACGAGGCAATTCTTCGTGCAGTTGACGATAACCCTAATGTCAGCGTCAGAGAAGTTGCAGCTGTACAAGGTAACGTTGACCACGTCACTGTATGGAGAGTGCTACGGGAGAACCAGTTGTTTCCGTACCATGTACAGCATGTGCAGGCACTATCAGCAGCTGATTGGCCTCCACGGGCACACTTCTGCGAATGGTTCAACCAACAATGTGTCAATCCTCATTTCAGTGCAAATGTTCTCTTTACGGACGGGGCTTCATTTCAACGTGACCAAATTGTAAATTTTCACAATCAGCATGTGTGGGCTGACGAGAATCCGCACGCACTTGTGCAATCACGTCATCAACACAGATTTTCTGTGAACGTTTGGGCAGGCATTGTTGGTGATGTCTTGATTGGCACCATGTTCTTCCACCTACGCTCAATGGAGCACGTTATCATGATTTCATACGGGATACTCTACCTGTGCTGCTAGAACATGTGCCTTTACAAGCACGACACAACATGTGGTTCATGCACGATTGAGCTCATGCACATTTCAGTCGAAGTGTTCGTACGCTTCTCAACAACAGATTCGGTGACCGATGGATTGGTAGAGGCGGATCAATTCCATGGCCTCCACGCTCTCCTGACCTCAACCCTCTTGACTTTCATTTATGGGGGCATTTGAAAGCTCTTGTCTACGCAACCCTGGTACCAAATGTAGAGACTCTTCGTGTTCGTATTGTGGACGGCTGTGATACAATATGCCATTCTCTAGGGCTGCATCAGCGCATCAGGGATTCCATGCGACGGAGGGTGGATGCATGTATCCTCGCTAACGGAGGACATTTTGAACATTTCCTGTAACAAAGTGTTTGAAGTCACGTTGGTACGTTCTGTTGCTGTGTGTTTCCATTCCATGACTAATGTGATTTGAAGAGAAGTAATAAAATGAGCTCTAGCATGGAAAGTAAGCGTTTCCGGACACATGTCCACATAACATATTTTCTTTCTTTGTGTGTGAGGAATGTTTCCTGAAAGTTTGACCGTACCTTTTTGTAACACCCTGTATATTGCACAACGAAATTAAAAGATCACTTTTTCGAAACCTCGTAATTCCCACCCATTGCGACCCTTAATTTTGAAATTCGGCTCGAAGGTGCATACAAACTCGACGACGCTTAAAACAACAGGGTGCCTACAATTGCAAAATATTCCCACAGCTCAGTAGTTCATGAGACGTGTAAGGTGCGTTAATAATGTCACATAGGCACCAAATTTCACCAAAATGCTGCCCAGTGCCACCGTGGAGGTGTCACACGATCGGAAGGTCGTAATTCTCCTTTTCACCCACGTTTAACCCCTTCTTTTGACTCTGCGATGGAAGACAGAACAGCGAAGCCCACATGGTTTTCTTATGAGTAGCCAAAGAAAACATTCCAAACTCTCCGCCACTCAGAATCGGCACGAAAAGGCCGCAAGTGGTGGCACGAAGGACGTCAATGAAACCACACCTTTCCCTGGGGCGTCGATTTCCACACTCTCCGCGGTCGAAAAGGAAAGTTCGCAGTGCTATGAGCAAGAAGAAGACGTTCTTCATAACCTTTGACACTGCTGACACCCTCGGGCATATAAACCCTTCTCTAAGGAAATTGTGGGACTGCTTCCCCAATGAACGTGGTCGTGCCCATTAGGATCCCAGCACCACCGCCATTTTCGCTCCCGTATGCAAGTTGTTTAGAATTTGTACAAAAACCAGATGGAAGTTATAAGAGTCTAGGGGCATGAAAGGGAAGCAGTGGTTGGGAAGGGAGTGAGACAGGCTTGTAGCCTCTCCCCGATGTTATTCAATCTGTATATTGAGCAAGCAGTGAAGGAAACAAAAGAAAAATTCGGAGTAGGTATTAAAATCCATGGAGAAGAAATGAAAGGTTTGACGTTCGCTGATGACATTGTAATTCTGTCAGAGACAGCAAAGGACCTAGAAGAGCAGTTGAACGGAATGGACAGTGTCTTGAAAGGAGGATATAAGATGAACATCAACAAAAGCAAAACGAGGATAATGGAATGTAGTCGAATTAAGTCGGGTGATGCTGAGGGAATTAGAATAGGAAATGAGACACTTAAAATAGTAAAGGAGTTTTGCTATTTGGGGAGCAAAATAACTGATGATGGTCGAAGTAGAGAGGATATAAAATGTAGACTGGCAATGGCAAGGAAACCGTTTCTGAAGAAGAGAAATTTGTTAACATCGAGTATAGATTTAAGTGTCAGGAAGTCGTTTCTGAAAGTATTTGTATGGAGCGTAGCCATGTATAGAAGTGAAACATGGACAATAACTAGTTTGGACAAGAAGAGAATAGAAGCTTTCGAAATGTGGTGCTACAGAAGAAGGCTAAAGATTAGATGGGTAGATCACATAACTAATGATGAAATATTGAATAGAATTGGGGAGAAGAGGAGTATGTGGCACAACGTGACAAAAAGAAGGGACCAGTTAGTAGGACATGTTCTGAGGCATCAAAGGATCACCAATTTGGTATTGGAGGGCAGCGTGGAGGGTAAAAATCGTAGAGAGAGACCAAGAGATGAATACACTAAACAGATTTAGAAGGATGTAGGTTGCAGTAGGTACTTGGAGATGATGAAGCTTGCACAGGATAGAGTACCGTGGAGAGCTACATCAAATCAGTCTCAGGACTGAAGACAACAACAACAACATGCAAGTTGTAGCCACTAGGGACCGTTCAAAACCATTCGACGGAATTTGAAAGTGATCAAAAGCAGCTAAAATTGCTCATACGTTTTCAGAGCTCCTGTTCTATGTCCTCCAGTGGCGTGATCGCGGGGGAATGCTACATGGACAAATGTGTCAGTAAAACGGCAAAGGGTCCCTCTAGCACACCCTAGTTTGACAAATCCCTTGGTCACACCCCCCACCTAAATCAAGAATTTTAAAAATGCACCTGTACAGACAGCATCTGTGACGATGTCCTAGGTGATGCAGACAAGCAGTCCGCTTGACACTTTCCGGTTCCAAACGGCCTACCATCAGGTGCACGAGCAGGGTTGTAGTGGCGAAAGAGCAGCAGTGTAGCCTGCCTGCACGTAATTTTTTGCGAATTTGTGGTAAGTTCCTATGGAACCAAATTGCTGAGGTCATCGGTCCCTAGGCTTACACACTACTTAATCTAACTTAAATTAACTTACGCTAAGGACAACAGCTACACCCATTCCTGAGGGACTCGAACCTCCCCCCTGGGGGAACCGTGCAAACCGTTACAAGGCGCCATAAAACGCGCGGCTTGCCTTCAGGTGCTCTTGTCAAGGGTTCTGTTTGTACAGGTACGTTTCTAAAATTCTCAATAAAGGCGGGCAAGTGGCACCGAGGGTTTTGCCGAACAGTAGGTCTTAAGATGGACCCTTTGCCATTTTATTCATGCGTGCGACAGCGCTGCAGCTTTGTGATAACGCCACAGGAGGGGACAAAATAGCTCTGACAGAGCATAAATTCAAATTTCGTTGAATAGTTTTGAATGGTCCCAAGTGGTTCCAACATGAACATGAGAGCAAAAGGCATGGCCGCACTGTCATCCAAACGGGCGCGATCACGTTCGATGGGGATGCAGCCCCACGGTGTCCTTAGAGAATGGTTAACATTCCCGAGAGTCTCAGCAGTATCAAAGATTGTGACTAACATCTTCCTCATGCTCATCGTACTGTGAACTGTCGTTTTCGATCGCGAGATGTTTTGAAAATCAATGCCCCAAGGAAAGGGGCAGTTTCCAGAAAGACATTATCACTTTGCGGCGGAGTGTGCGCTGATATGAAACTTCCTGCCACATTAAAAATGTGTGCCGGACCGAGACTCGAATCCAGAACCTATGCCTTGCCCACGAAAGGCAAAGGTCCCTGTACTGTCTGCCATAGGGTTCCCCTAAATGGCAGGCAGCACCGCATAACAGCCACGCTATGAGGGAAACAAACCAACAGCCAAACAGGCGAAGACATCAGGTAAACACGCCGAAGATTCCAGTCGATTAATAGCAACCTTTCGTTGCAGAGGTCGCCGCGATATATCCGGCCACGGATTTCTACGCCGGGTTTCTATTGGCTCCAGCTCACTATATAGGCTCGGCCGGTCGATGGCACACCAGTCTTCGTCCGCTGCTAAGGGCAACCGCTATAGCAGAGTCTCCAAGAAGATATCACCGAAGCCGCTGTACTGCACCACCGATCGAAGTACCAGCCAACCGAGAGGAACCATATCTCCGGCTAGATCGACGGACGTCTACATCTATTGTACAGCCAGCTATTGTATTGTAGAAGAAGTTACGTTGAATAAACTGTTGGAGAACACAACAGTCCCTATTTCAAGTCTCGGTCCGGCACACAGTTTTAATCTGCCAGGAAGTTTCAAAGGGTTAGTTTAATTGACGCCGTTGATGCCACCCCCTGCTACCTTCCCGCGCCGCTTCTGAGCGACGGTGTGTATGGAATGTTTTCCTTGGCTACTCATAAGAAAACTGCGTGATTTCAACACTGGCTTTCTTGTTTCTGACCTCTGTTGTAGAAGCACCAAAAAGAGGGGTGAAATGTGGTTAAGAGCGACTGTGACGGCCTTCTGAACGTGTCGCGCGTGTGAGGTGGAATTGGGCAGAAACCTGATCAAATCTGATGCCAACGTGACATCATTAAACCACATTACACGTCACATGAACTTCTGAGCTGTGGCCTTGTTTTCTCGCAAGTGTCGAGACTTAGCTGCTTGAAGCATCATTGAAACCGAGGATGAGATCGCAGGGCGATGTGCTTTTGCACCGTTACAAAGGATGGTTTTGCGCACCTTTGAGCCAGATATTAAACTTAAGCGTCTCAGTGGGTGACAATTATGGAGTTTCAAGAAAGTGACTCTTTAATTCTGTTGCGTAGTGTATTTATTCATTCTAGATACACTACTGGCCATTAAAATTGCTACACCAATAAGAAATGCAGATGATAAATGGGTATTCATTGGACAAATATATTACACTAGAACTGACATGTGATTACATTTTCACGCAATTTGGGTGCATAGATCCTGAGAAATCAGTACCCAGAACAACCACCCCTGACTGTAATAACGGCCTTGGTACGCCTGGCCATTGAGTCAAACAGAGTTTGGATGGCGTGTACAGGTACAGCTGCCCATGCAACTTCAACACGATACCACAGTTCATCAAGAATAGTGACTGGCGTATTGTGACGAGCCAGTTGCTCGGCCACCATTGACCAGACGTTTTCAATTGGTGAGAGATCTGGAGAATGTCCTGGCCAGGGCAGCAGAAGAACATTTTCTGTATCCAAAAAGGCCCGTACAGGTCCTGCAACACGCGGTCGTGCATTATCCTGATGAAATGTAGTGTTTCGCAGGGATCGGATGAAGGGTAGAGCCACTGGCCATAACCACCTGAAATGTAACGCCCACTGTTTACAGTGCCGTCTATGCCAACAAGAGGTGACCGAGACGTGTAACCGATGACACCCCATACCATCACGCCGGGTGATACGCCAGTATGGCGATGACGAATACACGCTTCCAATGTGCGTTCACCGCGATGTCGCCAAACACGGATGCGACCATCATGATGCTGTAAACAGAACCTGGATTCATCAGAAAAAATGACGTTTTGCCATTCGTGCACCCAGGTCCGTCGTTGAGTACACCATCGCAGGCGTTCCTGTCTTTGATGCAGCGTCAAGGTTAACCACAGCCATGGTCTCCGAGCTGATAGTCCATGCTGCTACAAACGTCGTCGAACTGTTCGTGCAGATGGTTGTTGTCTTGCAAACGTCCCCATCTGTTGAATCAGAGATCGAGACGTGGCTGCACGATCCGTTACAGCCATACGGATAAGATGCCTGCCAAGTCGACTGCTAGTGATACGAGGCTGTTGGGATCCACCGCGGCGTTCCCTATTACCCTCCTGAACCGACCGATTCCATATTCTGCTAACAGTCATTGGATCTCGACCAACGCGAGGAGCAATGTCACTATACGATAAACCGCAATCGCGATAGGCTACAATCCGACCTTTATCGAAGTCGGAAACGTGATGGTACTCTTTTCTCCTCCTTACACGAGGCATCACAACAACGTTTCACCAGGCAACGCCGATCAACTGCTGTTTGTGTATGAGAAATCGGTTGGAAACTTTCCTCATGTCAGCACGTTGTAGGTGTCGCCAGCGGCGCCAACCTTGTGTGAATGCTCTGAAAAGCTAATCATTTGCGTATCACAGCATCTTCTTCCTGCTGGTTAAATTTCGCGTCTGTAACACGTCATCTTCGTCGTGTAGCAATTTTAATGGCCAGTAGTGTATATTTGGGGTGGCGTGTCTTAGCTTTCTCGCCCAGTATATACACATATAGGGTGTTAGGGGTATAGGTAAAAATGCTGTGATCATTGGCACCTTAGTATGTACCCAATAAAATGTGTTAATTGTTTTTTTCTCTGTGTCTAACATCTTCCCATAACCACGTCACATAATTCACTACCTGATGTTTTCTGCAGAGTCGTAACAGCACCGCGAAGTGGGCTACACCTGTCACTATAGATTATCCATTTTCCATCACAGTACTTGATCAGCTGCCCAGAGGAAAATGAACATTGTGCCAGGTGTGCTTGGAGATGCTAACCCACCAAAAACATACTGCTCATAATGGCTATAATTATGAAACGTCTCCTTAGAAAAATTTATGAATGACTGTGCTGGGAAACCTCTTACGTTATTTGCTTTTCAAAGAGCTGAGCAGAACTGAACGTACTCAGACATTTCTTTCTTTACTTATTCTAATCAACACTAAACTGACACACAATATTTTTAGCGCAACGCAATCTGACTTTCAACAATCCCTACAAAAGAATGGCCCTGACTAACAATAACCTATACCTTTCATGAATCACTTACCTCACAAAAATCTTCGTTACCCGAACTACTGCAATACAGCGAGCGCCAATACTGCCAGCTAAATAAAAGATATTAACTACTGAAGGCACTAACTACTGATAGGCATAGTTAGCAAATGAAAGATTTTGATAGAGAACAAACAATGTATTTACCTTAATAATGTTCCAAAGTCATCATATATATATATATATATCAGTTCATGACATCCAGTCTTACAAATTCACTGTCTCTGATGGACACACGTACAGATCATCCGCTCTCAAAACTCCGCCATCTCTCTCTCCACATCCACCACTGCTGGCGGCTCACCTCCAACTGCGCAACGCTACGTGCTGTTAACAGCCAACTGCCCAACACTACAATAGCAAATTCCAACAATGCAAAGCAGCCACAGACTGCACACAGCACAGCAAGTGATTTTCATACAGAGCGCTACGTGGTGTTACCAATATAAAAACCTAAACAGCCTACTTCCAATTATTAGCCTGCAAATGATGTAAACACTAGTGTAATTTTGTTCAATGCATGGTCCTCAGTTATCAAACGAGTTATGGCTCGTTAAGTCTTTGATGCAACGCCCAGTGACAACAGAAAGCATCGGTTTGTTTCCTATTACCATCAAAATTATTTTTAATCGGAGCTTTACATGCCCATGCGACAGAGCGCTCCCAACTAGTCTAATGCGATATTCGCTTTATCGATATGTATTAACAAGGACAGTAAAACATGAAGAATAAACTGCAGTCAGGTACCGACTCAGTAGCGCTGGATACATGGCAGTAGAAGTCAGCATGGACTAGGGCACTGCTTCGCTTCGGGATTACTGGATGTTTTACATGTTTAACTTCCCTGTTAACACATATCGATGAAAAGAATATCGGACTAAACAAGTCTGGGACCATTCTAACGAATCGGCGCATGAAATTTTAGTTGATAACTCATTTTGTTTTTAACAGCAAACAAAATGACGTTTCCCCTAGACAATGGACGTCACACGAAAAATGTGGTGAGCACTATTTGATAGGCCTGAATCCAGCAGCACAAAGCAAAAACTAAATTGCAAATATCTGCTGAAACACCAGAGAAAACGCTTTTGACGACTCTTACGACAGACACTGATTTAACTGCTATTAGGTGTTATCAACTCGCTTCCCTCCCTCTGCAACAATTTCGAAAGGACAACGGCCTGCCCTGTGATGCACAGTTTGGCTTCCCGGGGATTCACTCCACACATTATCGATTCCTATGGCTGATGAAGCTGGCGACGTGGCCAATGGGGCACTATGAGTACCTAGTGGCGGAGCTGCTTCACTTCTCTAGAGCTTTCGATAACCTGCAGTACAATGACCGCCGGCCGGAGTGGCCTAGCGGTTCTAGGCGCTTCAGTCTGGAACCCCGCGACCGCTACAGTCGCAGGTTCGAATCCTGCCTTGGGCATGGATGTGTGTGATGTCCTTAGGTTAGGTTAGGTTTAAGTAGTTCTAAGTTCTAGGGGACTGAAGACCTCCACTGTTAAGTCCCACAGTGCTCAGAGCCATTTGAACCATTTTTATGAGTACAACGACCTCATGCACAGGCTACTTGTGCAGGGAATATCTGTGTCATAAGACTGCTTGCCGCAGTACTACTTGAATGGATGCGGAATCTCAACAGCATGCCATATCAGAACAGGAGTGCCATAGCAGCCAGCTGTTGGGCCCGTCAGGTATTTCCCTCTTCACCATCGACATCACAAACATGCTGAGAGATCAGTTGCATTATACACTATAGCACGTTGCACTGTTTACAAGAAGCTTCAATATGCAGTCGCTGCCCCACCGAATGCAGCCGGCCTGCAACGAGCTTGGAGTCTCGGGCACAAATGGCGGGTCAAGTTCAGCACAGGTACAAGCCAGGCAATGATCATCTCCAAGAAGAGACTGCCAGATGATCTACAGCCCTGTGTATCATGTGTGGCCCTATCCCTTGGTCTCACACTGATAGATATCATGGAGTCAGTCTGAACTGGCAGTAGTATGGCAAAGGGGGTATGAGTGCACTTTTGATATCAAATTGCTATCAAATTAATTATGCAAATTAATTAATTAATCAATGAATTACCCCCATCTCTGATGATATCATAGGGCTGGCCAAAGTGGCTGAGCGGTTCTAGGCGCTACAGTCTGGAGCCGTGCGACCGCTACGGTCGCAGGTTCGAATACTGCCTCAGGCATGGATGTGTGTGATGTCATTAGGTTAGTTAGGTTTAAGTAGTTCTAAGTTCTAGGGGACTGATGACCGCAGACGTTAAGTCCCATAGTGCTCAGAGCCATTTGAATTTGATATCATAGGTTTTCCCCAGCTGGTATGTGACCCCTTCCCCCTCCCCCCTCCCCCTCCCCTTCCCTACCCTCCCCCGACACCTCCACACCCAGAAAAATGGTGGTAAGTTTAAATTTTGGAGAGAAATTCAAGAAAATGGCGGTAGATTCAAAACTTATTGATAAATTCGTATATTAGTGGGAAATTCAAATTTATTGGCAGGGATATTAAATTATTTATGTATATCTTGAGATTCGGAGACCAGCTAACCTAATTCATAACACTGCTGGCCCTCCCCACTCCACTCTATTCCACTCCCCCCCCCCCCCCCATTCCACCTCTACCTCTACTCCTCCATTTGTGTTGGAGCTCCAGTCTGTGCTGAGCTGCTGGATAGGATGGACATTAGTCTTTTTTTGTATGCAGTGTACAGTATTATTTATTTAATCAATTTGAGTTGGGCACAGGTAGCGGCCATTGATTGAGCACTAGACGATAGCTCTGTCCAGTTTCGTGAATTACTGCTGGATGTGGAGAGGATATTTCTACTGTTTGTCTAGCAGTAGAGAGTTGCTCCAGCCAGTCCAGCCAATAGCCCTATATGGGAAGGGCGGGAAATAATAATAAGTCAGCAACCTGTCACTCAAATACAGGGGAGTAGCCTCCTGGCTATCTACATGTGTGTAGCTGCTGGGAGGAACATAAGGATGGATAATAGCTTTAGAACTGCAATCCTCTGTCCCAGTATGGCTATAAATCCCTGCCCCCGTATACAAGGCTCATGTAGCAACATCTTTTGGGAATGAAATACACTTATACCTATTTACAAGTCGCAAATCACATTGCCGGCCGGGGTGGCCGAGCGTTTCTAGGTGCTACAGTCTGGAGCCGAGCGACCGCGACGGTCACAGGTTCGAATCCTGCCTCGGGCATGGGTGTGTGTGATGTCCTTAGGTTAGTTAGGTTTAAGTAGTTCTAAGTTCTAGGGGACTGATGGCCTCAGAAGTTAAGTCCCATAGTGCTCAGAGCCTAGTCACATCCCAGCCAACAGAAATGTGGGAAATATATTGTGTAATATTTCTTCTGAATGTAGAGCTCATCATTTTACTACTACACACTGTCTCAAGACAATAAAAAAAGATGAATCACCTCCAGTATAGTCCAGTGCCATATACTGAGCATATTGTGTAGCTGAAAAGCCAGCCAGATGAGAAGCTGCCTTTCGCAACAGCCTTAAGATGCATCTCCCAGCTGCCCAACACCCTCATGATCTCTCTTGCTACTGGCTGTGGCACAATGTGGCGAAATGCATTTCCAAACCAGACATAGACTCCTCAGTGTAAAAAATCCACTTTACATAATCTGAAATGGGGAGGTTGTTTAGTCAATACATCTCGAGTTCCTCACGTGATGTGTAGTTTCCTCATGTTTATACGAGTTATTTTCGAAGACAGAAGACCTCGTAACATACATGCGTTTTCACGTCGGTAAAGTATCGTTACTTGTTGTGAAGGTCTTGTACAACACTATGGTATACAGCATATTTCCTCTAAGTTTTTCCTCATCAGGTAAAAAAAATATATTTTCTTTTCAGCTTAATATCAGCTACATCCTGCATCACAGGACTAGAATATTAAACTCACTTTTGGCTCATGACAAAGTGCTAATAGCATGCTTACCTCTGTCACAGGATGCCTCCTCACTTTCGAAATCTCTTAACGTAAACAAATGCCTCGTCACGTACGAAGTGTCTCAAGGTACAGCACACAGAATTTGTAAATATCAGGTTAATACTACTAAAAAAAATGTTCAAATGTGTGTGAAATATTATGGGACTTAACTGCCAAGGTCATCAGTCCCTAAGCTTACACACTACTTAACCTAAATTATCCTAAGGACAAACACACACACACACGCATGCCCGAGGGAGGACTCGAACCTCCGCTGGGACCAGCCGCACAGTCCATGACTGCAGCGCCTCAGACCGCTCGGCTAATCCCGCACGGCGTTTATACTACGTATCATTTTATAAATTCGATAATATAGCTGATTTTATTACGATGGTCATCTCTCCCTGCATAGATGGAAGATTGAAATTCTGTTAAGAGATCTCACTGCGACGAAAAAACGCCTGATTTCCGCTCCAGCTCTTGAATCATATCCATGGTACTCTGGCCCTCGCTGTAACCTGCACGATACCACATCACTGACATAAAATTGATGGGCTAGTTAATTAAATTGATCATGAGTGTGCCTTTGCATAGTGAGAAATTTTTATTGCAGGCGGATTACACTCGCCAGGTAACCATTACAGACGCTTCCATGATGTTGCTGGAGGCTTCGCACTGGCTAGGTAGTCACTTCCACCGATACCACAATGAGTGGTAACCATCGTCAGATATCTGAAGACAAACAACGCTAATTGCGTTCTGTCTCACAGTTGCCTCGTCATGCTGCTGGAAGTAAGTCACTTAGAATCATTGTGGTATACTGCTCCTGAAATAATCCTGCGAGACCTGGCAGTCTATGGAGGCAGCAGGGTGTTTCATTCTCTTCTCCACATCTGCGACGCACCCGCCCATCCCCACCCCACCACTGAGTCGCTTGTGAACACCTGCCACCACTGCCTCCGTGTCGCGAAGCTCCACATTCACGTCAAAGCTGTACCGCACCCGTCCGATAACCCACTGCTCGCCATGCTGGACTGCTGTTAATGATTCTAGATTCGTAAAAGTTGTCCTAACCTTCTGAGAAGGACTGGGCACTTAAATGTCGCCAGGGTAAACACCAGGATGTCGAATAATATGCTCCCATTCATCCCTCCTGCAAACCGAAACGTTGTGAGATGTGTGTTCGAAATGTCCCGTAAAGGCTGACGCAGTGAATAATTACAAAATACCTGTCTACTGACCGCCACATCCAAAACATATACGAGTCTACAGACCCAGGTTTCCCTCAGAATACAGCCCTATAGAAGCGTTCCTATTGGCTCCCGCCAAATTAGTGGGTAAACAGTTCGAGAACTCAAATGGAAATCCCTGGAGGGAATGTGACTTTTTTTTTTTCAAGGAACACTATTGAGAATCAACATTTGAAGCTGACTGCAGAAGGACTCTACTGTCGCCAACATGCATTTCTCGTATGGACCACGAAGATAAGAAAAAATAAATTTGCGCTCATATGGAGACATATAGATAGTCTTTTTCTCCCTTGCTCTATTTGCGAGTGGAATATGAAAGGAAATGACTAGTAGTGATTCAGGGTACCCTCCGCCTGTGAGGTATTCATATAGATGTGGATGTCAACTTAGTTTACCTATCAAAGTGTCAGTCCCTCCAGTTATAGGCACACAAAACTCACGGAAGACTGTTGTCTCTTATTTATCGGGAAAAAAAAGATGGAACTTCTGATGCTGATTGTCTCTCTGTAGAAACCTTCGTATTAGCCCCTGATTTTCTCACTACAGTCACTTCAAGAGACGTATGTAAGAGGCTGTAACATGTTTGCACAAAATACTTAGAAGAAACGATATAGAGATCACCTCTCAGCTCCCCTTTCGTCAGAGTCCGCTTACCTGCCGTAATAATATTTGAATCCACCTGATTACGACAAGTAAGAGACGTTCCCGCCAAGTTACAGACCCTGCAAATTATCTCGAAATCCCATCTCGTTCCGACAGCACTGTTCTATTAGTTAGAAGACCGTCTAGTGCTCCAACCATCACTGTAGAAAGCTATCAAAATGAGAAAAATAGGACACTAATTCACAGGAGGAAATTCATAACCGTGCAGAGTATACATGGACTGCCCAAAGAAATTCAGAACTAGAACACCTACAATTCGTTGATCTCGAATGACTGTCTACAAATATCCAGTTGTAATGCTGTCCGAATCTTCATTGACAGCACTCCCCCCCCTCTCTCTCTCTCTCTCTCTCTCTCTCTCTCTCTCTCTCTCTCTCTCTGCTTCTCTCTCTCTCTCTGCTCGCTATTTTTGTGACATCCACCGGAGTAAAACTTCGAACTATAAAAACTTCCAGAATGAGATTTTCACTCCGCTCCGGGATGTGCTCTGATTTGAAACTTACTGGCAGATTAAAACTGTGTGCCGGACCGCGACTCGAACTCGGGACCTTTGCCTTTCGCGGGAAAGTGCTCTACCACTCTACCTTTGCCGCGAAAGGCAAAGGTCCCGAGTTTGAGTCTCAGTCCAACACATAGCTTTAATCTGCCAGGAAGTTTCTTATAAAAACTTCGCTAACGTTAGCTGGGAGAGAACTCAATAATATTTTACCATATCTCTCTCCTTCGATATATCTGAAAACAAATACCGTCTGCATGTTGACATCGACCACATGTCGTGATCCTATTAAATATACATGTATTGGTCCACTGGAAAGGCGACCAGTGATCTAAGTCGTTTCCACGGACATGGGTAAAGTTTTGTCGCCTATACATGGACTTTGCCGTTGGTGATGAGGCTTGCATGCCTCAACGATACAGGTAGCCGAACCGTAAGTGCAACTACAACGGAGGGGTATCTGTTGAGAGGCCAGACAAACGTGTGGTTCCTGAAGAGGGGCAGCAGCCTTTTCAGTAGTTGTAGGGGCACCAGTCTGGATGATTGACTGATCTGGCTTGTAACACTAACTAAAAACGGCCTTGCTGTGCTGGTACTGCGAACAGCTGAAATCAAGGTGAAACTACAGTCGTAATTTTTCCCGAGGGCATGCAGCTTTATGGTCGAAGTAGAGAGGATATAAAATGTAGACTGGCAATGGCAAGGAAAGCGTTTCTGAAGAAGAGAAATTTGTTAACATCGAGTATAGATTTAAGCGTCAGGAAGTCTTTTCTGAAAGTATTTGTATGGAGTGTAGCCATGTATGGAAGTGAAACGTGGACAATAAACAGTTAAGACAAAACGAGAATACAAGCTTTCGAAATGTGGTGCTACAGAAGGATGCTGAAGATTAGATGGGTAGACCACATAACTAATGAGGAAGTACTGAACAGGACTGGGGAGAAGAGAAATTTGTGGCACAACTTGACTAGAAGAAGGGATCGATTGGTAGGACATATTCTCAGGCATCAAGGGATCACCAATTTAGTATTGGAGGGCAGTGCGGAGGGTAAAAATCGTAGAGGGAGAACGAGAGATGAATACACTAAACAGATTCAGAAGGATGTAGGTTGCAGTAGGTACTGGGTGATGAAGCAGCTTGCACAGGATAGAGTAGCATGGAGAGCTGCATCAAACCAGTCTCTGAACTGAAGACCACAACAACAACAACTGGAGGAAAATTATACTGATTATCAGTTATAAAGAGAGGGTTCTTATACTGTTTTTTCATAAGCAGTTTGATACACTGTTTTTGCTGTAACACATCGAAGCGGAGTATGTTTAAAGCTGTGTACACAGCCACACTTTTTTTTCTACCATGACTTCGAGGTCTGAGTCAAGTGTTAAACTGATATTGAGACGTTTCTATCCATTGGTTCTTACAGAAAGCTAGGCATCGCACAGTGTTAACTATGTTGCTCCCACAACACATGTGATGGTTGAAATAAAGGACAGAGGTCGTGTTTCTTATTGACGAAAATGTAGAAGACATCGCAACATATGGAAACCGGGAGCGTTTTCGGCATTGTGGAGCGTTTCCGTACAGCTATACCTCTACATTTAGTCTCATCTTTCACAGTGACAGGCTAGCAGATTTCTTGGTGTTCCATTGCGAAGAGACCGAGGGCATTGATTCCTCATATTGCAGCCATGTACACGACCACTGTTTGGGTGCTGGCCATCCCTGGAAGGTGTTGCTCCCACCATGACTCTCTCCACCTCAAACAAGCGGTGTCAGTCAATCATTATGTGGTAATCAACAGCGTACCAGTGAACAGATGGCATGGAAAAGACACCGTCGATATGGGACAATGTATTGCAATAAGCACCACAGTTGATAGTGCGATCAATTTTAGCAGTTTTTCCGTAATTTCAATGCCAACCAATGACATGGCAGCATGCTTCCCAATTTCTGTATCTCTCCAAAACATCCCTCCACTTCTTTGCGAGTACCATATGCTAGATTGCGAATGTAGATAGATGACTGTGCAGTACGTCCATTCATGGTTCATTATTGGACATATACACCAAAGTATCCCAGACAGCGTCCTATACTGATGCAGTTAGGTTATCTACATATTTCTAGCACTTCGATCACAGTGCGGAATTTGTGATTACGATTGGCCATCTTTTCCATACATGGATGTGAGTCAAGAATATTCTCGCATTCATAGGATAAAGTTGGAAACTGAAAGATATCCCCACTTGTCTTTGATCAACCCTCTCTGCGACACTCACCGATTTAATTTGCAACTGACCAGAAGTAGAAGGTACTGTAGTCACCACAACCCATGTCTTGTGAAGGAACAGAGCAAACTGAATCTGTAACTGCTGTTCAGCATAGACTGTTCCGCACCAATCTTACTCATGGCACAAATCAAACAAATCAAAGTGCCCAAGATCTTTCCAGATGTGCGCATGTTGAGTTAGCACCCTTTATGGGTGTATAGTGGATATGAGAGTGCTGTGTTGATGTAACAAATGGTTGAGAAGAAATAGGTGGTTTATGCGTGCTGAAACTCCAGGTGGACAGAGTTTGAAGGATATCATGTAAATCAACTGTGTTATCAATTCTGAAGTATTGTTCTGGTGTCTGGGGTCAGTAGCAAGAAGATGCCAGCCAAGAGAGAAATGATCGTAGAACATAAACACATACTCTCCTAAGACTACACGGTTCTGCACTTAAACACACTATAATGTTAAAGCCATGTGGTTTCCAAATTTTAGTCATGCAGAGTGCAACACTCTTAATACTCTAATACAGGACATATATGTCCAACATCTGACATGCATCTACCCTGCAAGTTTTCTATCCCACTCACTATGGTGATAAATTTTAAGACGATAAAACTACTTCCTTCTACACCAAAGAAAAACATATATTCTCTGTGATACATTCATAAAATAGTTTTCCAGAGGTGTATTACACCTGCTGTTCACGAATGTCAAGCCCAATTATGGTTCAGAAATTATGGTATGTTCATGACAGTCCTAAAAAATGATCGTTGGCAACTGAAAATGAGTACAAAGAAACAATGACATCTTACGAGGAAATAACACCATAGTCAGTAGCCAGAGGAGGTGTAGCAGTCTTATCACAGGTTTTCACCGCCCCTGGTGACCTTACTCTTCCACACACAAGTCATGGTCTAATGTTACGTTGTATTGCTCATGTGCGGGATAATATGACCGTTTTGCCTTGACACCAAGTCTCTAGAATGCCTCCTCTTTCCACTGTTAAGATGTGTGTATGTAGTATCAGTCCACTCTCCTCCAGTACACGCAATTTTATTGATTTCGGTCAGTACCCATTTCATGGTATTTTTTTCTATAATTTTATGCATTTTCAATCAGTTCCCAAAATTTTGTTAGGTTTTCGCGATTTTACATATTTCATCGTATTCCCCTCAATTTTACGTATTTCACAGCAATTTTTCGTGATTATACCGAGTTTTCCTCGAATTTTACCGATTTTGTGTCACTGTTCACATTTTTTGACAGTTTTCCTTATGTAAATGTTCAGATTGCTGGCATATACCTATGTGTTGTTTGAGTGTCTACGAGAATATTTGCACGTCTTATAACCCAACTTACTAAAAAGTTCTAAGACTTCCTCTCTCCCCAATGAGCCACAGGCATGCATTTTGAATAGGTAGATCATGAAAATTATACTAACCTTCGCTTCATACCTACACTCCTGGAAATTGAAATAAGAACACCGTGAATTCATTGTCCCAGGAAGGGGAAACTTTATTGACACATTCCTGGGGTCAGATACATCACATGATCACACTGACAGAACCACAGGCACATAGACACAGGCAACAGAGCATGCACAATGTCGGCACTAGTACAGTGTATATCCACCTTTCGCAGCAATGCAGGCTGCTATTCTCCCATGGAGACGATCGTAGAGATGCTGGATGTAGTCCTGTGAAACGGCTTGCCATGCCATTTCCACCTGGCGCCTCAGTTGGACCAGCGTTCGTGCTGGACGTGCAGACCGCGTGAGACGACGCTTCATCCAGTCCCAAACATGCTCAATGGGGGACAGATCCGGAGATCTTGCTGGCCAGGGTAGTTGACTTACACCTTCTAGAGCACGTTGGGTGGCACGGGATACATGCGGACGTGCATTGTCCTGTTGGAACAGCAAGTTCCCTTGCCGGTCTAGGAATGGTAGAACGATGGGTTCGATGACGGTTTGGATGTACCGTGCACTATTCAGTGTCCCCTCGACGATCACCAGTGGTGTACGGCCAGTGTAGGAGATCGCTCCCCACACCATGATGCCGGGTGTTGGCCCTGTGTGCCTCGGTCGTATGCAGTCCTGATTGTGGCGCTCACCTGCACGGCGCCAAACACGCATACGACCATCATTGGCACCAAGGCAGAAGCGACTCTCATCGCTGAAGACGACACGTCTCCATTCGTCCCTCCATTCACGCCTGTCGCGACACCACTGGAGGCGGGCTGCACGATGTTGGGGCGTGAGCGGAAGACGGCCTAACGGTGTGCGGGACCATAGCCCAGCTTCATGGAGACGGTTGCGAATGGTCCTCGCCGATACCCCAGGAGCAACAGTGTCCCTAATTTGCTGGGAAGTGGCGGTGCGGTCCCCTACGGCACTGCGTAGGATCCTACGGTCTTGGCGTGCATCCGTGCGTCGCTGCGGTCCGGTCCCAGGTCGACGGGCACGTGCACCTTCCGCCGACCACTGGCGACAACATCGATGTACTGTGGAGACCTCACGCCCCACGTGTTGAGCAATTCGGCGGTACGTCCACCCGGCCTCCCGCATGCCCACTACACGCCCTCGCTCAAAGTCCGTCAACTGCACATACGGTTCACGTCCACGCTGTCGCGGCATGCTACCAGTGTTAAAGACTGCGATGGAGCTCCGTATGCCACGGCAAACTGGCTGACACTGACGGCGGCGGTGCACAAATGCTGCGCAGCTAGCGCCATTCGACGGCCAACACCGCGGTTCCTGGTGTGTCCGCTGTGCCGTGCGTGTGATCATTGCTTGTACAGCCCTCTCGCAGTGTCCGGAGCAAGTATGGTGGGTCTGACACGCCGGTGTCAATGTGTTCTTTTTTCCATTTCCAGGAGTGTATATGAGGCTCAATGAGTGATATCAGATGATGGATGTATTGGAAACTCGAAGCCTGGAAATAATTCGGTGTACTGCTCTGACCCATCAGAGAGCTTGTCATCAGACTCATGTAGTGCTGCATTTGATGGAAACTCAAAGTCTGGGAACTGTTCTACATGTTCATTTCGCTTCCACTCCATCATGTGGCGATCTGCAACAGGAAGTTGACATGTGTACAAAGTTGATCTCTGTTGTAGCTCAGATTTTATTTTTGTCATAAGACGCCACAGTAGC
The DNA here is from genome assembly GCF_021461385.2 of Schistocerca piceifrons. NCBI lineage: Eukaryota > Metazoa > Arthropoda > Insecta > Orthoptera > Acrididae > Schistocerca > Schistocerca piceifrons. The sequence goes on from NC_060145.1 coordinate 65,177,789, forward strand.
ATCTGTAACAGATACCTGACGAGTGTAAACTGACTACAGGAAAAATTACTCACCAAGCAAAGGGACTCTCATGATCAATTTAACTAATTAGCCTATCAATTTGATACTAGTGACGTGGTGCTTCAAATGGTTCAAATGGCTCTGATCGCTATGGGACTTAGCATCTGAGGTCATCAGTCCCCTAGAACTTAGAACTACTTAAACCTAACTAACCTAAGGCCATCACACACATCCATGCCCGAGGCAGGATTCGAACCTGGAACCGTAGCGGTCGCGCGGTTCCAGACTGAAGTGCCTAGAACCGTTCGGCCACCCCGGCTGGCCTGACGTAGTGGCAAGCAGATGGAAGTGAGGGGCAGGGTACCATGGATATGATTCAAAAGTTGGAGCTGCAATCAGCCGTTTTTTCGTTGCAGCGAGATCTTTTGATGAAATTGCTATCTTCCACCTACTCAGGGACAGATGATCATTGCAATAAAATCAGTTATATTACCGAATTTATTAAGTGATTCACGGTATAAAACTGATATTTGCACTTTTCCGCCATGTGTACAAGAAAAAGCTTTATTTCCATCCTATCTGGCAGCTTTGCACAGACTGAAACCCACTCTCAAGTGTGGAGAGGAGGGGGTGTGGGGGGAGGGGAGTGGAGTGGAGTGGAGTGGAGTGGGGAGGGTCAACAGCGCCCTCTGGTGGTGATGTTGTGAACTATGTCAGCTGGTCTCTGAACCTCAAGGTAACACACAAAATTTGATTTTCCCTCCAATAAATTTGAATTTACGGCCAAAATTCGAATTTACCATGAAATTTTGAATCTCCTGCCATTGTTTGAATTTCCCACCAAAATTTGAATTTCATTCCATTTTTCTAGGTGTAAGGGGTGGGTGGTGAAGGAGGGGTGGGGAGGGGAGGGGAGGCGTGGGGAGGGGAGGGGAAGGGGACACGTGCTGGCTGAGAAAACAAATGATGTTATCAAGAGGTGAGAGTAATGAATTGATCCATTAATTAATTTGCATAATTAATTTGATATCAATTTGGTATCAAAAGTGGGCTCATTCTCCCTTTGCCTTTCTACTGCTGGCACTTGTGGAAGATGCACATATGGAGGGTGAGAGGTGAAGTGCTGGACCCCACGACGACGCTGCCCTCAGATTGTGTCATCATGTTGTTACCAGAGCAGTGCTCGAGTATGCTGCCATGGTGTAGGAGAAACAATTGTGACACATAATAATGGTCCTGAAGCCGATGCAGAAAAAGGGCTTAGGCTGACGCTGCACCTTCCCGCCAGAATTCCGACACACGAAGATAGATTCCAGCAATTTGCAAGAAGATTCTATGCAGGAGAGTGGGAACTGACTCATCAGTGCAATGGGCAACCAAATGTACTGGCGACAAGACATGAGATGGCTGGACCTGTTGTGTGACTAGTCCTGCCACACAGCAAAAAGGGAGAAGAAAGACAATGTGACAACAACAGAAAGCAACCATCACTGTGAGGCATCAAAATTCAACCCAAGTTAGAAGCAGGAACAGCAGCAACTTTTAACCTGCAATAAAACGAGGCAGGAAGCCCATGGAAGTCACATGTGAGTGAGTGAGTGAGACCCCTCATAATACCTGCCATCGCTGATGTTATAATAGCCTAGTGGACTCTGTTTCCTTCCTCTAGCTTCAGCAATTCTAAAAGTTCTCGTCTGTTAGTTACTAAGAGATCTATGATGTTGTACTCATGAACTGGTTTGTTAACAAACTGCTTGAAGCAGTTTTTCAGAAATGATGTTCAGAAGACTCCCACGTGCATCACTGTCTCTCTTTTGATATCATGGTTTTATGATTCTGTAGTTGAGACGTTGAAACCTCTCCCTATTACATCAATGTCATCAGGAAATAGCATACATTCACGGCATTCTCCAAGTTTTCTCTGAAATGTTCAGTCACTGTTGCACCTGAGGTAGATGATCTATGAAAGCACTCGGTGGCTGGTATCATATTTGAGGGACCAGTAATACTTGCCTTCACCCACATTATTCCGCATTCGAAATTGTAATAACCTTTATTTATATATTTATTTGTCCATATAAATCTCTTTTTCAGTACATATACCGTAACATATATTGTACACAGGATATTGGACAGGAAACTTTTTTATGTAATGGTTTTGGAAACATCGAACAAACATTGTTTAAATTTTTATAACACATTGGATCTTGTTGTGACTGACAATTTGCAATTTTTCACAAACACAACTTTTATTGATGTAAGTTCACAAGGTTGATGACTGAACAGCAAACGAAAGGTAATAATAACGATGCCAGTAAAAGTCTCCCAATTGAGGCAAACAAAACTTCACTTCTAATTTTCCACAAAGGTTCATGGTAACACACACACACACTAGTAAGAGTCCAATTCAGAGACGAAGATGTAATCGTGAGCTGTCGAAGTACACAAGGTCGGCATCTGGAGTGAACTGAACTTCACGGCTGGTTCTAGCCCCTAATTAGCTGTCTCCAGCCAATCAGGTTTTGGTGTAATGATACTTCCTGCAGGCCATGGCTCGAGCTCCCCCTGCAGGAAGTAGTGCTCAGAATGTCTGTTTCCATTATTTTGTATGTAAATAGCCAGTGTTTACCATGGTGCTTTTGGTAAGCCTTGGACATAGACAACCTCATCCTCTGTGGTGTAATTCGGGTTGCCGGTCCTCAGGGGCTACCGTGGCTCCAGCATAACACGCCTCCCCCATTGGAAAAGTTGGTGTGGCATGGGCGACCATGGGGAGAAAGTACCAATACAGCCCGGTGCCATAGGCTGATCTGCAGCTAAGTCCTCCTGAAGGAGGCGGTGGAACCCGGCCCCCAGAGAGCAGGGCGCCACCTTCCGTGTGAGGAGGCTGGAACGCTGCAGCAGTGGCAGTTGCGAGGTGCCATTGGGCTGAGCATGTGGCATGGGGACGTCTGCGTCATCCAACCGTGGTGGCGCCAAAGAGGGGCTGGGAAGTGGGTTCAGGGGAAGGTCCTGGAGCTGTCCTGGGTCCAGAGAATGTGGCGGTGCAGGGCTAGCAGCTGGCATCTGCTGGCTACCTCCGGGAAGATAATCCACCAACTGAGGAGACGGCATCAACATAGGCCCCAGAGAAGGGACCGGCGATGGTAGAGAGAGAGGAGCCGGTGTTTGGGGCTGCGGCTGCTCAAGGAAACAAGGACGCAATTGGTTGTGGTGACGCAAAACCACCCTGTCGTCCAGGCATACATCGAACAGTTGTCAACCACAGGGCCAGATAAGGACGCCTGGAAGCCAGCTGGGCTGGGGCCCAAAACCGTGAGCACACACCTTGGAGCTGGATGAATATCGGGAAGTGCCTGGCAGAGTACGAGGTCCAACATGTGGCAGGAGGAGATGGAGAGTGTGCGAGGCTGGCGACCATGGAGCAGTTCAGCTGGACTCTTGACACCCACTGGTGTGGCCCTGTAGGTACTGAGGAATAATGTAACAGCTTCTTCTGGAGAATGGTCATCCATGTACTTCTTCATCTGAGTTTCAAAAGTGCGAACAAGGTGCTCCACCTCTCCATTGAATTGGGGATGGAGAGGAGGGGTAAAGATGTGGTGGATGCCATTATCATGGCAGAATTTGGCGAACTCTTGATTGCGAAATTGCAGGCCGTTGTCTGATACGAAGGTGACAGGAAGGCCTTCAATGGAAAATATTTTTTGACAGGGTCATGATGGTATTCTCTGTGGTGATAGAGGAGCATCGGATAATGAAAGGGAAGTGGGAGTAGGTATCCGTGATGAGTAACCAGTATGCGCCGAGGAAGGGTCCCACAAAATCCACATGGATGCATCCCATGGGAGGGAAGTGGCTGGCCAGGTTGGAAGGTCTGGGGTAGTGTGGGAAGGGCCTGGGTACACTGCTGACAACCCTGGACCATGCACTCCATGTCCAATCATGCCTACCCAGAAGACATGGCGACGTGCGAGGGTTTTCGTCCAGGCAATACCCTAGTGACCTTGATGTAAGATGTGGAGAATCCAGGACCACAGGGAAGTTGGTATAATGACTCGTGGATTGACGTCATTTTCTGCATGGAGGAGCACCCCATTGACAGCCACCAGTTGATGGTAGATGGAGAAGAAGAATCAGAGGTCAGACTGGGCATGAGGAGGAGGAAGTGTTGGCCAGCTACAGAGAACATAGCGGCGCAACAGTTGGAGGAGCAGATCTGTGGTCATCGCTGCAGCCACCCTGTCAGCTGTGACTGGGAATGCAGCTAACGCATCCTGTATGTCGTCATCGACCTTAAGAATTAGGAGGTCCAACGAATTCAATGCTGAATCCTGGCCAGAGGGGAGCCGAGACAAGGCATCGGCATTGGCATGCTGGGAGGTGTGCCAGAAATGGATGGTGTACCAAAAACTTGAAAGGAATAGGGCCCATCGCTGCAAGCGGTGGGAAGTCTTTGTGGATACGGGGAAAATAAGGCCATGAGGGGCTTATGGTCTGTGATTAAGCGAAAAGACATACCATAAAGATACGGGAGGAATTTGGTAAAGGCAAAGGCTAGGGCCTCCTTCTCAATTTGAGAATATTTGCACTGGGTATCTGTAAGGGATTTAGATTTGTATGCCACTAGGAGTTCTGATACATCCGGTAGACAGTGCAAAAGGACAGCCCCAACACCACAGTCTGAGGCGTCCATAGCCAAGAGGAGAGGAAGAGAGGGGTTATATGGCATGAGACACACTGCAGAGTGCAACCTCCGCTTTAAGGTTTGAGGACGACCAAGGGTGTCGCCCACGAACTGTAACGGACCAGATTGACAACTCCCTCCATGGTGAGATGGTCCATTTCTTGTTGAAGAGGCTGCCTGTGGGGAACCTGCCGGGCCTGGAAGTACTTTGAGAGGGCAGATGGTTTCAGCTGGAGTGATGCATGAAAATCTTGAGCACAGCCGACGCCCAGCAAGAAGAGGTCCTGAAATTGCATGCACAAGGTATCAACTGCCAGGAACAGAACCTGGAAAGACACCAGATGAACATTGTCGTTAATGGCGAAGCTAAAGGCCCGAAAGGCATCCAACCTGAAGAGATCCGCCGCTGCTGCATTGGTGACCACAAGGAAGGTACCTTCGCGGGGAACCGATTTATACATGACAGAAGCCGTGAACTGACCCGAGAGTGTGATCGCTTGCTTATTATAAGCAAGGAGGCGCTGAGGTGTGGGTGCCAGGTGGGGTGGGGGCGCACCAATGTTCGCATAAGAGGAATAGTTGATCAGTAAGACTGCTTCTCCGGTATCCACCTGCATCTGCAGCGGCCGACCGTTGACCTGAACGTCGATCATCAACTTGTAAGATCCCAAAGCATGTACCTGGTTGATATCCATGGGTATAGGGCCCCGACGGCCATTGGCAGGATGAGGAGGGGGCTGCCGAGATCGGCAGACTGAACTGACAAGTCCGCTACGGGTACACACTGCCCAATATGCCCACCTGTCAGGGCAGTCTGCCCATGCATAGTTCTTAAGGCATCCCAGGCAGGACGCAGCCGGAGGAGCTGGCAGTGCTGGCGAGGGCGCGGGGGCGTCCGTGCACCGATGATCTGCGCCAGACTCGCGGAGCTGTTCGAGGGCGCGAATTCCTGGACAGGGAGACTGCCCTGTCGACGCTGTGCAGAACAGGAAGGTCGGCGCCGGTCATCGGAATGGACGGCGGCAACATCTTCGACCTCTGCCAGCAATGCGATGGACTCTGAGGCGTCGTGGACGCGGAGGGCCACCACTTCCGCCCAGGATTCCAAACGCATGTCAGCCACCATAGAGACTTCGTAATTGAATGCTAGATCAATGATCTGGTCCAGAGTAGGATCATTGAATCAGAGGGCGTCGCGCTGGAAAGGCTCATTAGGGCTGTCCTGGATGAGGTCGTCGTGGACCATCTCGTCTGCGTAGGTTTGTTTGGAGACTCGCGTGTTGAAGTGACATTTCTGGCTGAGACCTTGCAGTTCCGCTGCCCACTGGCGATAGGATTGGCCAGATTTCTTGCAACACTGGTAACATTCGACACGGGCAGCCAACACGTGGAACCATCGTCAGTAGTAAGCCCCGAGAACCTCACAAATCTGGGAGAAAGTCAAAGAATCAGGAGGTCGAGGTTGGAGTTTCATCAAGAGAACATAAACTATGGACTGGTTCCAGGACATAAAGTAGGAACGACGAGCAGCCTCTTGGACAACCTGATGGATCTGAAAATGCTGCTGGAGCCGCTTCTCGTATGTTTCCCAGTCTTCAGCATCCTCGTAGAAAGCGGGAAACGGCGGGGGCGGCGGAACTGGGCGGTTTTGCAAGAGTTCCGTAAGTAAATGTTCCTGTGTATCCTGAGATTTCTTGCAAAACTGTTGGAAACCTTGTAGTAAGTCGTGCACACTTTGGATCAGCTGCTGAAGTACAACTTCCGCCATGAGGAAGACACATGCAAGCACCAATTCGTCGCCACTTGTGTTGTGACTGACAATTCGGTAATTTTCACAAACACAACTTTTATTGATGTAAGTTCACAAGGTTGATGACTGAACAACGAACGAAAGGTAATAATAACGATGCCAGTAAAAGTCTCCTAATTGAGGCAAACAAAAGTTCGCTTCTAATTTTCCAAAAAGGTTCATGGTAACACACACAGAGTCCAATTCAGAGACGAAGACGTAATCGTGAGCGGTCGAAGTACACAAGGTTGGCATCCGAACTTTGGGGCTGGTTCTAGCCCCTAAATAGCTGTCTTCAGCCAATCAGGTTTTGGTGTAGTGACACTTTCTGCAGGCCATGGCTCGAGCTCCTCCTGCAGGAAGAAGTGCTCAGACTGTTTCCATTATCTTGTACATAAATAGCTGGTGTTTACCATAGTGCTTTTGGTACGCCTTGGACATAGACAATCTCGTCCTCTGTGGTGTAATATGGGTTGTCGTACCTCAGGGGCTACCTTGGCTCTGGCATAACAGATCTATACAGTTAATAATTACTTTTTTTTAAATACTGTATATTTATAACTTATTTCTACAACTAAAGATACAAATTACATTTTTTCTTGCATAAGCTACTGTGAGATTGGATAGTAGCAGTTTTTCAGAAAGTAGGCTGTCACAAACTTTGTGAAGGTCTGTACTGCAGGAAGAGATTTTATGGGTCTTGCTAATCTGTTGTATAGTTTTGCTCTTGAACGATATAAACCTTTTTGGCATAATGTGGTGTTACAATGACTAACATGCATGTCACAGTCTGACCTGGTACTGTAATAATGGACACTTTTGTTTTGAGAAAAACAATATAATGGAAGTAGTCATGCGCGTCAAAAAAAGTATACTGAGAAAAGAACTCTCAGTATACTTTTTTTGACATACATGACTACTTCCATTATATAAATGCAGGGAAGGGGTAATATCTTCAGATCTTTAATCAAAGTTTTGCGTGGTTTTCTGCTGCTCACTTGTTTCATTATTCTTATAATTGCCTTTTGTTTCGTGAACACTGTTATTTCCCCAGAAAATGATACCGTACTTCAGTATTAAATGTACACGAGCAAAGCATGCAGCCCTAACTGTTTCTTGACTAGTATTTTTGCAAAGAATTCTTACTGCATACCTCATTTTTGCTAGTTTTGAATTTAGGGATGTGGTATGAGTGCTCCACATAAGATTTTTCTGGATATTAAACTCAAAAAATTTAATTTCAGTGACAGCAGTAATGTTTTACTTATCTATACATATTATGGGTTGTACCGCATTTTTATTTTGATCTGTGTGTAAATTAATGAGAACTGTTTTTTTGGGGGGGGGGGGATAGCTATGAGTTCGTTTCTGGTAAACCATTCAGACACTTCTTTTGTAATATATTTTGCAGATGCAGTAACATTTTCTTCTTTATTTCCTTCAGTCAATAGACTTGTGTCATCTGCAAAGAGTACTGATTCAGTATCCCTAATGTGATGAGAAATCATTAATGTACACAAAAAAGAAAGGGACCTAAAATAAAGCCCTATGGAACACCATAACTTAGTCCACATGATTCTTAAATGTGTACCTGGAGTTAATTTCCTTCCATGTATTCAGTTTCAGTTACATGAGAGCGATTTTGCAAATATGATTTAATCCACTGATTTGGCACACCTCTTACACCATACTGTTCAAGTTTTCTTGGGAGCACAGAATAATCAATTTCCATCAAAAGCTTTTGTTAGGTCCAAGAATAAACTTGAGATTTTTCTGTGGTTGTCCACTGTATTTAAGACATGGTTTATAAGGTTGAAAGTAGCTGTTTCAGTTGATTGCTGTGGTCTGAAGCCTTGTTGACATCCAGAAATAATGTTATTCTTGTCGAAAAATGTAGTTAGTTGTGAAAGGAGAACTTTTTCAATAATTTTCGAAAACCATAACAGTAGTGACACAGGCCCATAATTACTCCTACATTGCTGATCACCTTTTTTATATTGGAGTATTACTTCTGCCATTTTCAGTAGCTGTGGGAAGACACCACATGATTAGGATGAATTTCATATGCTTAATACAGGAGAGAGTATGTGTCTTGCTGCTATTTTTATAATATAATCTGGAATATCATCAATACCAATTGAATAATTACTCTTCAGTGGATTAATGGCATTTAGGAGCTCTGTTGGGCCTATTAGACTGACGATCATGGATATATTACTTATTTCAATAAATGACAATTCTTTCAATTTTGTATTAGATGGATTACCAAATTTTTCCTTCACTAATTTTCCAGCAACAGTTGCATAAAAAGGATTGAAGTTGTTTGCAACTGCCCTAATGACAGTGACATTCTTGCCATCATGCAGTATCACAATATTTTTGTGAGTTATCTTCTTCTCTGTAAGATCCTGCACAGCTTTCCACACGGACTTAGTTTTATTGGATGACTTCATAATATATTTGTCATTTTCCATACTTTTTGCCTCTTTTGTGGCATGTTTCAAAACTAACTTGTATTGTTTTAAATAACTAAGAAATTCTGGTAACAGAGATATCATGTACTCCTCTCCAAGATTATTTGCTGATTAGATACTCAAGGTATTCAATAGCTTTCTGACTATAATTCCTTTTATGAATAATATTTTGTACACTGGCCGAAATGTGATTTACAGTTATGGTTAGTAATTGCGAAAGGTGATACTACAGCCAGTATCAAAGTTTTCTGATGTACACTTGTCCCTGTTAGGATCAAAGAGAGTGACACTAGTTTTTGTTGCATGAGTTGGAGAGCTAATAGTCAGACTGATTGTAGGCTTTTATAATATTTAAGAACTCTTCCCTGAGAGGGCTATGGCTCAGAAAGTCAATATTAAAATCTCCACACAGTGCCATTGTTTTCCCAGTTGCCTTGATTTTGCTTAAGCAAGGTCCAGTTGTTTTGAAAAAAACCACTAATATTGCTAACAGGAGATCTATACACACATGAAATAACAGTTTTTTCAGACTTTAACTCAACAGTTGAGATTTCAAAGTCTCTTTCACAGCCTAGATTGCAAACAGAGCCTATACTCTTATAATCTACATTTTCTTTTACATATATAAGACTCCCACATCTTTTGATTCCATTCTACAAAATCAGTTTCCAAGGTTAAAATGAAATATTTTTAAGTACTGAAAATACTCTTTTTGTAAGCAGTGCTCACAAAAACATAAAACAGAAACATCTTTCCATTCAATATTGAGGAGTATATTTATTTCATCAACTTTGTTTGTTAATGACTGTACATTCTGGTGTATAATCTACAGTGTGTATTTAACAGTTTAGTTCTGCATCACATATTTTTTGGTGCAGTCTACTTCCCTAAAAATGTCTTTGCCCTTTTTATAAAACAGTGTATCTTTCTTTATGACCCATTTGTCCAAAGTACTTTGGGCTGCTTCTATACTATGCCTATTCTGACTCAAATTTGCTAAATGACAGATTTCTTCAACCAAAAATTGTTTCCCATTGTGATTTAAATGAAGGCTATGGCTGGTACACATGGATGTGCCCAACATGCTTACAGTTATTAAGTTCACACACAGAAATTTTTTATGTACTTCATCTATCTCTTTGTTTACTCTTCCTAATAATTTATTTACACATGACCCAGGAGGTAGATCGTATCTGTGTGGTTGATTTACAACAGCTCCATGTGTGTTGCTTAATTTGGGTAGCACTCTTTCAAGAACAGTGATGAATTTACTACTTCACTAGATATTGTGAAGTTATGCATGGCATGCCGTCCAGCGTGTCATATAGCCTTTCCTTGTGATGTATAATCTAATCACGAGTAAAGATTCGCTGCTGTTCTGCCTTGGCTTCAGCCAGCTTTCCGTTTTTAGCGTTTTATGGTTATTATTACCTTTAGATATGTTATATTAATCTATAGTTTAATTAAGAAATGGTAACTAATGTATTGCTCAGACCCGCCATCGGATTTATTTTAGTTACATGTGCTTTCGCAAGTTCTATAAGTTGAAGGCCGTTGTCACGCAGCTGTTCCTCTGCGCAAATGACTATTTATTCAGAATTGGAGGAAATTCTGTAACTGTCTGTGGTGGAAACTTCTTCACAAGTTGTGGGACGACAGTTGTAATTATTTGCGGAGGCATTGGGAAAAGTATAATTATCTTTTGAACTTCACAACTCCTCCTATAATGCGGAAAAATACTTATATGCAGATAGAAATTCGTTCACATGAGTACCTGATGGTGGTGTTAACGTTCCTGGCAACAGGAAGGAGCTACAATGATCTAAAAGTTTCTACTGCAGTTTCGAAACAAGCATTGCGTACATACTCGGCAACGAAATAATTTTTTTCATTGCCGTATCTCTTGTTTGCCATAAAGTCAACCGCTCGTAATTTCTCTATTAAAAAATTACAAACATCTGCTTTCTTGTCTCTATCGCAGTATACTTTGCTCTTAATTTTCGACGAACATGTATAATTCGTATATATTTCGGTAAATTCGGCAATGAACTCTCTAAAGGACTGACGTGCTCTACTATTTTAAAATTCACTGTGCACACACAGGCGAGAAACTCTAGAAACTTCTGACTCAAACATGTTTCGCGCGCCAGATTTGCGTAAGTTTCCTGTCCACGTGCTGCACCTTGTCTACACAGATATGATTTGAACCCTCAGATTGAGTAATTTCGCTCAAACCTCCAACTTCCCTGTTTCCGCACATCTCATACATGCGCAAATCTCCTGTTCACACTTGATGATCTGTCTGTGCCGATGCGATGTGTGTTTGGACGGGCCTTTACATTTGGTTTGAAACACATTTCTGGATTATCATTTATAGCGTTAATGGGTAGACCCTAAGTCACTTTAACGTTGCAGAGAAACTTACTTCTGTTTGTTGTTCACTTCAGAATATTAAAATTTTTTCAACTGTAAAGGGAAATGAGAAAACAAATCAAAGGTCATCTTTACCAGAAGAGAAGTTGGCAGCGCTGAAATAGGAAATGCTGTTCGCAGTTGTTGACCTTCTGAAGGTTGTCGTAGGATTTTGCTTGAAACCGGCGTTCCGCGTGTGTACAACTTTTCGTCAGAGTATTTATTATCTGGAACACAATAACATGTCTTTGAATAAATTGAGCATTGATAAGGTAGACCTGGCGGGTAAACGAGTTTTAATGAGGTAAATTCTGATAATATATAAACTGTGTTACATGTAAGTAGTGTCTTCAGGGAATGACAATTTACGGCATTATTTCAGGGTGGATTTCAATGTCCCTTTAAAAGAAGGGAAGATTACCAACAATCAGCGTATAGTGGCTGCGTTGGACACAATAAAGTATGCCCTTGATAACAAGGCAAAGTCAGTTGTTCTCATGTCACATCTTGGACGGCCAGATGGACACAAAGATTTGAAGTACACATTACAGCCGGTAGCAGAAGAGTTGAAGAAACTTCTAGATAGGTATATCAGCCTTGTCACATTTGTAGTGTTAGATGTTGTTCGTTAGACTTCATTCCTGACGATGTTTTCTGCAGGGATGTACAGTTCCTTAATGACTGTGTGGGGCCCGAGGTTGAAGCGGCCTGTGCGTCGCCTCCAGATGGATCTGTTATTCTTTTAGAAAATTTGCGATTTTATGTTGAGGAGGAGGGAAAAGGCGTAGACGAAGCAGGAAACAAGGTATTAAGAACCTAATTTTCTGTAATTAGGTTTCGAATTTATTTAGCTTGTTTTGTTTTAGATATTCCACAAAGTAGTTTTTAGTGGCTACAGTTAATGAGCCCTTAAATTGTAGTATAGTACAGTAATGTGAAGCAAATAGTGGGAAACAGTTGTCGGTGATGAATAGGTTGTTCAAAGTAGTCATTATCAACAGTTGCTCTATAGTGGGATGAAACTGTGAGAAGTAGGAAAACGACAGTCAGTGATAAACAAGAACCTTAACACTGCTGTATACAAGTAACCTGTGTTGCAGATACGAATTTTAATGTGGCTGTTCAAAATGAAATTGTAAAGAAATCTTTCCCATTCATTATTAGTTAATGCAGATTGACCATCATACTTCTATGTGATTGAAAGAACATTCGTAGTTAGAAAAAGTGTATTGGTTATAGATCATAAAGTAGACCTGATCAAAATGGAAGGGCTCTGTTTGTGTGAGATATGTCAAAGGGTTAATTTTAACTCGGTTATCTATTAATGTGGTTTTATCAGTTTTGAAACTAACATTAATAGCACATTAGTCCCAAAGACTATTTCTCTGACAGTTGCTGAGTCTTAGAGCTATAACCTATCATTCTATGCATAAACAGGATGTCCAAACTAGCAAGCAGAAAATCAGTAGTAATGTTACACTTACAGTATTATTGTTGTGCATCATTGTGCAAAGTTATTATAGACTATAACTTCCAACAAGCCTTGGGTATTGGAAATCACGCCCTCACTGTGAGCGATGTACATCAGATACTATACTGTAGAGGCAGGATTTTGGGATGTTGTGTGTATTGACAAATGAATGTGGTATAACATCCTTAATGGTTATGCATTTTTAATTAAATCGTGGGGATAAGGTAGGTGGATCAATGTTTATGAATGAATTGAATGTGCAGCTGTTATAAATAAAGATCAAATCTTGGACCTTCTCCCACGATATAATTATAAAACATCGCTCCACATATTAAGTGTGCTTCAACAGTCAGACGTTAGATATATATCATTCGTATTGAGGGCGTGACTTCGATACCCAAGACTTCTTGTAAATTACCTACACTACAGATCCAAGTTCCATTTGCAGTTGGCAAGAATAAACTGCCAGCAGGTATTCTGACAACAAAAGAATTTGTGTGGTTTAAGAAGAGTTCTGCACTAGGCGTTGAGCAAGTGTGTGATACAAGAGGTGCACTCCCTCTGTATCTGTGTTGAGATAACACCAATCTTTAATGTAGCTGAAAGTTGTAAGTTATGTTGAAAGGTAGTGGTCGGCTGTTGAAGCAAAGTACAAGTAGTGGTAAGATATAATAGTATCGTAGTGTAATGTTTACAGTTATTTGCGTTTTGACAAATTTTAACATGTACAGACACTATGCATGCATAAATTTACTCATATATGTAACAGGTCATATACTTAGTGTATATGGCAAAGAATACAATATGATGCACCAGCTGTGACTAGTGACCAACTGTTCAACTATTCATCCACAGTGTTGTTATTATTAGGACAATGATGTTGCATAATCTGGTAGGTATGTTGTAATGAAGAAAGTCTCAGGGACCCCTCCCCCCTCTGCCACCACGGGAATATATGGAATTTATTATTATCTTCAAACATATCAAAAACTTGATATCAGACCACAGTAGGAAGACAGGGGTTTTCACTAGGACAATATAACCAGGGTTGCCACAAGCTCTGGAAATCAGGGAATTTCCAACATGTCAGGGAAATATAAGGAAAATTTGAAAAAAAAAAAACTGGAAAAATCTTGTTTTTGTCTCAGTAGATGAAATGGTTTGTTTACTGAGATGTCATGCATCATTACTGACTGGGCATAGCTGAGTATGTGCACCACTTCCTACACTCTTTCTTACTACTTCTCCCCTTCCTACTACCCCCTCAGCTTGCAGGCAGTGCTGCCACCACTTCTTGCCACTAGCCTAGCAGCTGCCGACAAGAGACAGGGAGGTGTGAGGAATCGTTTGATTGTATCTGATTCTCAGAGATTGTTGAAGGAATAGCTGGGGCAGTAGTCATATGTGCATGAGTTGTCTCAGTGATTTGTGTGTGTGTGTGTGTGTGTGTGTGTGTGTGTGTGTGTGTGTGTGTGTGTGTGTGTGTGTGTACGTGCGTACGTACTCATATTTTCTGGCAATCAAAAATTTAGTTAAGAGAGTGAGGTCGTCTTTCCTACATACCTGTCTGTGGCTCAGGTCGTCTTTTCTACATACCTGTCTGTGGCTCAGGTCGTCTTTTCTACGTACCTGTCTGTGGCTCAGTGATTGTTTCTATGGTGAGTTGCTACCTATCCTCATTAGTATTGATTCTCAGAGTATTTGTGCGAGTTATCTGCTGCATGGATTGATCACTGCGGTCTCACTTCATGAACATGGTGTCTGTGACATGTGAATAGCTGGGCACATGACTGGACTTCCACGACAGGCCAAAACTGCATGCGATTTCTGCAGATATCTCTAACGGATCAGGCCTGCCAGTCTGAAGCCTATCAGTTCCCCCTAATGTGCAGGCCCTGCCTGTCAGATCTAGTGTCACCGATCTGCCTACAGGTCGGGTCTGTTTGTGTGTGGCATAATGCGGTGGATTTTCATGGTTTATCTAAGGACTCATGACCGCTATGCTCCTTAGCAGGCCAGAGGCCACAGACGATTGTTTTTAGGAATTGTGACACAGTCATCGCAAATACATTGTACAGTGCAGTGTTTTATAATCATTTTGTTTATTCTAGTACATTTTGGCACTTCGATATATTTGTATATTAAGTGTGGATGATAACAAGAAGAAACTTGTGGCCATCATTGGCGGTTTGTGTGCTATGTACTCACATACTTCTCGAAAGAAAATTCACACAATACTTGTAAAATAATAAACACAACACAGTGGGTAACAGCCAACAATAACGAACATAGTAGAACCAACATTTTATTGGTGATCAAATATAGTTTTGGTTTACGCAACTCTTCACTGCGTTATACGCTTCTTTCAAGAGGCCTACTTTTTTCTGAAATCAGTGAAGGTATTTTAAACCTGTCTTGCAACTCCAAGGAAACGTATATTTTTGTCACCAAACTTGTTTTGTTTTATTGAAATAACAGGTGGTCTTAATGAAACACTCATACCAATTGACTTGCTTTCACCATCTAAAAACAGTTAGTTACAAAATATGTTGATGTTAGTACTTAAGATTGTTGCTGACATTGGAGAGAAATACAGAAGTGCTACATTTTTTGTCAACTTATGTCATTGCTTACCCTTGATATCTCAAAATTTATCACGGAAAAATGCTAAAACTTGTCTGGAATTCAGGAAAATTTCAGAGAGTTTCACTTGGCCAAACTTGTGGCAACCTTGATATTGGTGGGATGTGCAGTGGATAGATTCTCGTAATCCATTCGTTAGCTTCACTGACTTTCAACCGAACTATTGCTTTCAAAACTAATTTAGATATCGGGCCATGTTATAGTTCAGCCTGTCATCATACCCTTCATTTCAAGAAAATTGCCAACAATAATGTCCCTGGTCAAAGCAGTTACAGTATTGCCAACTTCTTTACATCATAATTACTGTATTGCAGAACACCAAAATTCTACTTGGAAATATTGTATGTATTGTTTGTTGGTTTTATAATGAAATCCCAATAACTGACTACATGTCATTGTATTAATCCTTCAAATTTCCTCATTGACCATACTGTGTAGTGTACCCTTTTTTCTGGATGTATTCAGTATGTTAAGATAGCTTTTGTGGTCAGAAAAACTCTAATTCACTGAATGCAGGTGACAGTGAGGAGACAGGAGTCAAAATAAAGGTGCCAGGCTCCTGCTGGCACTCCAGCTCCTGCTGGCACTCCAGCTTACACCCTGGGCCCACCTTGGAACATTAGTTGAAAACCCAGGCACAGGGTGCACACCCACATCCAGAACTGGAGCAGCAAACAAAGACAGATGCATCACCATGACTGCAAAGGGACTCGAGGCAGCATGAGGGGCAACTGCTGAGAAGAGAGCCCCATCCCCAGATGATGGCGGCTGTCGAGGCAGCAACAAAAGTGAAAGGATGTCGGACTTCCACTGGCTCCGGAACCAGCACCGACGATACAGGGGGAGGAGGGGGGGGGTTGCTGGGTCCAGGCAGGCATGGAATGTGGAAGCACAAAGTCTGTGGCAAGTTCATACAATTACGTAGATGAATTTGATTCTAGTGGTGTCTCAGCAATCCTCTCGGTCCTCACAGTAAAAAGAGACTATCCAAACAAACGTACAATGGTGTCTCACTCCCTTCTCCTCCATCTGCCATACAATCTGTAAAAGACTGTCATTAGTCTGATGCTCTGCCTTTCTGGGCAGAGTGGGTGCCACCCACTGTGGCGGGTGCAGCAACTGAAGCAAGGTGCAGTGGTGCCATCCATCTAACAACTCCACTGGTAATGGTCCTTTGTGGCAGAGAGGCATGTAAGACAAGATCATCAACAGAGCTTGAGCTCATATATGTGTATGTGGCACAAAGATTGTCCATCTGTTGCTTAAATGTTTGTTCAAAGGATTCAGCTTCACCATTGGATTGCAGATGGAATGGTCCACTCTTGATGTGCTTCAGGCTGGAGGCAGTGCAAAACTGTTCAAACTTGGCAGCAACAGATTGAGGTCAGTTGAGTCACAATCATTTCAGGCAGTGCCTTGAACCAAAAGACCAACGAGAAGACCTGGATTATGGAATGGGCTATAGTAGAGTGCATAGGAACCACTGAGGGAAAATTGCTGAAAGTATCAATGACAACAAGCCAGTGTGTATTCCACTAAGGACCCGTGAAACTCAGATGCAATTGTTGCAAATCTGCTTGCGGTTTGGGCTATTCAGAGAACTGCTGAGGTGGGGCTGACTGATGTTCAGTCAACTGTTTAGTTTGTGCATCCAGAACATGTTGTAGCAATCGAAGCACTTCAGGCTGGAGACACGGGGGACCACAACACATGACGGGTCCTTATCGGTGTGAAGCAAAAAGACACCTTATTATACGTGCTGAAAGGCAAAATATTGACAAATCACAGAGCTACAAATCTGTCTGGCTGAACATGGCCAATCTGTGTGGATGTAGTGCAGCAGAATCTGTTGTGGCATGGGCAACTTTCCAGAGATCAGTGAAAAACTATTTAAAGTGTCTGTCTTCTGCACCAGTGTAGAAACAATAAGCAGAGGACTTGTTGAGTGTTGAGTCTGGACCAACAAGGAGGCAAGAGAGAGCATCTTCATCCATGCTTCAAAGTGAACCGTCACCCAATCTCGTATTGCTAATTTGGCCAAAGAGGAGTCCATCACTGCAGCTTCTGTGCTATCAGAGTTGGGACTGACTGAGAAGGGCTAAAACAAAAGGGTAGGGGGTTATACTCTGTCATAAATCAAAAGTTCCTGCCAAATGACACAGGTGGAACTTAGTGACACTGTAGACAATGGTGGCCGCATCCTTTTGAATTTGTGAATAATTACATTGAGCTCTTTTCAACAATTTTGAAGCAGAGGCAGTCAGCCTGTCAATAGCACCAAATTTATACGACAAGACTACACCAATGGTGTAAGAGGAAGCATCCACAGCCAAGACCACAGGTTTGGCTGGATCAGAAAAACAAGGCATCAATCACTAAGCAAAGCATCTTTCAACTTCTAGAAAGCAGACTGACAGTCTTGCATCCAAACAAAAGGAACATTCTTCCTGCACAAGCAGTGCAAGGAAATTGTGATATGAGTGGCGTTAGGTATAAATCGGATATAATAAACAAGTTTACATAACACAAACTGCAATTACTGCACATTGTGTGGGGGTAGGAGGTCAGATAGCAAGCAGCTGTGATTGAAATGGGTGAACATCCTGGCCGTTAAAGATATGTCATAAGTTCCCAAGTTCAGTCTGAAAAAAGCTAGCATTTGTCTCTGTTCCATTTGAGACCAGCTGCAGATAACACTTGAAACAGTGCGAAGATTGCTAATGTGTTCTTCAGGAGTGTGACCTGGTTTAAGGATCATGAGTGAAGCTTGTATGCCTGGAGGAGACACCGCAAGGTCCCATAGTGATTATATAATGATAACAGGTTTTGGAACCAGATTTTTAATTGCAAGACATTACTGGGGCAGATTTGGACTCTGATCAAATTTATTGGTTATAAACGGTAGATTAAAACTGAAGAAACTGCTAAAAGGTAGGAAATTGAGGAAACAGGTCCTGGATCAGTTGAAAGAACCAAATGTTGTTGATATTTCAGAGGAATCATTATCCTTATGCAACAGTTGACTGAAACGGAGGGGGGGGGGGGGGGGGGAGAGATACAGTAGAAGATGAATTAATTGATTTGAGAGATGAAATAGTGAAAGTAGCTGAGTATGAAACAGGCTAAAATACAAGGCCTAGTAGGAATCCTTTGATATCACAAGAGATATTCAGTGTAATGGATGAAAGGTGAGAATGGAAAAATCAGCAAATGAAGCAAGTGAAAGAATATAAATGTGTAGCAAGTACAAAATGGCTAAAAAGGAATGGCTAGAGGCAGAATGTAAGGATTTGGAATCATTTATCACTAGGCAAAAGGTAGTAGATGCCACCTACAGGGAAATTAGACACATTGGAGAAAAGAGAGGCAGCTGTATGAATATCAAGAGCTCAGATGGAAAACCAATACTAAACAGAAGGGAATTGTGGAAGGTGTATAGGGAGGTGCTATACAAGGGAAATTGACTTGAAGGCAATATTGTGGAAAGGGAAGAGGAAGATGACGTGGGAGATATGATACTGTGAGAATAATTTGACAGAGTACTGAATTACCTCATTCATGTCAAGGCTGTGGAAGTAGACAACATTTTGTCAGTGCTGCTGATAGCCTTGGCAAAGCCAGCCGTGACCAAACTGTTCCATCTGGTGTGAAAGATGTTAGAGATGGGCAAAATACCTTTGGACTTCAAGAAGAATGTCACTTTAATAAGTCGTGATCACAAAGTAGTAATACAAATTCATTACACAAGAGCAGAAATACTGGTAGGAGCTGACCACAGGTGGTATCAGTTTGAATTCCATAGAAATGTCGGAACACGCAAGGCAATACTACCCTATGACTTACCTTACAAGATGGGTTAAAGCGTACATTTATAGCTTTTGTACACTTACGGAAAGTTTTTGACAATGTTGATTGGGAAACACTCTTTGAAATTCTGAAGGTAGCAGCACTAAAAACAGTGCAAGGCAATTTACAGTTTGTACAGAAACCAGATGACAGTCTTAGAGTCCAGGGGCAACAGTTCGTTGGAACAGAGAACACTTACACAATACCAAAGAAAGCCTTGGTAACAAAGAGGCTCATTACTTCCTGTGATAGAAGTGTGGATTGTGTTCCGTGTAACCCAGTTAATGTTTAGTAGTGATGACCCCAGTGGGAGAACCCTCTGCAGGTCCTGGGGCTAGATAGGCCCGAGGTATTCTGGCCTGTTGTAAGAGGCGACTAAAAGGAGTCTCTCACTTTTTGGCCCTATGAGTTCTGGTCCCATTCTATGGTTTGACTTTCCAAATTCTACAGAAGTGCGGCCCATATGGGGAAGGATGCCTTACGTGGTGCACGAGTTATCCATAGTGCCCTTAGATACGATCTCCTGAACTCCTTTCATGGCTTTGCATCTCCACCTGCGATTCAACTATTTGGGTTAGGACACTTTCCGGGGTATGTCATCTTATTCCGTTGTCTCCCGTCCTTTTGCCCCCATGACTATATTGGCTTTCTCTGCACCCAATATCCAGCACGGTAGCCAGTCCGTTGTGGTGGGGCCATCATGTACCCATTTGGTGGTAGCCCCCTGACAACACAGGGATCACACTGTTGATGCCTGAGCTGTAAACTCCTCACATATGCCAAGGAGCAGATGCTGGTCTTCCTGGGGCATCAGGACTCCCAGCAACGGTCATCATGCCAGTTACCCTTTGCTGTGGCTGGGTGGCGCCCATGGGGAGAACCCCTGATCAGAATGGGTGTCATCAGGGCGGATGACCCGCAATGAAGTGGACGAAGTCATTTCTTGCTTGTGACCGTATGGCACCAGCAGTCTCGAAGAAGGGCAAGATTGGATACAATGCCAACAGGTATGGCCCTAAATTGTTTCCCTCCCTCACTACACCATGGGAGGAACGTAGGGCTACAGCACGGAGAGAGCCATATTCGCCTTGGTTTTTAGTCTGTAGCAGAACTGATGTGGACTCCTTTCTACCTACAAAGCCTCAATTTTTCGTTGAGCACCCTGAGGATAAGTTTGGAGAACTGACAGCGCTGTCCAAGATGCGAAATGGTGCAGTCTTGATTCAGACAGCACGCCAGCCCAATCCTGAGCGTTACTCGCCTGTGAAAGCTGGGTGATATTTCATAAAAGCCTGAACATGGTTCAGGGGATCATTATCATCTACATCTACATCTGCACTCCACAAGCCACCTGACTGTGTGTGTCAGAGGGTACCTTGAGTACCTCTATCAGTTCTCCCTTCTATTCCAGTCTCATATTGTTCGTGCAAAGAAAGATTGTTGGTATGCCTTTGTGTGGGCTCTAATCTCTCTAATTTTATCCTCGTGGTCTCTTCGTGATATACATGTAGGAGGGAGGAATATACTGCTTGACTCCTCGGTGAAGGTATGTTCTCAAAACTTCAACAAAAGCCCGTACCGAACTGCTGAGCGTCTCTCTTGGAGAACCTTCCACTGGAGTTTATGTATCACCTCCGTAACGCTTTCATGATTACTAAATGATCCTGTAATGAAGTGCGCTGCTCCCCGTTGGATCTTCTCTATCTCCTCTATCAACCCTATCTGGCACAGATCCCACACCGGTGAGCAATATTCAAGCAGTGGGCAAACAAGTGTACTGTAACCTACTTCCTTTGTTTTCGGACTGCATTTCCTTAGGATTCTTCCAATGAATCTGTATGGAATCTGCTTTATTGATGATAAATTTTATTTGGTCGTTCCATTTAGATCACTCCTAATGCCTACTCCCAGATAATTTATGGAATTAACTGCTTCCAGTTGCTAACCTGCTATATTGTAGCTAAATGATAAAGGATCTTTCTTTCTGTGTATTTGCAGCACATTGCACTTGTCTATATTAAGATTCAATTGCCATTCCCTGCACCATGCGTCAATTCGCTGCAGATCCTCCTGCATTTCAGTACAATTTTCCATTGTTGCAACCTCTAGATATACTACAGCATCATCCGCAAAAAGCCTCAGTGAATTTCCGATGTTATCCACAAGGTCATTTATGTATATTGTGAATAGCAACGGCCCTACGACACTCCCCTGCGGCACACCTGAAATCACTCTTACTTCAGAAAGACTTCTCTCCATTGAGAATGACAAGCTGCGTTCTGTTATCTAGGAACTCTTCAATCCAATCACACAATTGGTCTGATAGTCCATATGCTCTTACTTTGTTCCTTAAACGACTGTGGGGAAGTGTATCAAATGCCTTGCGGAAGTCAAGAAACACAGTATCTACCTGGGAACCCGTGTCTATGGCCCTCTGAGTCTCTGGGACGAATAGTGCGGGCTGGGTTTCACACGATCGTGTTTCTCGAATTCAATGCTGATTCCTACAGAGTAGATTTCTAGTCTCCAGAAAAGTCATTATTCTCGAACATAATACGTGTTCCAAAATTCTACAACTGATCGACGTTAGAGATATAGATCTATAGTTCTGCACATATGTTCGACGTCGCTTCTTGAAAACGGGGATGACCTGTGCCCTTTTCCAATCCTCTGGAACGCTACGCTCTTCTAGAGACCTACGGTACACCGCTGCAAGAAGGGGGGGAAAGCTCCTTCGCGTACTCTGTGTAAAATCGAACTGGTATCCAATCAGGTCCAGTTGCCTTCCTCTTTGGAGCGTTTTAATTGTTTTTCTATCCCTCTGCCATCCATTTCGATACCTACCATTTTGTCATCTGTGTGACAATCTAGAGAAGGAACTACAGCGCAGTCTTCCTCTGTGAAACAGCTTTGGAAAAAGACATTTAGTATTTCAGCCTTTAATCTGTCATCCTCTGTTTCAGTACCATTTTGGTCACAGTGAGTCTGGATACTTTGTTTTGATCCACTTACCGCTTTGACATAAGACCAAAATTACTTAGGATTTTCTGCCAAATCAGAACATAGAACTGTACTTTTTAATTCATTGAACGCCTCTCGCATAGCCCTCCTCACACTACATTTCGCTTCGTGTAATTTTTGTTTGTCTATGTTTTGGCTATGTTTATGTTTGCTGTGAAGTTCCCTTTGCTTCTGTAGCAGTTTTCTAACTCAGTTGTTGTACCACAGTGGCTCTTCTCCATCTCTTACGATCTTGCTTGGCACATAATCGCCTAATGCATGTTGTGCGATGGTTTTGAACTTTGTCCACTGATCCTCAACACTATCTGTACTTGAGATAAAACTTTTGTGTTGAGCTGTCAAGTGCTCTGAAATCTGCTTTTTGTCACTTTTGCTAAACAGAAAAATCTTCCTACCTTTCTTAATATTTTTATTTACGGCTGAAATCATCGATGCTGTAACTGCTTTATGATCACTGATTCCCTGTTCTGCATTAACTGTTTCAAATAATTTGGGTCTGTTTGTCCCCAGGAAGTCTAATGTTATCGCCTCGGTTTTCTGTTTAACTGCTCAAGGTAGTTTTCAGATAATGCACTTAAAAAAATTTCACTGGATTCTTTGTCTCTGCCACCTGTTATAAGTGTTTGAGTCTCCCAGTCTATATCTGGTAAATTAAAATTTCCATCCAGAACTGTAACATGGTCGAGAAATCTACTCAAAATATTTTCCAAATTTTCCTTGATGTGTTCTGGCACAACAGCTGCTGAGCCAGGGGGCCTCTAGAGACATCCAATTATTATGTTTGAGCCTGCTTTAACCGTGACCTTCACCCAAATTATTTCACATTTCGGATCTCCATCTATTTCCTTCGATACTCTTTTTATCACTATAAAAATGCCTCTCCCTTCACAGTCCAGCCTGTCTCTGCGGTATACATTCCAATCTGAGTTAAGGATTTCATTACTGTTTACATCTCGTTTCAGCCAACTTTCTGTCCCTAGTACTATGTGGGCATTGTGACCGTTTATTAATGAGAGCAGTTCTGGGACCTTTCTATAAATGCTCCTGCAGTTTACTATTACCACATTGATATTGTCATTCCCTGTTGCGTTTTGCCTACTGCTACCTTGTCGCATCTCAGGAGGCATCTTGTCGGGCCTAGGGAGGGAATTCTGTAACCTAAAAAACCCACATGTGCACTCCACACGTACTCTGCTACCCTTGTAGCTGCTTCCTGCATGTGGTGCATGCCTGACCTATTGGGGGGGACCCTACATTTCTCCATCCGATAGCGGTGGTTGAGAAATTTGCACCCCAGATCTCCGCAGAATTGTCTGAGCCTCTGGTTTAATCCTTCCACTTGGCTCCAAACCAGCGGACCGTGATTCGTTCTGGGAACGACTCTACAAATAATTAGCTCAGATTCCATCCCGCGAGCGAGGCGTTCCGCCTTCACCAACTCCGCCAACCGCCTGTATGAACTGAGGGTGATCTCTGAACCCAAACGGCAGGAGTCATTGGTGCTGACATGAGCAAGAATTTGCAGTCGGGTGCACCCAGTGATCTCTATCGCCGCCGGCAGGGCCTCCTCCACATCTTGGATGAGACCCCCGGCAAGCAGACAGAGTGAACACTGGCCTTTTTCCCCAACCTTTCTGCTATTTCCCTAATGGGCTCCATCACCCGCTAACATTGGAGGTCCCAATCACTAATAAACCCCTCCCCCATGTGCCTGCTCGGATATTGCTGAAAGAGTGGTGACATGTCCACTAACAGGCAGAGTGGGCGATGCCACACGACCAGCCTACACGTTGACCCTCCGCCTCATGCGGCGTGAACGCCATTGAACCCGCCACTTCCCTTGGGGAGAGGGTGGCCCAACCGCACCCGTTACCCACGAAGATGTCTTGACGGCAGGGACCGTGGGTGAAGCATGTAACACCGGGGGTGTACCATACGACGCACCAGACTCCCCACTGCCGCTACACTCAGAGGCAGTAGCCTGAAGACGGCTGACCGTGGCCATCAGCACGTTCCACTGTTCGTGAACAGTGTCCAGCTCCTCCTGTGTCTGTACACAGCAGTCACATATCCTATCCATCCTAAGAAATCAACAAATTACTGTAGAGAGTTAAGTAATCAACTTTTAACTAGACTGCTAATTCACTAAAGGCAACTGATAGCTGACTAAACTGTGGTTACTAGACACTTCTTGTTGGAAACAATGAAAATAAGCACTAACTGTCTCTGGACTGTATTCAAAACACACGAAATCTACGGAATAATATTACTAGTACTCGAAAATTAAAGCTTCCTAAAAGCAAAAACACACGGAAAAAGAAGTGACAAATAAGAAAAACACAGTTAATACTTAAATTTACATAGCTTGGTGCACAGCAGATGTGAAGCAGATGGCAGTTACGACATTTTCCATCGCAATCTCCTCTTGCAGTCTGACGACGAGCTCCGCGCCAATCTAGAACGGCGGGTCTTCATTTCATCCGGTGCATTTACAGGGGACCCGGTGCCTTCATCTATGCCTTTGAAGGTGATTCATTGCCTGAAAAGGTCAAGGTGATGGTTTACCTCTGTGATGTTAAACACTACGTCCCTCCCCCTGTGCAGTGCTTTAAGTGCTGGAAGTTCGGACACGTGTCTTCCCGCTGCACTTCCAGCACCACATGTCAAGACAGCGGACATCCACTGCACCTAGGTACTCCATGTGCACCACCTCCCACTTGAATCAACTGTGGAGAGCACCACTCACCCTGCTTGCCAGACTGCCCAGTACTCCAAAGGAGTGGAAAATCATGGAGTACAAGACCCTGGACCGGTTGACTTACACAGAGGCTAAACGTAAATTTGAAAGATTACACCCCATTCGGTTGACGTCGACGTATGCTTTAGCTACGTCACCATCGCTGTCCCAAGTGCCAGTGGTTCCTCACTCTGTGCCACGAACAGTGGGCCCTCCAGGCCACCGGAATATATCCGCCCCCTTGTTGGTAGAGGACAAAGCTTCCTCTGTTGCTCCCAAAGCAACTACTTTGGGAGCAAGCCCCCCCCCCCCCCCCCCCAAAGCAGGGGAGGAGAAGCAACAGTATCCTTTCATGTGGGAGGGGTCCTTTGGAGCCATCTCTCCCAAGGTCTCCACTAATGCCTCAGTGGACAATTGTCAGTCGCTCAAGGAGCCAAAAGCTGCTGGATGAAGAGCTTCACGGTCTTCCTCCATGCCGGAAACTGCTTCAGACAAATCTTCCCAGCAAGCCTCTAAAGAGAAGCGAGCAAGTAAGCAAACTAAGTAGTAGTCTGCTAAGAAACAGGACCCTCTGGTGGCCCCAACACCACCACTCTATCAATTCTGCATCTGAGGATGCAGTGGAGATCTTAGTGTCCTCTGTGGACCTGGATCTCACTGATGCCTCATCCACCTTAGAAATGGCTACAAATACTCAATCGGTGGCAGCAGGTGACCCTAAGGCATAACACGCCTCCTTGGGTGCTTCTTGCCTTCCCAGCCTCACGATAACGCCATCCTCCAGTGGAATTGCGGCGTTTTTATCCACCACCTGGCTGAGCTACGGCAACTCTTAAGCTTTACACCTGCTTTCTGCATTGCCCTCCAGGAAATCTATTTCCCGGCAATGTGGACCCCTGCCCTTCATGGCTCTAAGGGATACTACAGGAACCGTAGTGACTATAATCGAGTGTAAGGTGGAGTTTGCATCTATGTCCTGAACTCAGTATGCAGTGAACCTGTGCCCTTTCAAACCACTCTTGAAGCTGGGGGAACACATTGGCTGCACTGATTGATCAACTCCCTAAACCTTTCCTACTTTTGGGAGATTTGAATGCCCATAACTCCTTGTGGTGTGGCACTGTGCTTAATGGCCGAGGCAGAGATGTTGAAAATTTACTGTCACAACTCGACATCTGCCTCTTAAATACAGGTGCCCCCAAACATTACAGTATGGCACATGGCACATGTTCAGCTGTTGATCTCTCGGTTTAAAGTCCTGGCCTTCTCCCATCCGTCCATTGGAGAGCACTACAAACTCCTGATGCCAAATGCAAACCATCACACTGGCACCTGCACATCCATTCTTCTAATGCAACTTTTTTGCTTCGCATGTGGCATAGGTTCAAAGGCTTCAGAAATTTTTGTGCGCTTCATAAAGATGATTCAAGAGAGCTTTGGCAACAGCTTGCGAACTGTGGTTTTTCAGATTGCAATCTGTGTAAAGGCTACATTGTGATGTCCAGTAGCTGGTCAGAAAAGAATCACACTTATAGCATGTTTGTCTGCTACCATATTATTGTGCACAATAAACAACACATGCCTATTTGTACAAGTGGAAACATTCGAACAAAAGCAAAATGATTCAGTTTTCACTCAGGCATGTGACTTCATTGTTTTCAGTGAGAGAAATAGGATACACAGATGAATGTGAGAGGGAAGCATTTACAGACAAGTACATATAGATATTGCCCTGCAACATGAAATAATCTCCACCCTCACTGGAAAACACTGACAACCCATGGGCAATATGTTGGCAACTGCTTTGAACATCAGCAATATTGCCCAGCCATCCTGCAGAAGTGCTGTCTATTGGAGCCACATTGCAGCATTGTTGACAGGATCTCTAGTACTGCGAAATACTGCCATAAAATATAGTTCATCTAAATGCACCTTTGATTTAATAGCCAGGGTGCAACAGACCTTAATGTTGGATATCAAATGTGCCCACTGTGATACTGCACAATAGTCATCCTATTGTAAAATCTGCTCAGTACCATGTACTGCTGACCCATCAGTGATTAAGTACAATCAGTGAAATGAAGAGTGACATCTGAGGGAGTAGGCAAGTTATTTATCAACTAATTGACAAATACTGTTGGCACTATGTAAATGAAAGGCCACAGAGAAATTTGTATAATGAAAGTGCTTAATTATGTCGTTGAAAAGATTCTGGAGCATAGTAGCAGATGCTTCATAGTGATGTCATTTAGATGAGGTGGTTGTCAGTAATGCATCTGAATTTTGGAGAGGAGAGATTGAGCCAAAAGCACTTGCTTGGCTTTTGGCATCCACCTATTCCCAGTGTAAAAGTTTTTTTACAAACTAGGTTCTTGCTTTTCCAGCCATGGTGCTCTTCCGTTTCATGCTTCAGTTTTCAGACTTTGTCACTGGTTTGATACAGTATATATTTTTATCTTTTTAATTTTGGCTTAGTTTCAAATCTTTCCTTTCTATGGCCTTGAGTTAATGTTTGCAGTCTTAATTTTTTTCCAGTACCTGACATGATGTTTGATCTACAAATTTTCAGTTCGTGCATTGAAATTAGTGTTTCTGCTGTTACATATTATTAATAGTTCTGAGCCATCACAAAAACACCTTAGCTATGCTGGATGGGGTACAGAATGATTCCACAGCCACTTGACCTATGGCGTATTCTTTTCTTTGGCAGTTATTTCTTATTTGTCTTTCCTTCTACTGGAATAACTGTCTTGAAAATTCCAAAACATCATGTTTATTATGTTTTCTGTTTGTTTCTGTCTGCCTTTTCTCTCTTTTGAGAGTTGTAAACTGCTCTTAATATTATGAGACTGCAGGCTTTCTCAGTGAATCTTGGTGCTAAAATATCGATTTGACAGCCGAGTCACTATGTCACTCTCCGGCAACATTTCAGCAAGTTTCTTACTTCTCATCTTCAGGCAAGGTATTGGGTTCGTGTCTCATCTGCATCTTCATAGTCGCTGGACCACGGGCTTCTCTGCATCCTCAGTGCTGATTGGGCAATCAAATGCATGCGGAATCGGCACTGCGGCACATGGTTTGGGGGGGGGGGGGACTGCGGGTCCCAGTGGCTAGTCTTGGTTTGGCCTGTTTATTCCATCAGTTGCCACTGTCCTGCCTCCATCAGTGCACACTCCTCTTATTCTTGCTAATGTTGTGTCCCATGCGGTACCGAGTTGGAAGCCACTATCCCGGTTGACCAGGTTATCGTTGACTCGTATCTCCACCACCTCTTTATAGTCCCAGAAACCTTTCTCTCTACATAGCATCTTGGTTTTTTGAAATTGAAATGTGCCTTCTCGGAGGCTGTGCTCCGCTATCGCAGATTTTTCCTTTTGTCTGAGGATAGCGCTTCTCACGTGTTCGGAGATGCGTTGTGTGGTGCAACATTGTGTCTGTCCGATATATTGTTTTCCACATTCACAGGAGATGGTGTAAACACCCAGTGTTCTTAGACCCAAGTTGTCCTTCATTGAGTCCAGCATATTCCTGACTTTTTATCTTGTTCTTCTCCAGTATCCTGGTAATCTTTGCCGTGGGCGGCCCTGCACACTGGAGGAACTCCAGGCCCTTGTCATCTTCTTCCTGGAGGTCCTCCTCCTTGCCCGTATTGAGAGCGTGTCTAATCTGTGTTTCAGTGTAGCCATTCTTCTGGAAGAGTTTCTTCATTTGCTGCATCTCAATAGGTAGACTGTCCTTATCGCACATGTCATGAGCTCTGCGGACAAGGGTAGTGAGAATAGATTTCCATTTTGGTGTGCGTGCGTGCGTGCGTGCGTGCGTGCGTGCGTGCGTGCGTGCTCTTTTGGTAGATGAGGGTCCTGATGTGCCGTCTGTTTTCTTCTTCATTAGAATATCGAGGATTGATAGGCACTCATTTTCTTCTAATTCCATTGTGAACTTGATGTTCTTGTGTATGTTGTTCAGATGGTTGAGAGGTTCTTTTGGGGTGTCCTCGCCATGTGGCCAGACTGCAAAAGTCTCATCCACTTACCAATAAGACCTTGGGTTTAATGTGTGCTGTTTCCTAAGCGATATCCTCGAAGTACTCCATGTACAGGTTCGCGATACATGGTGCCAGTGGGGATCCCACAGTGACTCTATCCACCTATTGGTAAAACTTGCCCTCAGATTGGAAATACTTGGTTGTGAGATGTGGCTGAATAATTCCACTCTGTCTTCATCAAAATGATTCTCAACCAGTTTCAAGGAGTCCTCTAACAGCACCCTCGTGAAGAAGGATGTGACGTGAAAGGTGACCGTAATATCATTTTTGTACAGACACCACTCCTTGAGTGTCTTAACTAGCTCCGTGGAGTTCTGGATGTGGTGGGGACATTTACCCACGAGAGGCTTGAATAGTCATGCCAGGTGTTTGGCTATACCATAGGTAGGAGAATTAACCAGTCTACTATCAGGTGTAGTGGTACCTCCCTCTCGTGTATCTTGGGAAGCCCATATAGCTGTTTTGGAATCGGAACTCTGGGGTGAAGCCTTTTTACCAGGCCCTGATCCAGACCTGAGATCTTGAGAAGACCGATGGTCTTTCCAATCACAGCTGTTGTAGGGTCCTTAATCACTTGTTTGTAGGCCTGGTCCTGCAACAGGGAATTAATCTTGTCCCTGTAGTCAGCCAATCTTAGCAGGAGTGTTGTGTTCCCTTTGTGTGCTGGTAGAATACCAATATCCTTATCTTCTGTGAGGTTGTGTTTCACCCTGCATTCTGCTGCCTAGATGTTGGTTTTGGGCATTCTTGGCAGCGGAAAGCAGGCCTCAGAGATGATGAGGATACTGGCATTCTACCAGCAGAGAAAGGTAAAGTGATGCTGCTCCTAAGAGTGGCTGACAACTGGGAAAAGATTTAAGTCACTGTTGCAGGGCCAGGCCTACAGACAAGTGGAGAAAGACCTTACAACAGCTGTGACTAAAAAGACCATCGGTCTTCTCAACAACTCAGGTCTGAACCAGGACCTGGTAAAAAGGCTTTACCCCAGAGCTCCCCAGATACACAAGAGGAGGTACCACTACTCCTGATAGTACACACAATAAATTCTCTTACCTATGGTACAGGCAAACATCTGACACAACTACTCAAGCCCTCACGTGTAAATGTCCCCACCACATCCAGAATTCCACGGAGTTTGTTAAGGCACTCAAGGAGTGGCTTCTTGACAAAAATGCAGTTTTGACGTCACATCTCTCTCCACAAGGGTACCACTAGAGGACTTGTTGAAACTACTTGAGAATCATTTTGATGAAGACACAGTGGAATTATTTCGCCACGTGCTCACAACCGCATATTTCCAATGTGGGGGCAAGTTTTACCAACATGTGGATGGAGTTGCTGTGGGATCCCCTCTGGCAACATGTATCGCCAATCTGTATATGGGAATACTTCGAGGAATTGCCTTGGAAACAGCACATCTTAAGCCCAAGGTCTTTTATCGGTACATGGATGATACTTTCACAGTTTGGCTGCTTGGCCAGGACACCTAAAAGAGCTTCTCAACCATCTGAATAGCATACATTAGAGCATTAAGTTCACAATGGAATTAGAAGAAAATGTGTGCTTACCTTTCCTCGATGTCCTAATAAAGAAGAAAACTGACGGCACTCAGGGACACTTGATCTACACACATGGACTTGTACCTCAACACCAACAACTGCTATCACCCAGCACAGTGGAAATCTGTGCCCACTACCCTTGTCCACAGAGCTCGTGACATATGCTACAAGGACAGTCTACCTACTGAGATGCAGTACCTGAAGCAAACCTTCCAGAGGAATGACTACACTGAAACTCAGATTAGATGCGCTCTCAAGATGTGCAAGAAGGACCTTCAGGAAGAAAAGGACAACAAGGGCCTGGTGTTCCTCCAGCATGCAGGGCCACAATGCCACAGATTACCAGGATACTGAAGAAAAAGATCAAAACCATCTCCCATCCTCCAGCAAAAACCAGGAATATGCTGGGCTCAATGAAGGGCAGCTTGGATCTAAGAACACTGTGTGTCTACGGCATCTCCTGTGAATGTGGAAAACAATATATTGGACACACATCAGCATTGCATTATACAATGCATTTCTGCATCTGTGAGAAGCATTATCCTCAGACAAAAAGAAAAATCCATGGTAGTGGAGCACAACCTCACTGAAGAACATAAGTTACAATTTGAACAAAGATGCTGTGTAGAGCAAAAGATATCTGGGACTCTGTTATTAAAGAGGCAGTGGAGGTGTGTGTTAATAACCTGGTCAACCGGGATGGTGGCTTCCAACTCAGCACCAAGTGAGACTCAAAATTACCAACAATACGACAAGAGCCTGTTGATGGAGGCAGGATGGTGGTGGCTGATGGAAGAAACAGGCTGCACTGAGACGAGATCCCAGGACCCAGCGATTGTTGCTGCCCCGCACCACGTGCCACTGCACAGATTCCACTCGCGCCTGATTAACCTGGCTGGTGCCAAGGATGCAGAGAAGCCCATTGTCTGGCAGATATAAAGACCCAGATGAGACATGAACCCCACGAACCCCACACTTCGCCTGAAGATAAGTAAGAAACATGCTGAAACATTGCTGGAGAATGATGCATTGACTCAGCTGTCAACCCGAGATTATTTTGTCATTGCTCTTAATGTATTTTATGTGGAAGTCTATTTAGTGAATGGAGACACACATTTGAAATGAATATTTTCATCTTGAAAAACAGAGCTGAGCTGACCACTGTTTCACTGAATAAGATATTGATCACAATGTAATAAGAGTGTTGTCTGATTGTTATTTTGTCTGGTCTCACATTTCATTACCTGGTGACATAAACATGATGTAATGTCCATTATGCACTAATTTAACTAAGAAAATACCTGCAGAAAATGGCATTTGCTGTGACATAAACTCATTGTATTGTTACTTCACAACCTTCTTAGTATGTGGCAACATTGCGTGGTTTCAGTACACTCACATTATGTGTGTCATTGCTGCACAGATAGTGGTTGAAATTTTTTTAAATATTTTTATTTATTATTTTTTAATATTTTTATTTATTTATTATTTTTCCCAGGATGTCATTGGTGCCATTGCATTCTGTTAAAACAATTAGAAATGCTACTAATTGCAGCATATTTTGTGAAACAATATCTTGAGATAAGAAAACTATGCTACTGCATTTTAGCGACAGTGTCCTGAGTGGAGGTTTATTTTATTATTGTGTTGGTAGATTGACTTGTTTCATGAATAAATTTTTTGATTGGAGTAATAATGATGTAATTTTTTGTTTGCAGATCAAAGCCTCCCCAGAAGATGTTGCAAAGTTCAGAGAATCTTTGAGGAAACTGGGTGATGTTTATGTAAATGATGCATTTGGAACAGCACACAGAGCGCACAGCTCTATGATGGGAGAGGGTTTCGATCAGAGAGCATCTGGCTTTCTGTTGAAGAAAGAGCTGGCGTACTTTGCTAAAGCCCTCGATAACCCAGAACGGTAACTGAAATCTGTGATTCACAAATGGTTTTTAAATATTTGCTCATAGTTGAAATTGACGAGTGTGCTTCTACATAGTTTTTCAATTTCAGCCCCTTCTTAGCAATTCTGGGAGGTGCAAAGGTAGCAGACAAAATCCAACTAATAGAAAATTTGCTTGATAAAGTAAATGAGATGATAATTGGAGGAGGTATGGCTTACACATTCCTGAAAGTCTTGAAGGGAATGCAGGTAATAATATTGATCATTTTGATTGTCACAGTAAGGCCAAAATATAAAATACTACTCTCTTACTTTGTGTTTGTGCAGTTTTCTATCTTAGCTACAACAGATTCTTTGCTCAGAGCACTTTGGCTCATTATATTGTAGTGTCTGTTCTTTGTAATACAATATAGTAAACTCTCTGCAATAGTGTGATAGACTAGAATGTCCTAGAATATTATGAGGAGAAAAACAACTTCAACCTGAAGTTTCTAGAAGAAAGTAAATTCCTAATTTTGTCATCAGCAACTCAGTATTCAAAGTCAGTGATGTACCCAAGACAGTAATGAGTATATAGCACATTAAGTAAATGAAATCAAATGAGCAAAGTGAGAGTGCAATAGAAAAATTACTTATGTTTTTCTAACTGTTACGTGACAGATATGTTGTTCAAATTCCATTATAATTTATTTCTGGATTCTCTTATCAATGTTGAGATGGATCATTTGATCATTAGTATTCCAAAAAGTAACTTTGAGGCACATTTTTTGCTGGAGTCAAACCTTTATGTATGAAAATTAAACTTCATCTACACAGTTCAGTGAATATTATCCAAATTAAGTTTGTTCTACAAGAACTCTGTTACCATGAGTTCTAACATGCAGCTACAGTACTTTACAAACATCAAATGCAGGACTCCCATCTGTTGGCTATGACTGACTAATACAGTATACACAGTGTCACACTGTTTCGTTAGTTTGTCCATGTTTTGATGATGCCGATTCTACAACTGTTGTTCAATTAACGAAAAGCCAGTCCAGTTATTTAAATAGTGCTTTATTAAGTACAAGACCAGTTTTGACCTTCGTATTAGGCTATTTCCATGAACCCTCTGCCAGTCACTTAAATGTTATTTGCAGTGTATCCATGTAGATGTAGATATTATCAAGTGTATCTGAAACTGCCAGATGTTATATAATATGATGGGTCTGTAGATGCTTATTGTATAATAGGAAATGAGATAGTACTTACATATGTACACTCAGTTCAGAAAGAATAAACAACTTACATTATTCTGTAGAGAAGCTACATAAAATGATAAAAACATTAAATCGAGTGGATTTAAAAATGTTTCATGCCTAATGAGATCACAAGAAAAATGGGCATGTTGTAATTATAAAAACTGTACAGTCAGATACATTAAAACTGTTAACATGCTTTAGCTTAAAGAGTTAAATACTGGCACGTTTCAGCATTGTAAGTGTGTATTTTTCAAATAAAAAGCTGAAAGTAATTACTTGGAATTAACAAAAATGTAATATAGTTGCAGTGAACTAGGTATCAAAGTCGAGCGTAAAGGTATGATCTCTAATGAGTAAAATTTAAACCACCAGTAACTGTTGTGGGCTGTAGTCCAGTCCAATAGTTAATGTTACAGACAAACCTAACAACTTATTTGGGAAAAATAACTCAATGAAGTACTAAAAGATCATTATACCTTCCAAAACAATTACTCTGTACAAACAACTAAGAACTTACAGAAACAATTACACACATTTGTGTAACTGCTAACACACTCTATAAGGAAGAATGCATGCTAATATTTCTGTGAACAAACAATAACTTACTAAAACTAGTTTGCTGATGCACAAGACACTTTCCTGTGGGACAATCATAGAAATTAGTTATTTGAAATCATACTACAGTACTAATCATGCTACAGTGCTATTACTTTGTTTCGAGACAAGATCTTCCTTCAAAAGATGCATTAGATATGGGATCTCTGTTGGCAGGTATACTGGCAAATATTTTTGTCAATAATGCTGAAATTAACACTTGTATAGTGTGCTACTTATGTGTTGATGACATTCTTGTCTTAGTCCATGGCTCATAATAAGAAATTGACCAGTTCGTAAATGCATTTAGTCAAACGCACAATCATATTACTTTCACGGTCGAGCACCAGTGAAATAACACTATTCATTTCTTAGATCTTTCCATCACTATGACTGAACTGACATGTTTTTGGCATTTATCATAAACCTTCATCTCCTGAAGCTGTTATTCCAGCTGCATCTTGTCGTATTGCTCAATATAAAATGGCCTTTTTTCATTCAGCAATCAACAGACTGCTTAAATTGCCTCTACATACCAAGGAAGTTAAATTAATTTGGCTGGTTGCAAAATATAGCACAGAATAATGGCTATTGTAGCATGGTTGTTAATAAATGTAAAATTTGACTAGTGTAGAAATGAATCAGTTGATCCAAAATGAGGTACTACATTAAAAAATATTGTATTGTTGCTCTTCAGTGACCAGGTCTCATAAAGACTAGGTAATTTAAAAAAAAAATATAATGTACAAATTACGCACAAATCTCAACTGTCACTTTTATGCCTTTTAATACATGTCATTAACGCATGTGGCGTATACCAAAATAGTAGCAGTGTACAAAATTCACTGCTGTGACTGTAAGGCAATTTACATCAGGCATACTGGAAGAAATTTCAAAATGTGATATGAGGAACAGGTGGCACTAAAAAGAAAAACATAGGAAGTAAATGCACGTTTGCAGCTCACCTTATACAAAATAGTCACAAGGTACACTGTATAAAAAAAAAAGCTCTTGTAATCCTTCATACAGGGAAGAGGGAGAAATTTACACTCACCTGAAAAAGCCAAGAAAAAGATGCTTAATGAGCAGTGCACATTAAAGAGCATCAATTTCTTAGATATCTTCCACCCAGTTACTGACAACTTCCTTTAAAGATTTTGTACTTGACTTGTGGTCCTTGTTCATTGCAACTACTTTACACTTTCATTAATCCCAAATAATTTTTTCAGCATTTTATTTGGAAAAACATGCAATTGTGAAACATGTCAAAATATAATACTTTTTAAGCTAAATCATGTTAACAGTTTTAATTTAGTAAGTTGTACAGTTTTCATAATAACGATATACCCATTTTTCTCATGACATCATTTGCAACAAAATGTAAGTTGTCTATTATTTCTGATGATGTACTGTACGACTGATCAACCAGAACATTATGACCACTGAACTACTATTGATATAAATCCCTCTAGTTTATGGCAGCAACGTCACCTGGCGAGGAATGGCTGCTAGCCAGACACACACACGATGCCTGTAGTATCAGTGAGTGCGCTCTCTGTGTGTAGAATAGGGAAGGCGCTTCATCTATGCGAGTTTGACTGAAGGCAGATTTTAGTGGCCCAAAGGCTTGGCACGGCATTTCAGAAGCTACATGACTTTTGGATGTTCAAGGAGTGCTGCGGTGAGTGCTTTAACACGTGCTGAAACTAAGGTGAAACCACATTCAGATGTTGTGGGATTGGGCAGCCACCTCTCATTACAGATGCTAGACAGGCTGCAAACTTTGGTGTAATTAACATCAGCCTTCAGTGGTGGGCAGAGTAATAGTGTGTCTAAACACACAGTGCACCAAACACTGTAACAATGGACTTCTGCAGCTGACTACCCATGCATGTGCCAATGTTAACACCACGACATCGATAACTATGACTGAAATGGGCCCGTGACCATTGACACTGGACAGCGTGTTGCATAGTCTGATGAATCCCGATACATTCATCATCATGCCATTGGGAGATCACGAATCTGTCATCTTCAAGGGGAACAGCTCCTCGATACATGTACTGCTGGACAGAGACAAGCTGGCGGCAGCTCCATTATGCTCTGGGGCACATTCATGTAGGCATCCATGATGGAGCTCATGCAAGATACCACGATGGCAAGGAGTATTGTACATCAGTTGCAGACCACGGACACTCTGTCATAATGATGATGTTTCCAGACAGTAGTGGCATTATTCAAAAAAATAGTGCACCATGTCACGTGGCCAGTAGTGTGAGTGGTTCAAGGAACACAGTGGTGAGTTCAAATTGATGTGCTGAGTACCCAGCTTGCCAGATTTGAACCTGATCAAACACATCTGGGATGTGACTGAATGTGGCATCAGAGCTCATCACCCCCCTCCCAATAATTTACAGGAATTAGATGACTTGTGTGTGCAGATTTGTGTATAAGTATTCTTTCTCGTCCCCTGTTAAAAAATATCTATATCCCCATGGCAGTATTTATTAACATTTTATAAGTTTCAGATACACATAATAATGGCCTGATACAAAGGTTGAAACCAGTTGTATGTACTTAACAAAGTTCTATACATTTTGTTTTGTGCCCCATTATTCTTTCAATGTATGGACCATAACAGTCCAGTTGAACAGGAAAGCAAAGGAAATGTTAAGGATCTTTAGACGTTACTATATCTTACTATATTATATGCCAAAGTTGGCTCTCAAGGATTACACATGCAGCTGAATTTTTACCAGCAAAATACATTGACTTTTATTAAATTTCAGTTATGTTTTATGAAATTGTCAGTTACTGTCTTGTTTTAAAAATGGTTCAAATGGCTCTGAGCACTATGGGACTCAACTTCTGAGGTCATTAGTCCCCTAGAACTTAGAACTAGTTAAACCTAACTAACCTAAGGACATCACACACATCCATGCCCAAGGCAGGATTCAAACCTGCGACCGTAGCGATCTCGCGGTTCCAGACTGCAGCGCCTAGAACTGCACGGCCACTTCAGCCGGCTGTCTTGTTTTAGAAAGTGATAATTTTAGTTTAACTCTGTAGACATTGATGTGATCAGTTTCATAAATATGTTTTGAACTTTATTGTAGTAATTACAATAGCTCAAAATAAATATTTAAAGTTCATCCAGTTTCCCATTTTTGAATAAAATGTGGAAAAATTGACAAATCTTCATTGCAAAACCGATTTTGATTGACAGGATCACTCACACATGAAATAATAAAGACCTCACATCTCAGCTACTGTAGTGAACCTACCAGTACTGCATGTTACAAAAAGCTGTATCAAACTGTCAAATATTCCTGATACAATATTATGAAAAGGATAGTTGCTGCCCACCATATAGCAGAGATGCTGAGTCGCAGATAGGCACAACAAAAAGACTGTCACAAAATGAGCTTTCAGTTAACAAGGCCTTTGTCGCCACACCTAATGCGTTATGAGTGGAATTCTGTCAGCATCCTCATATATCTACATCTACGTGATTACTCTGCTATTCACAATAAAGAGCCTGGCAGAGGGTTGAATGAACAACCTTCCAGCTGTCTCTCTACCATTCCACTCTCAAAGAGCACTTGGGAAAAATGAGCACTTAAATTTTTCTGTGGAAGCCATGATTTCTCTTATTTTATCGTGATGATCATTTCTCCCCTATGTAGGTGGGTGCCAAAAAAATGTTTTCGCAGTTGGAGTCGAAAACTGGTGATGGAAATTTCATGAGAAGATCCCGTCGCAACGAAAGACTCCTTTGTTTTAAAGATTGCCTCTTCAATTCACGTATCATGTCTGTGACACTATCTCCCCTATTTCACGATAATACAAAACGAGCTGCCCTTCTTTGTACTTTTTCGATGTCATCCATCAGTCCCACCTGATGCGGATCCCACACCGCACAGCAATACTCCAGAATAGGGTGGACAAGCGTGTTGTAAGCAGTTTCTTTAATAGACCTGTTGCACCTTCTGAGTGTTCTGCCAATGAATCACAGTCTTCAGTTTGCTCTACCCACAATATTATCTATGTGATTGTTCCAATTTAGGTTAATGTGCTACAATTATTAAAACATGATACTGAAAAAAAACTAAGAGAAGGGGAAAAAAGGTCTACGTAGTCTGATAGCTTTTGGATGAATCTTCTCCAAAGCTTTAAAAGGTTGCAGTTGTGTGGGATAGGGCTGTGGCACCAGTGAGCTCATTTTGTCCACAGGTAAGGGGAGGTCTGCATAGCACTCACTGACAAGGAGTAGGTTAATGGATTGGAAAGGAAAGGGTGGGGGGGGGGGGGGGTTGCACATACAACAGAAGAAAAGGGAGACTCTGAAGATGTGGTTAGGAGTGTAGGATGAGTGAAATTAGGGTAATCATGAGCCAAGTTGGCACAGATTGAGGCCAGGAGGATTACAGAACCAAATGGTGTTTTGCAACAGTAAGTCCTATCTACAGAATTCAGAGAAGTTGGTTGTTGATGAGTGGGCTTTATACTAGGTCCAGGTTGTGAAGCAGCCATTGAAATTGAGCATGGTGTTCTCAACAGCATGTTTAGCAACTGGGTTGCTAAGTGTTGGTGAGTTTGATGGTGGCCCTTCGTTCAGGTTGTCAGCTGCTTGGTGGTGATGCCCACATAAAATCCTGTGCACAATTGACAGAGTAGCTGGTGTGACATGATTGCTTTCAAGTATGGCCCTGCCTCTGGTAGAATAGGATAATCCTGTCACAAGGCTGGAGGAGGATATAGTGGGTGGGCAGGTGGATCAGACATATCTTGCTCTTGGGCCTTCCACAGAGGTTTCAACCACTGGGAAGAGATTCATAGTGGGTATGGCATAAGCATGGACAAGGATGTTGCATAGATTAGGTGGGCAGTGGATTACCACTTTCAAAGGGGTGGGAAGGACTGTGAATTGGATGTTCTTTCTGGGCATGATAACACAGTGAAAGCCCTGGCAAAAGATATGATCCAGTTGTTATAGGCTGGTAAGATACGTTGCAGAGTGCTCTTTCACAGCAGGCTTATGGAGGTTGCTACAGGATAAAGGGTGCAGGAAGTCATCTGCAGACTAGGTTTGAGGTATCGTGCTTGTCTATGAAGGCCGTAGTGAGGCCTTCAGAATACTGGGCCAAGGAATTTTTCTTGCTACAGATGCACTGGGTGGCTGACTATATGGAGTGAGTTTTTGTTGCAGAAAGGATGACAACTATCAAAGTGCAGAGGCTGTTGTGGTTAGTGGGCTTGATCTGGGCAGAGGTATGGCTGGAGTTATGAGAGAACGAGGTAAACATCCAGGAAAATAGTATGTGGGCCTGAGTAGAACCAGGTGAAACAAATGAGAGAGAGAAAGTATTAAGGGTGTGGAAGAATGAGGTCAGGGTGACTCTTTCCTGGAAGCAGATCACAAAGATATTGGCAATGAATCTGAACCATACAGAGGTTTAGGGTTTTGAGTGGTTAGGGACATTTCTTCTTGATTGCCGAGTGGTACAGGATGGTCCTCATGCCTAGCCAGCAGATTTCTTTTTATATCCTCCCCTCAAAGGAAAAGCAGTTATCGATAACTCATTAACTAATACGTAAAAGTATAAAAATAAACGTACACTTAAGAAAACAGTAGTGCCAAATGAAAGCTGAATTTAATGTATGCTTTGTGTAGATAGTAACAATTCCATCAATTTTACTGCAGTACTGTATTACTTCAATTGTGTCAAATATTCCATAACTTTCTGCAGGGTGGGCATCATTGTACCTTACCACATATGTAGATACTTTGAAAAGGTGGTGCTCACTGTGGCTAACTACAGTTTTCAATTTACCCTTCGGGGTTGGTAATGGTCTCAACTAACCAACTAATTGATGACTATTAAGTTTCACTAGATGGTAGGCAACTCACAGTGCAGTACTTTTGCCACGTTTTTATGACACGAGTTGATATTTCATGCATTGTTGGTGTTCATGGAAGTGTCATGCATTTCTCTCTGTAGTTCCTCTTTTATACAGCTGTTTTTGATAGTAATTTTAATATTTGTGTGTTGATCCTCCATAAATCTACATGCAGTACAAGGTGGAATCCAAAATTTTCGGGACTGGTGCTGCCATTTGGAAAATGGGAGTAGTAGATCTTTGCATTGCTAGGTGGCGAGAGCTGCATATTTGATGAGTCAGTTTGTGGAGTGGCATTCAGCTGGGAGGACGTGTTGCATGTCCATAGTGATTTCCGTAATACTCTGTGTCTGGTGTGTGGTGAGTTTACAATGGATCCGCGAACAGAATAGCGCTTGTGTATCAAATTCTGTGTGCATCTCGGGAAAAGTGCTACTGAGACCCTTGGAATGATTCAGCAAGTGTTTGGGGGACAGAGCATGAACCATACATGTCTGAGTGACATAGTTGGTTCAGGGTGGGCCGTACAGATGTCGAAGATGGTGCTCTCACTGGAAGGCTTGTTAGCTGCACAACGCCAGACATTGTTGCCAAACTTTAAAAATTGGTTCATATGGATCAACATCGAACCATTAAAGGCCTTGCAGGTGAAGTGAGTGTTGGTTATGTCAATAAATGTTGACTGATGAATTGGGCATGCATCGTGTTGCCGCAAAATTTGTGCCAAGGATCTTGACTGCTGATCAGAAGGTACAGCATGTTGAAGTGTGCACGGACCTTCGTCAGACTGCATATGATGATCCAACCTTCTTGTCACAGGTTATCACCGGTGACGAAAGCTGGATTTACGGTTACGACCCAGAGACAAAGCAACAATCATCCCAGTGGAAGAGCCCAGGCTCTCAAAGACCCAAAAAAGTGAGACAGGTGAAGAGCAAAGTGAAGAGCATGATCATCGTTTTCTTTGATACCAAGGGAATTGTGCACAAAGAATTTGTCCCACCCAACCAAACAGTGAATTCTGCTTACTACTGTGATGTTTTGTGACGGCGATGACAGCCCGAACTTTGGCGACAAGGGAACTGGCTGCTGCATCACAACACGCCCTGTCACACATCCTTGCTCACCATGACCTTTTTGGCAAAAAACAACATGGTGGTTGTACCCCACCCACCGCACTCGCCAGATTTGGCACCTTGAGACTTCGCACTATTCCCAAAACTGAAACTCATGTTGAAAGGCCATTGGTTCGACACTCTAGAGAGGATTCGAGAAGCATCGCTGGTGGTGTAAACACCCTCAAACAACAGGACCACCAGAAAACTTTTGACCAGTGGCAGAAGTGCTGGGACCGGTGTGTACGTGCGGATGGGAACTACTTAGAGGGTGATGGTGACCATTAGTTCAAAGGTAAGGTTTTCAACAGATGGCAGCACAAGTCCAAAAATTTTGGATAGCACCTCATATTACTTTTTATTCAAATAGAATTTTCTATACTTCAGACATATTCCTGTGTGGTTAGTGTGCTAATCTCGGTTCTTTTTCTCCGTTCAGTATGTTTCACCAAAAAAGAAAAACAGAGGAAGACTGTTACCAAATATTTCTTGATGAAATTCTTTCTAGTGACAACAGTGTTGACTTACTTAGTTCTTTCTACTCTCATGTGGCACATTTTAGAGCTCTCCATCTGACCCTGTTTGTTGCCATCTTCTTGATGTTACTCCAGGAGTGGCAAACGGCTGCCACCCCAACTTCAACAGTCCTACGCCAGGTCGACCTTGGTCTGCCTCTCCTCCTTGCTCCTTGTGGGTTCCATTCTAAAGCCTGCTTTGAAATACGCTGCTGGCCTCTTCTCAGGGTTTGTCCAGTCCATCTCCATTTCCTTTCTTTTACGGGTATCTCAGCTTTCCATAGTTGGGTGTGTTGCCATAATTCCTGGTTTGAGATAATATTTGGCCAGTGTACTTCCAGTATAGTCCTCAAACATTTGTTTATGAAGGTTTGTATTCCTGTTTTAATTTGTGCTGTCACCTTCCACGTCTCACACCAGTGAAAGAGAACAGATTTTACATGTGAGTCAAAGATTTTAAGCTTTACCTTCAACAATATTTCACAAGGTGTCCAAACTGGTTGCAGCTTTTGCCTTCTTGATCCTACTTTTGATGTCTTCTGTCGCCCCTCCAATTTTGGAAACAATATTTCCCAGATAACAAAAGCTCTCCACCTGCTCAATCTCCTTTTCTTTCACGGCTAGTACATTCTTGTTCTTACTGTTCGTCCTAAGCTCTTTACCCTTAGCCGTGTTTATTTTTAATCCAACTCTCTGAGCTTCTCTTTCCAATTCCTTAAACTTCTCACTCATATCCTTGAAAGTGTGGGACAGAAGGCAGATGTCCGCAAAGTCCAGGTCCTCCAGGCAATCATTTAGAGTCCACTGTATACTTCTCCTTTTCTCTCAGGTTACCTTCTTCATGATATCATCTAATGTCAGAAAAAACAGCAGTGGCGAAAGCAAACGACCCTGCCCTACTCCAGAATTTAAACTGACTGGTGCTGAGAGATTTCCATCATGTTTCACCTGGCAAGTATATTCTCTGTACATCATCTTAATGATAGTGATGATCTTTGGAGGTACTCTGTAACTGTGCATTGTTTTCCAGATGGCTTCATGCTGTACCCTATCAAAGGCTTTTTCAAAGTCAACAAAAGCCAGATACAAAGGAGACCAGTATTCCATAGAGTGCTTAATAACGATCCTCAAGGTGTTGATTTGGTCTGTGCATGATCTGCTTTCTCTCAAATCAGCCTGTTATTGCCTGAGCTTACTATTCATGGGCACTCTGAGACAGTTTAAAACAATCCTTGAAAATACTTTACTTGGTATTGCCAAAAGTGAGGCCACACCAGTTGTTGCACTTCTTCAGAGCTCCTTTCTTGGGCAACTTGATCAGGATTCCCTTTCTCCAATCTTTTGGGGTGGTGTCTGTATTCTAGAATTTCTTGGAACAGGGGCAGTAACATATCTGCTCTTACTTCATAGTCTGCCTTCAGGATTTGTGCCACAACACTGTCTACACCAGGTTCCTTGTTATTCTTGCAGCCTTAATGAGCCTTGATAATTTTGCTCTTGCTGAGAGGATGAGTATTGATTTGCAGTGCAGATGTTTCCTGTTGGTCTAGTTCCTCCTGCTCTTGTTCTTCTTGATGGATCAGGGTAATATTGAATACCTCATTGAAACATTCCTTCCATTGATTTAGCTCCTCCTCACTGTTGGTCAACAGTTCACCCTCTTTAGACTTCACTGGCTTACTTTCGTTAAAGCTTTTCTGGGACAGCTGTTTGGTTATGATATATAGCTCTTAAGAAATGCCCTTTCTGCTGCCTCTTGAGATTTCTGCAAGCTGTTCTACCCAATTTCTTCTATCAGTTCTTGTGCTTCTCTTCACTTGCTGATGAACTTCATTGTACCTTGCCCTCAGGCGTTGTTTTCTTAATTGCCCCTGCACTGGGATGATCAAATATCCATGGCTTCCTTCTGGTGTTCTGGAATCCTAATACCTTCTCACTGAAATTTAGGAAGGTTTTCGTGATTTTATTCCACTTCCTCTCCACTTGTGTACTAGCCTCTTCCTCACTTTGATCCTCCACCTCCAACTGACTATATGGTTTTTTTCAACTCCAGCACAAACTCTCTTTCTAACGTTCATGTTTTGAAGTTTTCTAATATTGAGTCTTTTCTGCCTGCAGTTTGCATCTTGATGACAAATAGCAGCAATCTTTAACCACTTCAGCTATTACAAGATGGTGGTCACTTCTGCAGTCAGCACCTCTTCTGTTTCACATGTCAAGAACGCCTCCACATCTGGCTAATTCCAAAATGATCGATCTGATTTTGTGTCGTGCCATCTTGTGAGAGCCATGTTATTTTATGGCAGCATTTGTGTGGGAACACCGATCCTGCAATAACCAGCCTGTTGTTTAGGCACATATCAATAAAACGCCCTGTTGTCATTTTGGACTCCAGCACCATGTTTTCCCATAACTTTCTCTAACCCTTCATTTTCACAATCAGTGTTGGCATTGAGGTCTTCCATCACAATTTTTATGTCCTTCTTTTTGATCCTGGCTAGAACTCTCCCAATTGTCCATAGAAGTTGTCCTTTTCTTGGGTGTCTGCATGTTTTGTGGGTGCATAACACTGCACAAGATATATATTTCTTACTCAGCTCTCGAATTGTACTGTAATAATATCATCTGAGATTAGCTTTCACTCTAATAAGCTTCTCCTTGCTTCTCTTGTCAGTAGTATACTCACTTCATTTTCATGGTCTTCTTTCCTCTTTCCCTGAATACGGAGGTGTCTTCCTGTCTCTCAACCCGAATTCCCCAAAACCATTCTATCACATTTCGCTCAGTCCAAGTATCACCAATTTGTATCATTCCATCTCCCTAGATACTTGTTCAAGATTTTCTTACTCAAACATCATTCTTACATTCCAAAACCTCATTCTTGTTCTTGTTTTCAAGCCAAAGGTCGTCAACAAGGTGTCCATCTGGTTTGCTCTCTTAAATGTTTCAGTAATGGTATAAAATTTTTACAAGGCAGGCTTGTTAGCCCCATGCCCAACTCACAACCT
The DNA here is from genome assembly GCF_021461385.2 of Schistocerca piceifrons. NCBI lineage: Eukaryota > Metazoa > Arthropoda > Insecta > Orthoptera > Acrididae > Schistocerca > Schistocerca piceifrons. Next base: position 65,222,747 of record NC_060145.1, read on the forward strand.
GGAGGACCAGGATTTGAATTAGATTTACTCCCCTAGGGAAGCTGGCTTCACTACACCTCAGTAGAGACCAATCTGGCTTTGGTGACCCTGCCAGTAGCTATGCTAATGCTAGCACAGCTCTCAACTTCACGGAAGCACGCAAGCCCTCCCGCCCGGCACTGAAGGTGCCTACTACAAGACAGTGTCCCCTGGGAGGGGACAACAGTGTTGACAGTGGTGAAAATGATGACAGTGACCCAACATTCACTTTTGTTGAGAGATGTAAAAACAATTGGCTCCAGTAGTAATTTCAGTGGCTGCTGCTTCATCCTTTGTATACAAATATAATTTGTCATTTCATATCAAGGCACACAAGCCATTCATAGAAGAAAATATTTGCCATGAAAGCAATAAACATCAGCTTATTCACTCGTTTAAAAAGTTTGCAGTTCAAGAAAAAACCTAGTCCAAACTGTGTGGATATGTTCAGTGTGCAAAGTACCTTCCTGCCTGAGAGCAGGCGAGAACTGCTTCGAGATACCACACAAATTAAAAGGAAGTTATACCAAAGTTGAACCACCAACTATTGAACTTGTATACTGTAATGGGGTGATGGTTAGCTGCAATGACTACATATAATGCTCATAGTTTATTGTTGTTGAGGTTGATTTTTACAAGCCTACTGTAGAAAACATACCACAATAATAAAACTAAAACTTTACAAATGGAACAAATTGGAAAAATGTAAATTATTGTTCAAGCTCCTTTAGGATAAATTTTTGTAGCGTTTACCTGCCTCTCAGAAAGTTAAGTGATAGTGTTTATAAAAAATATTTCATCATACACTGTAAATTATCTGTTCCTTAATCTAACAGTTATGCCTTTTTCATTTATGTTTCCAGCTATAATTTGTTCTTTACATACATAGAATGGGTAGTTTGGGTTTGTATATGACAAAGTTACATAGTAAAACAAAAATAAAAAATTGTCAAGAAAACTTAATTTGATCAGTGAAGCTATCAAGAATGAATTAAAGGGCAGTACACCTTCACTGTAAATTTTGAAGGTACCAGTTTCGATGTTACATTACATTGTTGTCATGCCACTCGCAAAAGTAGAGCGAATGAAATCCAATTGTGTGTGGTCATTGAAGGAGCCATAATAAGATATTCGGTGTCTACATATCTCTAATATAAACAACATGATTACTTTGTGCACTTACTGACACTTCACTGGCCCTTGCAATATTTATTCATTTTACATGCTGCAAATATGTCTTCCTCTTCTTCACTCTGCTCCACCACCAATCTCTGTGAAACTCATGTCCAATGAAAAAGTGGTTGTTGGCACCCACTGAGTTCCCAGCCAGTACTGGCATTGCTTCCTCTTCCACATGCCAGCTTCTGTCCTCAGTCTTCATCTCCTCCTCTATGGTTGCTTCTGACACTGTTACTCAGTCTCTCTATGCTGTACCTTCTGGTAAAGGCCAGGACCAGAGAGGGGTGACTGCCTGAGTTTGTACCTTCTCAGTTGCCAATTGATGACTCTACTTGGTGTCTAGGGAATGTGACCTGAGATGTGTACAATCTCCTAAGGCAGAATAGTATACCTGTGTGGAATCACCCACTCCCATCCAGAAGGCAGGAGTGCTGTATTGGAAATGCTGGCAGTCGTGGAGATCAAACTGAAATGAGTACACCAAACCTATTCAACATCCGCCCAACAAATAGAAATTGAATGAAACAAAGGAAATTATTAATTTTCCAGTTGAACTTCACTACCTAATAGTATCACACATGGAAGGCAGGTAGAGTTCAGTTAAAGTAAATCAGTTCATCATTTACCAAGGAGTGTACTCAACTGCTAGCCCAGTGATGTCATGTTCTCACATACACAATGGATCTTTACTAATAGGGGCAGTCATTGCCTTTCAGGATCAAAAATGGTTGAAATTTATACTCCTCCATGAATATATTGTTTGTGTAGAGACTTATCACGTACTAAGTTATGTGTATGGAGTTAAAACTGTCTGCCTGTCCAATACAACCTGATGTGTTGCTACTAGCAGCAACATTTCAATCATATTTGAATGTCCTGTAAAAATGCAGCCAAATGTGTAACTTTAGGCAAAGATGCACATGAGGGAGATGTGTATCACTCTCTGCAATAACTGTACAGGAGACCATGCCACTTTGTTCCGCAAATGGCCCGTGTACGTTGATGAGTGGGCTGGGTGAGGAAAAAGGTCTTCCATTCTGCTGCCCAGAAAATATTTGCTGTCAGAAAGCCTTCTGTACCATGATCGTACAGTTAAAGCTCTATTGTTGCTATGTTATGGCTAAAAAGGGGATGGCCACACAGACCTAAAGCCTCCGTTTTAGTGCTGCAGTTGTAAAATCTCGGAGTACTTAAAGTGGCATCTTTATCTACCACTACTGCACCCGCAAAACATGCTAAGAAACCTTCACTCTCATGATCCATACAAAATAATGGAAACTTAAGATGAAGTGCTCCAGAGAGAGTTTTTTTGCTTGTCTCTCACCAGTACAAGACCATTTCCCCTTCGCCCAACTTGAGATCCTTCTCGACGCAACACTGCAATGAAACATTGCCTGGCCAACCTTTACTGATCTGTGAAGAAATAATAGTGCAGGATACTCCTGCTCTGAATCCAGCAGTCCAACACATGTGAAACCAGGTTCTCTGCAGCTACCATCACTAACAAAATAGGCATCTCTCCTCCTTAAATATAAGTGTCCTCAGTCAGAATGCATGCATCAAATTGTGGAAGGCAGAACGGCAGCTGCCATTACATCACATTCCCTAGATTTACACATGCAAGAAACGAAAATATGCATTCAAGTCCACTTTGATCTTTTACACTGCAACCTGATACATTATACCCTCCTTACAGAGGAGGAAGCTCCAGCTCATGGGGGTGTGATGCTCATTCAGTACAATGTCCATACTCAGAACATTCCTTTTCATTCCTTTTAACACCCAGTTACAAGCTGTTTGTGTCAGATTTCCATTCGTGCAACCATGGCGAAGATACTGCAGCTTGTAGTTAATTTACATGTAAGACCATTTGGCACTTTCCAAAGCAGACTAGGGGCCGGCGAACAATAATTCAGCACCAGTGAGGATCAAGTAAAGTGCCTTGTGAATGTTACTGTCTCTGCCACTGAACATTCCTTATCCCGAATGTCTTCCACCAGCAATGAACCTCAATGTCCTGATGGATCAAGGAACGTCAAGATGCTGTTTGCACATGGAGACATGTTCTCCTTGTCTTTGAATGACATACCATGATAGAAAACTGTATCTGTTATAAACAAATGCAGGCAAAGGGTGTCAAATAATTGTAGGTAGTTAGCAAAAAAGTCTCTTGTATCTCTTTTGTAAATTCTTTTAACCATTTTACACCCTTGGCTGCTGTTGGAGATAAACATAGTTGTGTTGCTGGCAAGGAGGCCATCTTCCAATAGCCTGCCCAGCCACTGCAAATGATTTTGATGCTGTTGATACATCCAAACACCTTGAGTCAGTACTTCAGAGATTTTGAGTTACCATCCTGCCTTCCTTACCAGTAATTTCTACCAGCTAATGGACCAAGTGATGAAAGGGCAGCTGGTATGGTGACTTGAGTCTCAGAAATTGCAAGCAAACATCCAGTGTGACTTTTATAGGTGTATCTCTAGTTAACCATCTTGTCACCTTGTCAACCTACAGCATGGATGACTTTCTGCAGAATCGCCAGATTGTGACTGTATTTCTTTTATTTGTAAACAGTCAGAGAGACATTCTGTTGGATGGGAATCCTCTGTACAATGCGAAGATGGGCCATCTGAGAGTGCCTGCATGGTTTTATACAGAAGTTTTTCAAAGACTGGGTTTTTAATGTATGAGACAAATTGTTTCAATTGGACACTTACCAGGAGAACTGTGTACCTCTGGGCTCCACTCTGAATGTAACCTTACTTGCTGTAGCAGTCAACACCATTATCAACTGTCTCCTCTCTCTGACAGTTAAGCAATCTATTGCAGCTCTCTATGGACTTATTTGCTCAGGCAGCAACTTCAGCACAGTTTTGACCACCTCTACTCATGCAGAATAGACAAGGCTTCCACATTTCCACCCAAAAAGTTTATATGAATTTTTTACAGTGAAAGTAGTTTATTTCACACTCTCGTATCTCAGTCCTACTGCTCTTCCAGTCATCAAAACACAATATTCTTGGGTTAACACTTGATAGAAAACTTGGTCTTCCCGTACATCCTACCTGGCAGCACAGTGTGTCCATTCTTTGAATGTCAAGTGGTACCTGATTGGGAGCGGAGATGGTGTTGTGGAATTGTGGTTTATTCTTCTTGTGATGTACATTTGCTATCCATTTGGTTTGCATACGAGAACATGTCAAAAATTTATAATACAGTTACAATAATTTTTGCATTAATAAATAACAGCACTAAATAAATGACACTATAATGATATTTCTTGGGGGTATGTAACACATTGTATCCAGCTTAAATTTGCAGTTTGTTTTGCTTGAATTCATCCACTGAGTAATAACATTTCAAGGTCAGTGCCTCATATACTTTTCTGGTATTGAGGTCCATATGATTTGCATTATGTGAATCTTAGATATGTTTAAATTCAACCATTTCACTGAAACCAAGTTTCTAAGGTTCTGAGGGTACTGATCACAGATTTGAGAATTTCTTCTGAATCCAGATTTTCATCTAAGACAGAAGTAGCATCTGCAAATAGAACTGATGGGAGACTGTTTTTAATAAGTCATTAACATATAAGATATAGAACTAAGCCTAATTTGTGGCCTTTTGGTACATCCTGAGCTTTTTTTTTCCAGTCAGAATTATAATTTGCCCCATTTAAAGAGTTGCTAACTCTTTGCTTTATGTTTGATAAGTATGATTTAAGCCATTGTAGGGTAATCTGCTTATTTTTTTCTGTTGTCGTCTTCAGTCTGAAGATTGGTTTAATGCAGCTCCTTCACCTCTGAATGACTACTACAGCTTGCACCAATCTGAACATGTTTAATGTGTTCATCATAATAATTTATATACAGTGTGCAAAGTATTTGGAAACTTTAGGAAAGATGTACATGAGAAGAACTACATGGGTGGAAACAATCTCCATTGCTGCAGATCCTGTGTCCCTGCAGGTCCCCTGGTCTGAACTTCTGCTTGTTGCCTTCCCACTCCTGTATGCTTACTCCCACTTTTCCTTTTCTGTCATTTTCTGCACCATTTCGTCCCTTACAAAACCTAGTACTTACCTGTTACTTTCTGTTTCACAGATTGGGAACTCATTGTATGATGAAGATGGTGCAAACATTGTAAAAGATCTTGTAGCCAAGGCTGAGAAGAACAAAGTATTAATACACCTGCCAGTAGACTTTGTAACTGCAGATAAGTTTGCTGAAGATGCACAAGTTGGAGCTGCTACACTGGAAGAAGGCATTCCTGATGGTTGGATGGGACTAGATGTTGGTCCAAAAAGTATTGTTCTCTTCAAACAGCCTATAGGAAGGGCTAAAGTTATAGTGTGGAATGGGTGAGAACTATTTTCTTGATGAAACTGTCACTAAAGTTTTTTGTTTACACATGCATCTGTACTATACTATTTTCACTTCTGGTACTTCTAGTAGTCAGTGCTACCAGCAGATACATGTTCAGTAGTGAAACTCAGACATTGGTGAGATTTTGATGTGGAGTGAAGGGTCAGGTGTGATTTATGGGGCAGATGAACATGATATAGTGGAGATTTGGAGGGTGAAAAAGCAGTTAAGGAATGGTTCTGTAGATCCTGTATACAGGAATAAAAATATTAAAGCTAATCCATATAACATTTTTCCATAACTTTAATACACAAAACTAGAACTATGACCTTAAAACAAGAGATTTTAAACTGTGTTCAGTATTCTCTACAGCCTTCTCTCCACATTTGTTGAGACGCTTAGTACATCATTCCATTCTCCTTCTAGTTATAATTCTTCTTTCAGACCACTATAATAAACAAAATCTGACCTCTTGCTGCTCTTACCTACAGGCATTTTGCTCTCACAGCAAATACTGAATCACACAATATCTTGGCATGGATTGAAAGTAGACATATAATAAGAACATTGATTTACATTATACAAGCACTCAAATCTTGCTAATGAAAAGTAACTGAATATTGCAGTGATGTAGTGATGCTTTTTCAGCCCAGCAGGTGTGTTCGAATTTGACAACTTTTCTAAGGGAACAAAAGCAATGATGGATGCTGTTGTGGAAGCTACAGGAAGAGGCTGCATCACAATCATTGGCGGTGGTGACACTGCCACGTGTTGTGCCAAATGGGACACTGAAGACAAAGTCAGCCACGTAAGCACAGGTGGTGGTGCTAGCCTTGAGTTGCTGGAAGGTAAGTGTGAAAAAACAATAAAAGTTGTGACCCTTTCATTACCATGCTTGCTTTCAGTCATCTTTATAATCTCTGTGCGTTTTAGATGGCCACATACGTAACCTGTTTCATTCTTTTAAAAATTTAAAATCTTTTTGTCTCTTCTTTAAATCATCACTTAAATGGTTATAAACCACAGTGTGAAAGTGTACTTAAATAAGTATCGCTTCTGAATAATTGCATCAGTACGCTCAGTCCGACAAAAAACAAAATACTAAGATATTTTCTTGCAGCCAAAGTTGACTGGTTTGGACAAGAAATAAGTTCAATTAACTTTCTAAAAAAAGTTATATTCTGTTCTTAACCCAAACAGAAAGGAAATGGTGTATAATGTCATCTAAGGTTACAATTATTGTTTCAGGCAATAAAATGTAAAAAATAGGATAAATATTAAAAAATATTTGTGGGAGACTTGTCATATACTGGCAGAAGTCGCAGAGGTCGTACGTTAGTAGAATTTGCAGAGAACAACATGATGACACTTTCTTCTAGAAGAAAGCAAATATAACATGAACCTAGAAGTGACATTGACTATATTTTACCAAACAAAGAAATTGTTCAGAATGAGACTGTCCTAAATAATCAGAATGCACAGTTTTCACAGCTGGTATTTGTGTCATTACTGATATTTGTTTCATGGGCATTAGACCACAATCCAGTACACATTTCTCTGCCGAATGTTTATTTTGTCTTTCAATGCTGTGGACGTCAAAGGGTTTAATGACTCTAAAAACAGTTAAGACTTTTAAAAGCTCAGCAAGCCAAACTGTTTAAAGGAATCAACACATCACATCGGTCAATTCGTGATTTCACCAGACTGCTGCCTAAGACAAGGAGTCATACTAATGAATGCTAAGGAACTCATTGTGGGAAGAGTTGGCACTCTTTATTTCACACTAAGGCGCACAACTTCTATAATTTCAGTTCTTCTACTTGTCACAGATCAAATCAGTGAAGTACTCAGGAAACGCTGTACTGATACAGCGTTTAAATCAGCGAGAAAGGTGCACGAATATTTGGACTCTGCAAAGGCCCACCACTTGCCACATCAGGAGTATGTAAAATCCTTTACACTCACGGCCAAGTGTACATAGGAACTACAAAAATAAGCATTAATACCCCCTTTAAGGTACATGAGATCAGTTGTCACCTGGACAGGACAGATAAATCAGCAGTAAGCAGATAATAAACGAGGACCAGGAAACCACCAAATTCGTTTCTCTGACACTGTAGTTTTAGCAAGATCTAATAGTTACCACACTAGAATGTGCAGAGCGCCCATAGAAATACAGGATCATAGAAAGAATTTCAAAAGAAAAGGAGAATTGAAATTAGATGAGTTGTGTATCTTAATGCTAAATAAAACTCAGTGCCAACTCTTTCCCACTACAAGGTCCATGGCATATGTCAGTGTGACTGCGATCTTAGGCAGTGTTCTGACGATGTTATGACCCAAACATTGTGTTGTGTTGATAGCTGTAAATAGTTCAGCTTTCTAAGTTAATTACTCTTGACCTGCTTTGAGTCACTAAAGCCTGTGATGATGTCGCCAGCATTGGAAGACGAAACGTTAGGCAGATGCTTTGGACCGCAGCCTAATGCCCATAAAACGAACATCAACAGTGTCCTAAATAGTGTTTAAGTTGCAAGGGTCAGACTAGTAAGGCACAGAGTAATAGTAGATACGAAGCTAGAGTTAGTTTTCATTAGTTTTCAGCCAGAAAATCGGAAATATATGGTACGCTGACCTAAGAGTAACGGAATTAGGTAGTGTAGTGATTTTATACATTAGATTCTCATTTAGAAGGGCGGTGTACCTGTACAACCATCCACATTTAGATTTTTCATGTATTTCATAAGTCACTTTACATAAATTACGAGAGGATACCTTTGAAAAACACAAGGATGTTTCTATGTCCCATTCTTCCCCATCATTGTCAAATTGCCTGTCTGTTGATAGAACTGAAAACCTTCGTCACTTAAGTTAGAGAAGTGTACCAGATTAAATTGAGCAACAAATTAAGTATCTTGGAAAATATCAGTTACATACTTAAAGAAAGAGGTGATTAATTTATGTAGCAAACGGATTGAAAACAATAATAATATGAAAAAAAACAAAATGAAAACATTCAATAAATGTTTGTGCAGTACCAAGATAAATGTGAAATATACACTGTTAACGAGGAAAATGACATTTCTAGAAATGATGCCAGTCACTATGTCACTAGAAGTCGTTAAAGCTGGAGGCAAGTACTAAAGGAACATACAAAACTGTTTACAGAATTTCTGTGAAATCCCCAAAACGGTAACAGTGCTGTAATTGCTCTGCTGCTTTCCGAGAACAGACATGGATAAGACATAAAAATCTACAAGCTTCTGTGTAATATAGTTGTCTTCAATGAGAAGACTGGTTTTGCTGCAGCTCTCCACACTAGTCTGTCCTGTGCAACTCTCTATACATCTTTGCCTAACTACTGCAATTTGAACCTGCTTACCGGGTTCATGCATTTATTCCCCCACACTTTCCTCCATCACTAAATCAATGATTCTTTGATGCCTTGTAACAAGTTATCATTTCTCCTAATCAAGTAGTCATAAATTTTTCTTCCCAATATGATTCAGTACATCATTATTTATCTGATCTACACATTTAATCTGCAGCAGTCTTCTGCAACACCACATTTCATATTATTCTTTTCTCTTTTTGTGTGCACTTTTTATCAGCCATGTTTCACTTCCGTACAAAGGTTACACGCCTGACAAATACCTTTAGCGAAGTTTCAAAGGGAATGTTTGCCAACTGTGGAATGAAATGGGGTAGAGTAATACATTGTAAAGTGAATGGGGAGCTTTAAGGAATGAAATAGTGCAGACAACAGATGATCAAATGGGCGAAAATACAAAGACCACTAGCCATCCTTGGGAAATGCATATTGCAATTTAATTGATAAAGGGAGAGAACTTAAAATTCCAGCAAATGAAACATGCCAGAGAGAATAAAAAAAATGAGATCAACTAGAACTGCAAAATGGCAAAGCTGAAATGGCTAGAGAAGAAATGCAGAACTGTAAAAGCAGCAATGACTATGGGAAAGGTAACATTCATCCGAAGAGTTCAGAGACTGGTTTTCTTTCTGGCATAAAAATGTCAGCACAGTAACTACAGCTGCAGCTTGAGCAAACAACTGTAAAAATGGGTATACATTTGACCAATCGGTTGAGAGCTGTCAGTGTTACGTAGTGGATACGTATGGTTGTAGTATATCAGTGTTTTCGTTGTTGCAAATCACAGTGGAGTAATGGACAGAAAATCTCTAAATTAAGTGTTCCAGGCCACGACTTGATTAAAATGCAGAACATGGACAGTTCTTTGGAAAAAGGAAATCACAGATATCGAGACTGTCTTATCCATACGAATCTAACACAAAATGATGAAGCTCAGAATACATTTCTGATGGGTCACTAAGATGATGGTAGTGTGAATGTGACTTGTCAGTTGAACCTCATACCAAAGGAGGACTTTACTGAAGTTTCACATGGTTGTTTTCCAATGGAGAGAGGCTATGCAAAGCTTCTGAAGCATTAAAATCACCATCTTATCTTTTCCTCTGTTTTCCGTTAACCCAGTCTTGAAACTTTGGGGATTCACGTGTTATATATTGCCCATATGAAAATTAAAGATATATTTGGAGAGAAGGAAAATGGCTATATGAATATCAAGAGGTCAGATGGCAAGCCAGTACTAGGCAGTTGAGAGATAGCTTGAAAGATGGGAGGGAGAAGGCAATATTGCAGAAAGGAAAGAAGGAAGTAGATGAAGGTTGGATGGGGGGAGATATGACACTGCAAGAAGAATTTGCCAGTGCACTGAAAGATTAACCGAAACAAGGCACATGGAGCAGGAAATTACTCGGAATTATTGAGATCCTTCGGAGCGCCAGTCATAGCGATTACACCATCTGGTGTGCAAGGTATCTGAGACAAGTGAAATAACCTGAGAATGCTAGAAGAATGCAATAATTACAGCTCCAAAGAAGACAGCTGGTGGTAGGTGTGAATATTACTAAAATATTAGCTTAATAAGGCATGGCTGCAAAATACTGACTTGGATTATTTGTAGGAGAATGGAAAAGTTTGTAGGAACCAAGCTTGGGGAAGATCAGTCTAGGTTCCTGAGAAATTTACGAACACATGAGGTAGTACTGAGCCTGTTATTTACCTTATAGTGCACTTAAAATAAGTTGCAACTTTTGACAATTCAGTACAGAGTGAGTGCAGGGAATCGTAGTTGCCAGCGTGTGCTGAGCATGTCAGTAGGTGGAGATAATTTCACACCTACTTTAGGTCACAACCGTTAGCTGTCCGCCAGGCAAACATTCTTTGCCAGTAAAGAAACAGTACTGAACAGAGCTGTGAAATCAATCTTTTGTACAGTTATAGTGTAAGTGGAGCAATCCCAAGGGAAGAATTGTCCCTGTCCTCTTTCCCCAGACATGCAATTGGTACCAGAGCTGACTGAAATGACCATCTCTTCAATCTGTCCTTCCAGTAATCCTTCACAAATCCACGTCTCCTCAACTACCTTTTTGGTATAGCTGACAACTTCAGATCAGTCCTGTGAGGTAACATTTGCAATGGTTTTGTTGCATTTCAACCTCACTGAGTGCAAACTTTGTTTTGTTTCTTGCCACATTACCTCTCGCCTCTGCCTGATTTAAATGAGCGTGATCTGGAAGGAGCCTGATTACTCTGTGCCCTTTAGCGTTAGCCAGTTTGTCGACCTGGTAGCAGTGCTACACATTCCATTAACTCTGCCTTATTAATTCCAGGTTAAATTTGATCCAGTGGAACATATGTTTGAACCTAGAACAAAATATCTCCTTTCGTCCATTGCATTGTCATAACTTTATCCATCACTACAGAGTGGTATGGCACATTGTCCATCACTGTTGTTGAATTTGGGGAATGTTTTCCAGCAGAACATTAGAAAACCACTCCATGAAAACTTTGGTGTTTATTTCCTCATGATAGTTGCCTTGCTTCCTCGAACTGAACAGCAATAAACATTTCCGGTGAAGCCACTAGCAGAGCCAGTGTGAAGGATGATTATCCTGTAACACTTGTCTGACTGTGCTTTAGTCGTTCCTTGTGCTGTGCAGTCAGTCCACCCTTTCCTCAGCATATGGTATACATTAACAAACATCTTATCCACCTACACAATGTTAAAATAAAAAGCTCCTCATGGCATGCAGATATTGGCCTCTCCAGGCCATTATTTCACTTTTGTCAATGATAGATGTCAGAGACAAAAACTTTTCGTGCCAGAACAAACCTTCCAAAGACAATTTCAAAGGCCTGCCTACTCCCATTGAACAGCTCTGGTTGTTTGAGGCTGAAAATAATTTTACTTAAAGTGGGGTTTTCCATTCACTGATGATCTTTTCAATGCTTCCATCTTGGTTACCCGCATTTTGTAACTTCTTTTCTTGCCCAAAGTTTCAAGTAAAGAATGGCCTGGTGTTGCTCCATTATTTGCAGTACCGTGGGTCAGTGAATATTAAGCATGGCAACTGTTCTGTCCACCACTCTTGTAGCATCTACAATTGGACCACCAGTATTGCACTAGAGTTCAAAATAATTGTGCATAGAGCATACGAATTTTAAGCTTTGCTGGGGATTGTAATTCCCCTTCCAACACTAGATATCTTCGCAGCCAGTGAATGAATGTGTTCTTGGACATTTGTGAAGCTTGTGCTCAGACATGCTACTCTGTTATTAATGCAGTGCCAACACAATACACTTGTTCACAACATCTAATGACCGCAGAACACAAAATGCCATAAAATACAAACATTGATCATGACAAACATTGATATATTTAATATGTGACACAAAGCGATACTGTTTATCCATGGTGTAGCAGCATGAGTGCTTTACCAGCCAAATCGCTGGCTGTGCGATAGGGAAAGCCAGCTCACCAATGAAATCATGTCCCCTCCAGTGAGCCAAAAGTCGAGTAACAACTAATTTTAAACACATTACAGAAAGCAGACTGAGAAAACCGGAACATTTGTTCATTGGAGACTGCTGTCAACAATGTTGACAAGAATATTCTTTGAATTTCTGAAGGTATTGGGCATAAAACAGAGTTGTTCAAAACTTATACAGAAATCAGACTGCTGTTACTAGAGATGGACATGGACATGTGTAGCAGTGGTTGAGAAGTGAGTGAGAAAGGATTGAAGCCTATCTCTCATGTTATTTACTCTGCACATTGAGCAAGCAGTAAAGGAAACCAAAGAGAAACTTAGAAATAGAATTAAAGTTGGGGTAGAAGAAATGATAACTTAGGTGTTTGTAGCTGAAATTCTATTACTGGCAGATGGTGAAGGACCTGTAAGGTCAGTTGAGTGGATTGTATAGGGTATAAAAAGAGGTTATAAGCTGGATGTCAACAAAAGCAGAAACTGGTGATGAAATATAGATCTAAATCAGGTGATGCTGAGCAACTTAGCTAAGGAACTAAATAAGACAAAAGTAGTAGAAGAGTGTAGCTACTTGTGTAGCAATTTAACATGACGACAGTTAAAGTTGAGAGGATGTAAAATGCAGGGCTAAGGTTTAGATTCAGGACCATGGCAATCAGTGGTGTTTCTTTACTGCTCATAGGTTGGGACTGTTGGTTTTGTGTAGCCAGTGGGCTGGTATTTTCATGTAACCAATCACAGGTGAGAGAAGAGGCAATTTATTTCCTTCTCTTGTTTGATATTGTAAGAAATGTTTGACACATTTTTTTTCTAATATGTCATGATTTAAGAGAGGAAGTTAGATTGAGACCTAATAGCAAAATTGAAATTGCTGTGAGTGAAAAGAGCATCATTATAAATTTATAGTCTTGGTTGTGACAAATATTTGACTGTTTCTTTGACTGTATTAAGACTTACAAGGCTGTAGTGTAATGGCCTGAAAATGTGACAATGTTTCATCATCTCTTACTTCAAAACATGTCTTCTGTCACTGCTCTTTCATTGGAAGTGTAGAACCAGCAGTTGACAAACTCCCTTTCATTTCTATGATGCCTCACAGTGAGTGCTGATGATAATACTACTTGAAACACATGTGAGTGTGCCACTGGCACTGAGCTATACTTTCACCAAAATGCAGATGCAATAGCAAGAGAAGCATTTCTGAAAGAGAGAAATTTAGCATTGAATATAAATTTGTGTTAGGAAGTCTTTTCTGGTGGTATATGTCTGGTGTATAAGTGAAACATGCATGATACAATTCATACAAGAACAGAAGTAAAAAAATCCTGGCAGATTAAAACTATGTACTGGGCCAAAACTTGAAGTCGGGGGACCATTACCTTTCATGGGCAAGTGCTCCACTGACTGAGCTACCCAAGCATGACTCGCAACATGTCCTCACATCTGTACTTCTGCCAGCACCACGTCTCCTACCTTCCAAACTTCTGTTTCAAGTTCTGCAAACCTTGCAGGACAAGCACTTCTGGAAGAAATTGCAGATACTTTGCTTAGCCACAGCCAGGGGGGAGAAGAATAGAAGCTTCTGAAATGTGATACTTAATAATACTGAAGATGTAGATCCAATAACTGACAGAGGTTCTGTATTGATTTGTGTAGAAAAGAATTTACAGAAGCTGTTAGTTACAACAAAGATTTGATTGATAGTTTACATTCTGAGGTATCAAGGAATGGTCAATTTGTCCATGGAGAAAAGTGTTGGGATGATGGGAAAGGGAGGAAGTAAATTGTAGAGAGAAACAAAGACATAATTGCAGTGAGCAATAGAGGTTGAAGTAGTTCTGCAGAGGTAAAGATGCTTTCACAAGATAGATTGGCATGGAGGGCTGTTTCAAACCAGTCTTTGGACCAACAAGGAGGAGGATGACAAAGAGCAAGAGACACTGTGACAGGAAACCTAAGTTAGTCTGGCAGAAATCTTCAATTGTCATTCCTTAATTTCTTCATTGTAGGTTCATCATTGTGAATGGTTTGCACTGTTATCGTGTTTCATGATTGCTTCTTCAGATCCCATTTGTACAAAAATCTTTATTGCATTTCAGTGCATTTAATACAACTCTCGCACAGAGATTCATTACAGAAGAGTGTTTCTTTGCAACTCTGTTATTAGTGTAGGATGAGAACTACTTTCTCAGATGAGTTTTAGGACTTGACTGTGAATGTTTCAACAGTTAACTCTATTCTAATATATTCTCTCTGTGTGGGTTTTAGCAGTTGATTGGAGATAGTAGGTTGTCATCTGGGGATACCAGTACCAGAATTTCGTGTAGCGTAAGAAAACAAACTAGGACAGTATTTTGAAAAGGATAGACTGCTGCTCACCATATAGTGGAGATGTTGAGTCGCAGGTGGGCGCAACAAAAAGAATACTAAACAAGTGAGCTTTCAGCCAAAAGACCTTATTCTGACTCAGAAAAAACGCACTCTTGCACACACGCATACGCGCGTGCACCCACACACACAACCACTGCCTCTGTCTGATGAGGCCAGACTGCAAGCAACAATACTTGATGGGAGAAGCTGCAGTGTGGTTGATGAGGGTAAGGAGGAGGTTGGAGTAGGGAGGGAAAGCAGGGTAGGGGTGGAGGATGGTAAAGTGCTGGCTGTGGGAGCATGCGGGGTCGAGGTGGGGAGAGAGTAGGGAAGCTAAGCACAGCCAGGAGGTAAGATGGGGTGGGGGGGGGGAGGGGGAGGATAGAAAGACAGTAGGTGCATTGGTGGAATAGAAGGCTGTGTAGTGCTAAGAGTGGGAACAGGGAAGGGGATAGTAGATGAAGAACAGGGGCTATTGAAGGTTGAGGGCAGGAGAGTTACAGAAATGTTGGATATATTGCAGGGAGAGTTCCCACTTGTGCAATTCAGATGGCACAGGCTGTGAAGCAGTCATTGAAATGAGTAATGTTGTTTTGGGACATTGTGTTGGACAGCATGCTCAGCAACTGGGTGGTCCTGCTGTTTCTGGGCCACAGTTTGCCGGTGGCAATTCATGTGGACAGACAGCTTGTTGGTTGTTGTGCCCATGTGCAATGCAGCACTGTGGTTGCAGCTTAGCTTGTAGATCATGTGATTGGTTTCATGAGTAGTCCTGGCTTTGATAGGATAGGCAACACTTGTGACTGGATTGGAATAAGTGGTGGGAGGATGTATGGGACAGGTCTTGCAGCTAGGTTTATTACAGAAATATGTGCCATGAAGCAAAAGGTTGGGAGCAGGGGTATGCAGGAAAGAATGAGGATATTGTGTAGGCTCAGTGGGTGGTGGAATACCCCTATAGGAGGGATGGGAAGGATAGTGGGTAGGACATCCCTCATATCACGGCACAATGAGAGGTAGCTGAAACACTGGCAGTGAATGTGATTCAGTTGCTCTAGCCTTGGGTGGTACTGACTCACGGGGGGAATGCTCCTCTATGACTGGATGGTGGAAATTTGGGAGGTGGTGAGTGATTGGAGAGACAAGGCACAGGAGATCTGTTTTTGTACAAAGTTAGGAGGGTAATTGCAGTATGTGAAGGCCCCAGTGAGACACTAGGTGTATTTTGATGGCCACGTGTGGCTAGTAGGCTGTATGGAATGGGTGTGCAATGGGTGGCAACTGTTGACACAGAGAATTTGCTGGTGGTTTGTAGGTTTGATATGGATTGGTAGGTTTCATATGGGCCGAGATACTGATATAGCTGTATTTGAGGAAGAGCTAAACATCTAGGAAGGGGGCTTGTGTTGAGGAGGACCAGCTGAATTGAATGGGGAAGGTGGTGTTAAGGTTCTGGAGGAATGTGGATAGTGTGTCCTCACCCGTGATCCAGATCATGAAGATATCATCAGTTAATCTGAGCCAGGTGAAGGATTCCGGATTCTGGCTGAATAGGAAGGATTCCTCTATACCACCCATGAACAGGTTGCCATTGGGTGGTATCACGATGGTGCCCCTTGCTGCAGTACCCCAGGTTTGTTTGTAGGTGATGCTTTCGAAGGAGAAGTAAATGTGGGTGAGGATGTAGTTGATCATGGTAACCAGGAAGGAGGTTGTAGGTTTAGAATCCTTCAGGTGTTGGGCAAGGTAGTGTTCAAAAGCAGAGCTAGTTACATGGCTGCTTTCACAGTGGCCTGGCCCCTGATGGACTACGATAAGCCTGTGACAGGATTGGAATAGTAAATGCTGGGTGGGTGGATTGGGCAGGTTTTGCACCTGGGCATTCCACTGGCATATGTTCTTTGTGGTAAGGGGCTGGGATTGGGAGTGACATAGGGATGGTCTAGGATGTTGTGGAGGTTGGGTGGTCGACAGAAGATGACTTTAGGAGGGATGGGAAGTATCTCTAGTAGGATGTCCCTCATTTCAAGGCATGATGATTGGTAATCAAAGCTCTGGCAAGGATGTGGTTCACTTGTTCCAATCCAGCATGGTACTGAGTGATGGAGATACTCTTTTGTGGCTGGTTATTGGGATGGTGGTTGTGAGGGGTATACAATTTCAAACAAACAATTATGATTTGTAAACATTAATGGTCAAACACTTAAGTTAACACAGTCTAAAATTTCTTGCAGTCCAGCTGGATGAAAAATTAAAATGGAGTCAACATGTAGCTAAACTGATCAACAAGCTTAGTTCAGCTTGGTTTGTTCTTAGAAGTACCTCTCATTGTGTTGTCTAAAGAGAAGGGGCCTGCTTAATTTTGCATACTGTCGCTCCTTATTGCATTGTGGAATTGTCTTCTGGAGCGGTGCAACCAAATTAAATGAAGTATTTATCAGAAGCAGAAACAGTTATAGCATTGTGTAACGTAGATAACCAAACATCTTGTGGGTCTCTTTATCTTGGAATTCTTAGTCACTTTCCATCATAATTAACTGCTTATTGATTTTTTTGTTGCTGATAATAATCAGTTTCAGTTGAACTGTAGTTTCTGCACGGTTAAAATAAGGCACAAAAATGATTTTCATGTATGTTTTGCCTCCCTGTCTGTGGTTCACAGTGGAGTTATGTACTATGGTGCAAAGGTATTCAACAAGCTCCCATCTTCCATATTTTTCCATATTTTTCTTTCTTCTACACACACACACACACACACACACACACACACACACACAATTTGCCTGTATGTTCTGGCTAATCTCAGAAACTACTGTAGGAATTTTTATATGGTTCTCACAAATACATAGACTGCTTAATGAGGAAGGTTTTCAAATATAAACATTTCAAGCAAAAGGGCTGAACTATGATGATTGTCAATTAAGTTGTGCTTCCTGAGAACTTTCCTGCAGTGCACTGCTTTAATTGTCATGAGAGTGATGATATTCAGTTGCCTACCATTGTTCTCTGAATTTTAATAACAACTCCACACAGTGGTGTGTAAACAAACTTACCTCTATGCCAGACAAGTTGTCTGGCAGTACACACGTTGTGCTACCCTTAAAAACCTGGGATGGGTTGCTAGTCTAACATAAAGCAAGATATTAGGACTTCCAATCAGTTCAGAAGAAAATTAAAGCTGTTCTTCCTACAAATTATATGAATAAGTAGATTCAAAAATTGAAAAGTTCTGTTAGCTACAAGGCAAGTAGCATTGTTCATTGTAAATCTGCTTTACAAATAGTAATATACTGTGAACTGTACTCAACTTACATAAGTGGGTAACTATGTTCTTTGAAAAATATTAATGTAATAAAGTAAATATTCAGCTTCTAGTAGGAGATAAAGTGCAGTTATTTAGTATAAATGAGTTAACAGCTTTTTTCAAAGTAGCAGCTCCCTTGCTAAATTATTTGATCAAATTTAGCTGGCATAATCACGAATAATGTTAACCAGTGCAGTGGTAGTTTAATACAATATACAGATAGTTCCAGTAATTTGCTAGTCTTTCATTAATGTACACTCCTGGAAATTGAAATAAGAACACCGTGAATTCATTGTCCCAGGAAGGGGAAACTTTATTGACACATTCCTGGGGTCAGATACATCACATGATCACACTGACAGAACCACAGGCACATAGACACAGGCAACAGAGCATGCACAATGTCGGTACTAGTACAGTGTATATCCACCTTTCGCAGCAATGCAGGCTGCTATTCTCCCATGGAGATGATCGTAGAGATGCTGGATGTAGTCCTGTGGAACGGCTTGCCATGCCATTTCCACCTGGCGCCTCAGTTGGACCAGCGTTCGTGCTGGACGTGCAGACCGTGTGAGACGACGCTTCATCCAGTCCCAAACATGCTCAATGGGGGACAGATCCGGAGATCTTGCTGGCCAGGGTAGTTGACTTACACCTTCTAGAGCACGTTGGGTGGCACGGGATACATGCGGACGTGCATTGTCCTGTTGGAACAGCAAGTTCCCTTGCCGGTCTAGGAATGGTAGAACGATGGGTTCGATGACGGTTTGGATGTACCGTGCACTATTCAGTGTCCCCTCGACGATCACCAGTGGTGTACGGCCAGTGTAGGAGATCGCTCCCCACACCATGATGCCGGGTGTTGGCCCTGTGTGCCTCGGTCGTATGCAGTCCTGATTGTGGCGCTCACCTGCACGGCGCCAAACACGCATACGACCATCATTGGCACCAAGGCAGAAGCGACACTCATCGCTGAAGACGACACGTCTCCATTCGTCCCTCCATTCACGCCTGTCGCGACACCACTGGAGGCGGGCTGCACGATGTTGGAGCGTGAGCGGAAGACGGCCTAACGGTGTGCGAGACCGTAGCCCAGCTTCATGGAGATGGTTGCGAATGGTCCTCGCCGATACCCCAGGAGCAACAGTGTCCCTAATTTGCTGGGAAGTGGCGGTGCGGTCCCCTACG
Source organism: Schistocerca piceifrons (assembly GCF_021461385.2). Classification (NCBI taxonomy): domain Eukaryota; kingdom Metazoa; phylum Arthropoda; class Insecta; order Orthoptera; family Acrididae; genus Schistocerca; species Schistocerca piceifrons. Next base: position 65,242,043 of record NC_060145.1, read on the forward strand.
GCACTGCGTAGGATCCTACGATCTTGGCGTGCATCCGTGCGTCGCTGCGGTCCGGTCCCAGGTCGACGGGCACGTGCACCTTCCGCTGACCACTGGCGACATCGATGTACTGTGGAGACCTCACGCCCCACGTGTTGAGCAATTCGGCGGTACGTCCACCCGGCCTCCCGCATGCCCACTATACGCCCTCGCTCAAAGTCCGTCAACTGCACATACGGTTCACATCCACGCTGTCGCGGCATGCTACCAGTGTTAAAGACTGCGATGGAGCTCCGTATGCCACGGCAAACTGGCTGACACTGACGGCGGCGGTGCACAAATGCTGCGCAGCTAGCGCCATTCGACGGCCAACACCGCGGTTCCTGGTGTGTCCGCTGTGCCGTGCGTGTGATCATTGCTTGTACAGACCTCTCGCAGTGTCCGGAGCAAGTATGGTGGGTCTGACACACCGGTGTCAATGTGTTCTTTTTTCCATTTCCAGGAGTGTATATATTGACACATTCCACATCCTTGAAGACTGCCGTGCCAGCACTAATTACACAAAGCCACAGGTGTAATCCACTTGTGGCAGCCACCAAGTCTGTCATTGCTACTAAGTTTTTCATGGCAGAGTCCTTGCATAAAACTTTCTTGGTTTACTTGCCGTGTCAAATTCTGGTAAAATTCAAAGTTTTCGATGGTATCCATCATCATCTTTGTCATGGACTAAAACTGACTGTTGTGTGATGGCATTCTGATGTAATTGTGCAGTATTATTTAATTTGGCCTTGATGCATATAACCATGACATATATTATGTAGCCATTATTGGCGGTCAAGATAGTTCACGTGTGATTTGTCAAGTAATTAGGACACTCACTCATCTTATACAAAAAGTATAAAGTTAACTTGAAACTATGGGAACTGTATGCCCACTCCTTCCAAAAATGTGCATGGTTGTTGAAGTATTGTTGTAATACATGTAAGTATAGGTATTACTGCTTTTATTAATACTCTAGAAACCTGTCCTGCTGACTTCACAATCCTGAGCATCCCAGTATCATACACTCGAGACCTGAAAGTTCATCTGGGCAAGCTCCACACACCAGAGGTGCCAATCTTTTCATTCTCTAGATTTCGTGGGTCCCAACATCATGAAAGTTGTTGATGTTTAGTGTTGGACTTTTGCATAGTGTTGGCCCTTTGTTTGAAGAACTACATTTATATCCAGTACTAAGCTTCTCACTTGTTGAACGACTATAGCCTTAATTATAATGGATATTCAAAAAGAAACAAGCTGGAGGCATGATTACAGAACCCAGTACTTGTATGTTAGAAGTATTGACTCTGGCTGTTGAGACACCTGCCCCACTGTGACACAAGGCAGTAACTGGCTGTCTCATAAAATTCCCGGTGCTGCGATGTTAACCAGTTTCGCACATACAGCTGGACGTCATCGTCGGAGGTGAACTGTTTGCCCCTCAGAGGCTTTTTAAGGGAACTAAAAATGGCGTAATTACAGGGGGAGAGGTCCAGACTGTATGGAGGGTGGCCGAGAACCTTCCATTTGAATTTCTGCAGATTGCCACGACTGAGTTGGCCGTATAAGGCTTTGCATTGAATGACCCCACAGGTGAGATTGCCTGGTCGTTTTGACTTGATTGCTTGGTGAGGGGTGGTCAAGCTCTGCAAGTAACACTGTTGTCCTGTGCTGCAGGAAGTGTCAGAAGGGGGCCATCTCGGTCAAAGAAGAACAACAGCATAGGGGCAAATGATTCACCTCGGACCACAACGTCCAGCTGTATGTGTGGAACTGGTTAAAATCACAACCCCAGGAATTCTATGAGACAGCCATTCACCACCTTGTCACAGTGGGACAAGTGTCTCAACAGCCAATGTCAATACTTCTAACATTCAGGTACCGGTTTCTGAAATTATGCCTCCAGCTAGTTCCGTTTGATCGCCCCTTATATAATGTAACTGGATGAACAAAAATATCTACTTACCAAGCAGGGGCAGGAGAAAACACACACAAAAGTTAGCAAAACATGGAAGCTTTCTGAGGCAGTGGCTTCTTCTAATGAAAAGATTGAAGGGGGAGGAATAAGGATTAAGGGAAATGGCTGATGAGGTTTAGAAAATTGGGAGACTTATGGAACAGGTGCCCAGAACCATGAGTTAGAGAGACTTACTGAATGGGATGAGAAGGAAATACTAATTGTTGTGGACTTCATCAGAAGAGATTTGAAAACCTAAGAGTTTAAAGGTGGAAGATAGATTGATACGTAAGACAGAGGTTACTGATGAAATATCACGAGTTAATAAGAGCAGAAAGCTAAGTCCATAATACGTGTTAGAGGTGGAGGTGGGGAAAACACGGGTCACAAAATAAAAATACAGAATATTAAAAGGAAATGAAAAAAGAAATAGTTAATGTGAAGAAATGCTAAAACTGAAGAAATTAATGTAAATTAAGGCTAGGTGGGTTGAGAGGACTAAGGACATGTTGTAACGGCAGTTCCCACATGCAGGGTTTTGAGAAACTGGTGTCTCAGAGGAGAATCAAAATGGCATGTGTGGTGAAACATGCACCAAGTTCACGAATGTCATGTTGAGCATGCATGTTATGCAACAGGATATTGTGTGTTGCCAGTATACACCCTCTGCCCGTTCATCCTAGCTGTTAACTTGGTGATAGTCATACCAATGTAGAAGACCAAACTGGTAAACAACATGGTTTTAGTTACCAGTTAATTTTTTGTGATTTTGACTGGTAAGAACCAATACTCTAACGAAGGATATTACTGTATCCCGCTTTTGCAGAATAATACTGCAGCAACAAAACATGAAAAAAAAAAGAAAATAAGACTTGAGTCGCAAAGGAAATGCGCCATATACAACAACAAAACACTGTGCTCATACAAGCGTCTGCCAACCAAAGTGTGTCAAAGGCTTTAGGAAGAATATGCAGTGCTTCCTAACAACAAATTGCCTCCGATGAGCTTGACGTGACAGCTGTTTACATTAGATTCATTTGAGCAGTTGCGGGCGGGCTCTTGCGCGTGCGCAGTTGAGTCGCGTGTGACTAGTACCTTCTCCCGCTTCTGGCTACAGGTGTGTGGCTTGGCGTCACTGTCTAAATTGCTCCTGTTCGGAAATCGTAGATCCGGGGCTGATGCACAGAGCAGTCTGAATAGAAGTGGGGAGGTAGGTAGTCTCCACGTGACCTATATTTACGTTTAGTGATTTTGCTGTTTCCTCTTCGGTTATTGCTCTCACTTTAAGTGAAAACAAAAAGGATTTCTGTGGCCGGTAGCTATCAAATGAATTAAAATACGTTCGCATAATTACATAAGGCTAAAATATGTTGTTAGTTTCAGGTTTTATTTCCACCTTTCTGACAGTCAAGCATTAATCGCCTTGCAGAGCAATGACGTCTGTTTGCTAAAGAGATTTGGCTTTTATTAATCTTTTGCGCTGAGGCAGTCAATGTATTTGAAACGAAGTGTTAAATTTCACACTATTGGCTAGTTTCAACTGTTCGCTGCATTCCAAGTGCCCATTTTCCATCTTCTAGCTCGTATGCCATTATGCCATAATAATGAACCACACATGAGATAGTAGAGTACTGGTAGTCAAGAAAATTTACATCCGAGTCTGGACGTTCGATTGTGTACTTTAAGCCGAATTATGCATTTTAGTATGGTTCGTGAAATTCCGATGCTCTTGAAGTATCCTTTGATGTCTTGTTTCTGTTATGACATAATGCAAGATCTTTTAATGTTTTACATGTACGAACATGCGGGCTTCCTGCGTCATCGTAGCTGCGCAGGCGCAGTGACGCCTGTTATCTGGCGCTCTCTGGCAACTGCCGAAACGAACCAATTTCTAGCAGGTCACGGGAAAATTTGCAAATGATGGTTTGAAAAGCGTTACTTTCAAAGTAAATTTCCTTTTACGCAAGATGAACTATGTGCGAGAACGTACGATGAATTTCTTAAATTACAGAGCGTTTGACTCTCATTCAAAAATCAACTCTTTGAGGACGACCATTTAGAAGAATTTTGAGCCAGAAGGTGAGACATTTACGTCGTTATTAAAAATTTTACTGGCACGTTGTGTGATATTTCTTAAAGTGTAACGTGCGCAAAAAGATCAGCATTATATGTGGAAGCTTAGCTTCTCTTGCAGCTTCGTAATCTTAGAGACGAATATTATTTGTGAAAGCTTTGTTTCTCTTGTAGCAACATTGTCTATTAATTTCCACCATTAACTTTTCTTTTTTGTGTGTTCGCGCTACTTAAGAGTGATCTTGCTATTGGTTGACTACATCACGTGTCCTATGCTGTCATTAGCTGGTGAGATCACGTGACATGAGCTATGACTGGCTCACAAAAGTGCATCGCAATCTTGATTTCATTGCTTCGGAAAGTAACATGCAGTGTTTCGTGGAATTGGAATTTATACCTCCGTAACACGAAAAAATGCAGCATACATGTTGCTGCACATCAAAGATCTTTCCAAAACGTGCTTATTTCCCCCCTGGGTTTCATTTTCTAAAGTGCCGTCAAGTTCTACATCTGTGTAGAAAACCATAAACATTCTAAGGATTGATAAGTTTTACAGTGCCGAGGAAAAGTATACTGTCACTTAACATGGAAAAAGTGTATTTTCAACTGGGAGAAAGTGTATTTTCAACCGGGAAATCTGGGAGAAATTGGGGAATTTTTTTTTCCTTGTCCATGTATACACCCTGTGGTAGGAAGTGTCATAGAATGGACATCATTTCAGAACATATTTTAGGAAGTCATAGCCTTGTTGAAGTAAAACCTCAGGCATTTCACAAGCACTAACACCTCAATCCATGAACTTATTACACCACCCAAACCACACACTACCACCTCCCACATTCTACCTTGTTCCTAAGCTCCAAAAACTCAATCACCCCAGCAATCCCTGTGCATGACACTAGTTGTTTTTGCACCCTAAAACAAAGCCCTGGCAATACCATAGTTGCTGGCTTCAAAGCACGCACTGAACGTATATCTGCCTTAGTTGAGCAACACATGCAACCTATAGTACAAAGACTTCCTTCGTGCATTAAAGACGCCAACCATTTCCCAGATCATCTAAAATGTGTGCCCATCCTGCTCCCATCGCACACCTTGCTGTTCATCATTGATGCCACCTCCCTCTATACCAACATCCCCATGTACATGGTGTTTCTGCCTGCTGCTGAACATTACTTCAACCTGCACCAGCCGGATTCCAAACATGACATCCTTCCTGCTCACCTTAACCAACTTTATACTTAACAGTTTACCTTTGACTGGCACACAAACAAATCAGGAGTGCTGCCATGGGTGCCAGGATGTTTTCTTCCATTGCCACCCTTTCCATGGGTCACTTGGAGGGGGCTTTCCTTGGTTTGTGTTAGATACATTGATGACATCATTGCCATATGGACTCAAGGTGAGGCTGACCTGTTAAATTGTTTAGAATCTCTAAATACATTCTCTTGATAAAATTTCATGTGGTCCTATTCCAGGTCCCATTCCACTTTCCTTGATGTTGATCACTTCCTCACTGAGGGTCAGCTCACACTTTTGTTCAAATTAAACTTTCTAAAAAACAACATACTTACATTTTGAGAGCTGCCATCCTTCCAATGTCAAATGTCTCCTCTCCCCCAAACAACTTTAGCATTTAAAGCGAACATATTATTTGTTCAGATTCAGATGTTTTACAATAATACACCACCATTCTCACCTCAGCCTTCACTGGGCTTAATTACCCCACAAGCCTAGATCATAAGCAGATTTGCCAGGCCATCATGTGCAATACTGGTGCTGCTGATTCCTCTAAAATACAACTCAGAAACACACCTCTTGTCACTCAGTACTATCCTGGTCTTGAATGTGTTAATCAGCTTCTTCAACAGGGCTATAATTTTCTAAAATCATACCCTGAAATGACATCCATTCTGTCAGAGACTTTGTGCACCACGTAGAATAGCTTTTTGTGGTCCCCAGTCTCTGCAGTATCATGGTAAGACCCTGTGCTGCTTCTGCACCCATTTCCCCACTGTTATGGCTCCTGCCCCTGTGACTTTCCCTGCTGTAAGACTTGTCCTATGCACCATCTTACTGGCATTCATACCAGCCATGTAACTGGCAAAACATACACTATCACAAGGAGAGTAACCTGTGAAACGACACATGATGTGGTGGACCAGCTGTGTTACGTAAACACGTTTGGCCTTCTACTTTGGTATGACTACCACAGGTAGAATTAATGGACATAAGCACAGGGTGTGTACACAGGCGGCACCATATCCCGTTGCAGAGCGTGTGCTGTTGCACAGCGTGTGCCGTTTGGTTTGTCCACTACCTCGCTTTCCAGTGCTAGTTTTTGAAAGCTCTGCACATGGGAATTGGTGTTAAAACATGTTCTTGTTTCTCACCATTCACCTGGGCTTAATTTACCTTCATTTTTTCAGTCTCGGCATTTTTTCTCAGAAACTCAAGCTCTTATTAACTCTTGCACAGTGTTTTGTCAGTAGTATCTGTCTTGCTTATTACTCCATCTTCAATCTTTAAGCTCTCAGGTATTCAAATCTCGGGCTTCAGGGCGACTTTTCCATAATTTTCCCTTTTCCTGAATCTCGCCATCCTTTTTCCTCATCGCTGTTCCTTATTTTTCAACCCTTCCATCAGGAAGAGGAGCCACTGACTTCGAAAGGTTGCACATATCATTAACTTGTGTATGTGTTTTCTCCTGCTGCCATTTGATGAATAGATGTTTTTGTCTTTCCTATTATATTTTCAAAAATTTATTATTGTTGTTGATATGCTAAGCCTCAATTATGCATTTATGAGGCTTTCATTTCTCGTTACAGGTAAAGTTCTTCCTGGTGTAGCTGCTCTTTCAGATGCGTAACTTTGTAAACTGCCAGGTATTATATGGATGGATGTTAATGTCTGTGACTGACTGGATATGTCTGTCATAAAGTGAGTTACATGAGCAGTCTTAACTGTTGTCATAAATTGTTCTTCATAGGAGCATATACAATGACCTTTAAATGTTCAAAAAGAATCGTAAAAGAGAATCTTAGTGTATGTGTTGTGTTTGTGTCAAATTTTAAGTTATTAAATAAAACTGATGTTATAGAAATAAATGAAATAACTATCTTTAGAGGCACTTCAATTGCACCTTTCCCTGTATGTGTAAGTTGTTACAAGTAACTTAAAATTAGCAGAAACTGCATTTGTACTGAGTACTATAAACATTAGTTGAATATGTTGAAACCTATTATATAAGGGCAATTAATATGGATTGCTTGCATATTTTTTTTTAAATTAAAAATGAGTTGAGCTCTTTAAAATACAAACATGAATACCATATTACAACCCACAAATTGTAATAAGTTATGAATACGGAGAGGAAAAAATCTCTTTATTTTATGGCCAATTTTTGTGTTATTTTCACAGAATTTTGGTATTAGTTCCTGGTTTATTTTTGAAGAACCATATACTTTTTATTTAGTCTTATTTCATTGTTTTACAGTGTTATGCTGAAAATGATTAAAAAAGCCTATCAGTTACTTCATAATTATTTGCACTGTATCACATATGATTACATTACTGAAAAGAAAGTAAATTCATTAAGATGACAAAATCTAATCAATTAAAGAAGAACGTAATCTGCAACTGTGCACTTGAAAGTTTTTCAAAAGATAGCATTGCCATAGCACCAAAGTTATCTTCTGAGACTTTATGCTGTTGATCTGTCAATACTTAATTACGGTTTGAAAAACAGCCATAACACTCTTGACAGTGCCCACATTTTGTGCTGGCATGGACATGCTTTTCCACTAAATTGTGAAAGACTTTAGACTTGTTTAGAATATGTGGCTGAGACGTCCCATTCCAGTTTCACACAAGACTTTGCATTATCAGCATAAGAAATGGCTCTGAGCACTGTGGGACTTAACAGCTATGGTCATCAGTCTCAGCATAAGACACTTCATCATTATTGTGCTGTGATGGAAACAAGAACCTAGCGCTTTGATCATTAGGGTTGTTAGCCTAGTTTTTAAGGTGCAACCTAGTGGGTTTCAATTTTTTTTCTTTACCTCAGCCTGACATATTCATTCCTCTATGCCTCAAACTTGGTTTCATAACAACTCCTGTTTCAACAATAATGAAACAAACTAACATGGAACAGAAGTAATAGTTTTGTATGGTGATGTCACATTTCCCAATATTTTTCTGGAATAAAGTGTGCGAAAGAAGATGCATTTTTGAAAGATTTATAATGTGGTGCATCAGTTATATTTTAAAGTATGTAAACATAAATAGAAAAACCACCAAATACAGAATGTGTCCTGTGATATGAGTAGTTGACAGAAGCAAATGGAGTAGACACAATGTTCAGTTATTTATTTCCAAACCTGATTTGTCATAGTTGGTGATTGCTTTTATATGTTTACTTATGAACCATGAAAATATGGAGTTGATGGATTGTATTGCAGATGTCTGAAAAACACTTCATTTTTTGAATTATTTGTTGTGCATAAGTGTCTGGGAAACGTGACATCAATTAAAACTGATATGGGAATGGTGTTCATTATAAGTAGGGTATTTTTGCTTCAGATTACATCTAGAGCCATAGTTCTTTATGTGGTAAACTGTCATTTCAATATCACCTGTAAGCTCACATCCTTGAGAAAATGATAAAAAACCAGTCAACTGTCAATACCTATCAGTTACTAAAACTGCTGCCTTCAAATTTACAGCGCCCTTACACTAGAATGTATAACTTGGGAAATTTCACATTATTTCATAAAAAAACTGCTGATTTTTTGTTACAATGGAAAAAACTCTTGGTTTCACATTATTGCTAATGCAAAATTTTCAGCTCTAGTTATGAAGGCTGCAAGTCAGTTAACTGCATTTGTTTTGCGAAAAGCGGCTCACTAAGACGTAAAACATTTCTCTGTCCAATTATTTGTTGCCAAATAGAAACACCGAGCGAGGTGGCGCAGTGGTTAGCACACTGGACTCGCATTCGGGAGGACGACGGTTCAATCCCGTCTCCGGCCATCCTGATTTAGGTTTTCCGTGATTTCCCTAAATCATTTCAAGCGAATGCCGAGATGGTTCCTTTGAAAGGGCACGGCCGATTTCCTTCCCTAACCCGAGCTTGCGCTCTGTCTCTAATGACCTCGTTGTTGACGGGACGTTAAACACTAACCACCACCACCGCCGCCAAATGGAAAACAGTGTTCATCTTGAGCCCCCTATATGAAGACAAAGGTTGATGGTAAGAAACTTTTGTGAACAATAGCTCTGCTATACAAATAAGCAGAAATTACTGAAAAAGTAAAACATTCTTGAAAAGCAGTTGCAAAATTTGAGTAATTCTGAATTAAGACAGATTAGGAGACCTGTTATACATTTAGACAACTTTTGTGCATTTGTGACAGATAGTGTATTGTGATTTGTGGAAGAAGATTGAAAGTTCTTCCACTGTATTTTTTTTTTGTGTGTGTGTGGGGGGGGGGGGGGGGGTGTTTAACCAGTCTATTGCAGACTATGGGTTTTCACTAAGTGTATTGGTAAAAATTAAACCTGTGGCAAATCAAGAGATTATCAAAATTATATGAACTATGCAAACATCATTTATGAGGGGCTCTGACTCAAGATTCAAATGCTTGGTATGCCCCTTATCATTACATTCAACATAATCCTGAGTCACTTTGCTTCATAAAGATTTAGGCTGGTAGGCTTCATATACACGGAATTAAGGTGGTCATCACATAGAGAAATCAACATAAAGAATGGGAGCATATAATGTGGTAAAGGTGAAAGAGAATTTTATGAGAGGAGAGAATTCAAACGATTACTGAAGACTGAATACGGGAAAAAAAGAAAAAGATCAATTTTTGTCTAAAAGTAAAACCTACAAGGCATCAAGGATGCTCGTTCAAAATAGTTTGTGCACTTCTTGCAAGACATCAGTAATTACTGTAGGAAGCTGCGGCACCCTGTGGTTGTAGCAAAAGGATCATGACCAGTGTTTTGTGAGCTGCTTCAGCAGATGAGCAGAATTATGCCAAGGTGCTGTATTTAACATATTCAGTTCTCAGTTTTACGAAACCAATGTGTGTTACATTAATCCTGCATTGTACTTCCATAATATTTCCAGCCAACTTCCATTTAAATATCTTACTAGTCCTTGTGCTATTTTATCCTGCTCGCAGTAGGGAAAGTATCTTAAGAATGTGGAGTAATCCCAAGTGTACCACAGGGAGAGAGATTGGGTCCACTTTGGTTGTTGTTGTATGTAAGTGATTTGCTTCCATAGAACCAAAAAGGAAAAAAAAATTTTTTTGCTGAAAATTCAAGTATTATCAAGCCCAGTGGAAAACATCAGCACTTGGAAATGTAAATTATATTTTCTTGAAAAAATTTTTTGCTGAAAATTCAAGTATTATCAAGCCCAGTGGAAAACATCAGCACTTGGAAATGTAAATTATATTTTCTTGAAAATTAATAACTAGTTCCATACAAATGGACTGTTGCTGAACTTGCATGAAACACAGTACAGTAACTCTGTATTGCACAAGGGCTGACGACAACATTTAGAAATAATACTTGAGGGTAATCATTAAATTAGACAAAATATTTTAGTTGCGTAGGTGTTTCTGTTTGTAAGTACCGTAACTGCAACTAACATATTACACCTGAGCTCTGCAACAATATCAGATTGTTTGCAGGATCACTGTAATTGAGACACTGCAGTATGGCTGTCTCCTAGCTGAGGATATAGGGCATATTATAAAGACAGTTCCATATCTCACTTGGCTACAGCTAAGCAGTGATCAGTGGCTATGAAGCCAGCATTAAGAGTGCTTCCGTGTGTGTGTGTGTGTGTGTGTGTGTGTGTGTTTTTACTGACTAAGACTGTGGCCAAAGGCTGGATGTAAGTGTCTTTTAATCGTTCCTGTCTGCAACATGACATGTCTCCTTTACGGTAAGTAGCAATCTGTCTTTTTCTACAGTGTATTAAGAGAATTGGCTCGGTGGGTGTGATGGTTGCAGTGCACTTTTTTGCTTTCAGAGTTCATCATTCAGGATCAGTTATGGGTGGGGTACAGGGACAGTCAAAGAGCTAAAGATATTAAGCATTAATAAGAAGTAAAAAGGGTAAAAATCAAACACATACCCAGTATACATTACCTTAGTGCATTAAGTAAAACCAATATCGCAACCATATTAAGTTTTGCCTATCATGATACTGTGAAACAGTCTGCTTATTTTTGTAGTATTGTAGCACATTGATAAAATTTTGCATGAGCCACCACTGCTGCCAGCTCCAACAGTTGCATCTGTCGTTGCAAAGGTGAGTCACCCCTACAGCAATACATCAGCCAAGGTAAAACCAGAAAGCACCACAATGAAGTAATCTGATGTTCATGTAAGCACCCTCCTCAACTGGAGACACAGGCAAACACAAAAACTCAGCAAAGTCTTGTGACTGCCCCAAAATCCCCCCCTAAAAAAAAAAAGTAAATACATAGTACAAGGAAGCCAAAAGCCTGAAAAGTCTACACAGAAAACATCGTCACACCTGACTGGGGGATAACTGATGACCCAGAAGACTACTCATCAGATGATCAAATGGCCTTCAAAGTATGCTGTAATTAACAAAGAAAGCTGACAGAAATCACCATAAGTTTCTTCCATCCCAAGGGCAAAAGAAGAAAGCCCCTTGTAACAAATTTAATTTTATTTTTGTAGTCATCTGAGGCATTACAATTTTTATGTGTTACATATGAAACAAATTGTTAGTTGCTGTGACATTACATGTCAGTATTTTAATAATACCAATAGTTATAACCCATTCACAACATTAAAGGAAAGTTTAAACATTGGAAAATGCAGGAGGGAATGTTACAATATAACGAAAAGGGTAGTTGCTACTCAACATACAGCAGCCATACAATGGGGAAGGCACAACCAAAAGACTGCCACACAGTTAGCTTTTGGTCAACAAGGCCTTTGTCAAAATTAGCCAACACACACACACACACACACACACACACACACACACACAGAGAGAGGGAGAGGGGGAGAGAGAGAGAGAGAGAGAGAGAGAGAGAGAGAGAGAGAGAGAGAGAGGACAGTGTCTGGCAGCTGGAGCACTGGGTCCAGGTCGTGTGTGTGTGTGTTGTCAAAATTCGACAAAGGCCTTGTTGGCCAAAAGCTAATTGTGTGACAGTCTTTTCGTTGTTCCTTTCTGCGACTCAGCATCTCCTCTGTACAGTGAGTAGCAACTATCCTTTTCATTATACTGTTAAAGGAAAGTTTGTGTTATAGTACTGCTCACTGATGTTACCTGCTAATTCTTCAAATACAGTAATAAACAAATCACCCATGCCATATTCGAGGCCTTAATTAAAAATTCATCAGTTTCATAAAAGTAAATCAGGTAGCTCACCGATACAGAGGTGAGTCATTGAAGACTTTGATATATTTTTTAAATTCTGTATGGTATGTGGTAAAGTGGCAGACTACAACTAGGATTTTGTCACTTATCACTTTTTTCATCCCTGGCAATGTTAGTTGATGCAAAAAATGCCAAGTTGCACATTGGTTCAGAATCGGTGTTAAACTGTAGGTACTCTTATAACTGGCTGCATTAGCCAGTTCGAAGGCCATAGGAAGGCAGCAGCATACCTCCTCCAACAGGACCAGGTCTATTGAAGCTCTGTGGTGTTCAAAACAACCTTGGGATTGATGAATGCGGTGTGCATTACACACAAGAAGATATGATGATGGTAGAACATAATATTTAGTTTTCTGAATCAATGTCTACAATGGCCTCTTGGTGCCAGGCTGCAAATTATCCTCATTGCCTTACTTTGTAATTTCAGTACCTTTGTTTCCCCCTCCTTTTGTATGGTCCGCAGAATGGTACCATATGCAATGACTAAACGTGTTCTTGTCTTCAGGCTGAAGAATTAATTGCTGCAGCTCCCCTCTCTAGTCTATCCCATTCATGCCTCTTCAGCTCAGTATAACTACTGGAACTTACAGCTGTTTGAATCTCCTTACCATACTCGTGACATGTCTCCCTCTACAATTTTTATCCCCCTTCCCCATACTTCCCTCCATTCCTTGCTGCTGTCATATCAAGTGATAGTTTCTTTTAGTAAAATTATGCCACATACTGCATTTCTTTTCCCCAGTTCATTTCAGAACCACCACATTTGTTATTTGATGTACCCATATAATATTTAGTGTTTGTCTATAGAACCACATTTAAAAATCTTCTATTGTCGTCTTGCCTGAACTGATGAACATCCACATTTCACTTTCATACAAAGCCACACTTTAGACAGATATCTTCAAAAAATACTTCGCAGTGGTTAAATTGATATTAGATGTTTACAAATTCTTTTTCAGAAATGCTTTTCTTGCTGTTGTCAGTCTGTATTTAAAACCCCTCTACTTCAGAAATTCAGTTGTTCTGCTGCCAAATAGCAAAAATAATGTACTACTTTTACTGTTTCATTTTCTACCATAATTTCTTCATTATTGCTCAATTTAATTCAACTACATTCCATTACCCTTGTTTTCCTTTGTTGGCATTCATAATACAATCTATTTTCAAGACACTGCTCCATCAACTACTCTTCAGAGTTTTTTACCATCTGACAGAATTGCAGGGTCATTGGCAAACCTCAAAGTTTTTAGTTCTTTTTACTGAACTTTAATTCCCTTTTCAAATTGCTGCTTGGTTTCCATTACTGCTTGTTTGAAACATATTTCCACTGCTTCCTCTTGTATTTTGTCAATTTTCCATGGGACTTCTTAGTGCCAAGCAAAACAAAATGCATTGGTTGACAAGGAGAGAAATTAAGTGATGTCCAAAGCCTAACCAACAATGTACCGTAAACAGACTGCCTGTATCAGGAAGACCAATAGGTGTGGATGAGTCTATTGAATAGTAGACCTGCCTGTCATACTGCACATCCTTGACCTGTTAACCTTGTCTGATTTTTACGTACAGTGCAGCTGCTAGTAGATCGCATCCACATATGAACTCTCATAATGGGTAATTCTAAGACAATAACACTTACTGAGAAGTTTGTACACCTGTAAATAAATAGCAGACAAATCTGGTGAGATCGCACTACATTGTTGAGGTCCAGTGTCATTCCATCTTGTAGATGTAAATTAGTCACATCAGTTGCACAAAGTTAACAATTGTGTTTATCAGAATTCGTGCAGCCCATGTGACCATAACTCCTTCCTGTTGACATGACACCACCAATACAAACAGAAAAGTTACTCGTGCCTGACATTAAAATTCTACTCTAGCACAGTTCTGCTATGCTACATGGCATTTGAGTTATGCTTTCTGCCACCGTGCAGGAATTCAAACTGCAACTCCAGTATAGCTTAGGATATGTTGGCACTAAATAAACCTAAATTCTCCAAGAGAGACAAATATACCAAGCCTACCATTGCTACCAAGTTATCATCAATGATGATAAAATCACAGCACACACACACTGGAATAGTCGAAACATTCTACTTATAATGAGAAAAGTTGTCAGAAAATCAAGATTATATATATGACTTACCAAACGAAAGCGCTGGCAGGTTGATGCACACAAACATACACACAAAATTCAAGCTTTCGCAACCAACGGTTGCTTCATCAGGAAAGAGGGAAAGACGAAAGGATGTGGGTTTTAAGGGAGAGGGTAAGGAGTCATTCCAATCCCGGGAGCGGAAAGACTTACCTTAGGGGGAAAAAAGGACGGGTATACACTCGCGCGCACACACATATATCCATCCACACATATACAGACACAAGCAGACACATTTAAAGACAAAGAGTTTGGGCAGAGATGTCAGTCGAGGCGGAAGTGCAGAGGCAAAGATGATGTTGAATGACAGGAACTTGAAATTAGCGGAGATTGAGGCCTGGTGGGTAACGGGAAGAGAGGATATATTGAAGAGCAAGTTCCCATCTCCGGAGTTCGGATAGGTTGGTGTTGGTGGGAAGTATCCAGATAACCCGGACGGTGTAACACTGTGCCAAGATGTGCTGGCTGTGCACCAAGGCATGTTTAGCCACAGGGTGATCCTCATTACCAACAAACACTGTCTGCCTGTGTCCATTCATGCGAATGGACAGTTTGTTGCTGGTCATTTCCACATAGAATGCATCACAGTGTAGGCAGGTCAGTTGGTAAATCACGTGGGTGCTTTCACATGTGGCTCTGCCTTTGATCGTGTACACCTTCCGGGTTACAGGACTGGAGTAGGTGGTGGTGGGAGGGTGCATGGGACAGGTTTTACACCGGGGGCGGTTACAAGGATAGGAGCCAGAGGGTAGGGAAGGTGGTTTGGGGATTTCATAGGGATGAACTAACAGGTTACGAAGGCTAGGTGGACGGCAGAAAGACACTCTTGGTGGAGTGGGGAGGATTTCATGAAGGATGGATCTCATTTCAGGGCAGGATTTGAGGAAGTCTTATCCCTGCTGGAGAGCCACATTCAGAGTCTGGTCCAGTCCTGGAAAGTATCCTGTCACAAGTGGGGCACTTTTGTGGTTCTTCTGTGGGGGATTCTGGGTTTGAGGGGATGAGGAAGTGGCTCTGGTTATTTGCTTCTGTACCAGGTCGGGAGGGTAGTTGCGGGATGCGAAAGCTGTTGTCAGGTTGTTGGTGTAATGGTTCAGGGATTCCAGACTGGAGCAGATTCGTTTGCCACGAAGACCTAGGCTGTAGGGAAGGGACCGTTTGATGTGGAATGGGTGGCAGCTGTCATAATGGAGGTACTGTTGCTTGTTGGTGGGTTTGATGTGGACAGACGTGTGAAGGTGGCCATTGGACAGGTGGAGGTCAACGTCAAGGAAAGTGGCATGGGATTTGGAGTAGGACCAGGTGAATCTGATGGAACCAAAGGAGTTGAGGTTGGAGAGGAAATTCTGGAGTTCTTCTTCACTGTGAGTCCAAATCATGAAGATGTCATCAATAAATCTGTACCAAACTTTGGGTTGGCAGGCCTGGGTAACCAAGAAGGCTTCCTCTAAGCGACCCATGAATAGGTTGGCGTACGAGGGGGCCATCCTGGTACCCATGGCTGTTCCCTTTAATTGTTGGTATGTCTGGCCTTCAAAAGTGAAGAAGTTGTGGGTCAGGATGAAGCTGGCTAAGGTGATGAGGAAAGATGTTTTAGGTAGGGTGGCTGGTGATCGGCATGAAAGGAAATGCTCCATCGCAGCGAGGCCCTGGACGTGCGGGATATTTGTGTATAAGGAAGTGGCATCAATGGTTACAAGGATGGTTTCCGGGGGTAACAGATTGGGTAAGGATTCCAGGCATTCGAGAAAGTGGTTGCTGTCTTTGATGAAGGATGGGAGACTGCATGTAATGGGTTGAAGGTGTTGATCTACGTAGGCAGAGATACATTCTGTGAGGGCTTGGTAACCAGCTACAATGGGGCGGCCGGGATGATTGGGTTTGTGGATTTTAGGAAGAAGGTAGAAGGTAGGGGTGCGGGGTGTCGGTGGGGTCAGGAGGTTGATGGAGTCAGGTGAAAGGTTTTGCAGGGGGCCTAAGGTTCTGAGGATTCCTTGAAGCTCCGCCTGGACATTGGGAATGGGGTTACCTTGGCAAACTTTGTATGTGGTGTTGTCTGAAAGCTGACGCAGTCCCTCAGCCACATACTCCCGACGATCAAGTACCACGGTCGTGGAACCCTTGTCCGCCGGAAGAATGACGATGGACAGATGATGTGACTTACCGAACGAAAGTGCTGGCAGGTCGATAGACACACATACAAACACAAACATACACATGAAATTCAAGCTTTCGCAACAAACTGTTGCCTCATCAGGAAAGAGGGAAGGAGAGGGAAAGACGAAAGGATGTGGGTTTCAAGGGAGAGTGTAAGGAGTCATTCCAATCCCGGGAGCGGAAAGACTTACCTTAGGGGGGGAAAAAAGGGGATTACACTCGCACACACACACATATCCATCCGCCCACACACAGACACACAGTCTGTGTATGTGCGGATGGATATGTGTGTGTGTGCGAGTGTATACCTGTCCTTTTTCCCCCCTAAGGTAAGTCTTTCCGCTCCCGGGATTGGAATGACTCCTTACCCTCTCCCTTGAAACCCACATCCTTTCGTCTTTCCCTCTCCTTCCCTCTTTCCTGATGAGGCAACAGTTTGTTGCGAAAGCTTGAATTTTGTGTGTATGTTTGTGTGTCTGTCGACCTGCCAGCACTTTCATTTGGTAAGTCACATCATCTTTGTTTTTAGATATATTTTTCCTACGTGGAATGTTTCCCTTTATTTTATATATATATATATATATATATATATATATATATATATATATATATTGGTCTTTAAATATGTCTGCTTGTGTCTGTATGTGTGGTTGGATATGTGCGTGTGTGCGAGTGTATACCTGTCCTATTTTCCCCCTAAGGTAAGTCTTTCCGCTCCCGGGATTGGAATGACTCCTTACCCTCTCCCTTAAAACCCACTTCCTTTCGTCTTCCCCTCTCCTTCCCTCTTTCCTGATGAGGCAACAGTTTGTTGCGAAAGCTTGAATTTTGTGTGTATGTTTGTGTGTCTATCGACCTGCCAGCGCTTTTGTTCGGTAAGTCACCTCATCTTTGTTTATATATATATATATGAGAGAGATGGAAATTAACATTTTGGTCAATAAAATTCAAATCAGTGTGGAATGTTGTTACAAGGGAGACAGGAAAAGTAACCACTGGGGTTGGTAGTATTGCTATTAGAGAATGATACCATCTTAACCAACAATACACAAGTAGATGATGTTTTTAAGAACTATTTCTTAAGTGTCAGTGAAAAAATTGGTGAGAATAATTCATAAGAAAAGGCCAAGCAGTATATGGAAGAGTCTGTTGGAATAGATAACATCTCTAATAAGATATTAAAACAATGTGGAGCAGTAACAGGTTAAAATGTGCCATTGTCAAGCCTCTCTACAAAAAAAAAGGGGGACACCACAGATGTCAATTAATATCCTTGCTCACAGCATTTTCAAAACTCATTAAAGTAATGCACTTAAGAGTGGTTGGCCATCACAATTCGTCTTTCGAAAAATGCTGTTCCACTGAGACAGCAATATAAAATGTCACCAATAGGAATTTTCTGTGACTTATCAAAAGCATTTGATTGTGTGAAGCATGACATTGTTACAGAAATTGCAATTATATGGTATAAATGGAACAGCATATGAGTGGGTTATATGGTTTAAGTGATTTAAGGAAGTTTCCCATTTCATCTAAGGGGGGTGAAATTATTTTAGGTGTTTCACAGGGTTTGATCATGGGTCCCCTTCTGTTCTTGATATGTGAATGACCTCCCTTCTTATCTGAAACAAGAAGCTAAACTGACACTTTTGCTGATGCAATCATCATTATTAATCCAGTAAGAGAAACTCCAATAGAAAATGATACAAATAATGTCTTTGGAAAGTTATTGATTGGTTTTGGGCTTTCTCTGCACTTTGAAAAAACACACTACAGCCAGTTTTCTACTACAAGAAGTACAGTTCCTTCAACAAATATAACGCATCAACAGAAGTCAGCAGCCAGAGTAGAGCATACTAAGTTGTGGGTGTACATAGAGATGAGAATCTTAATTGGAAAATTCGTATTTTGGATCTCCTAAAGTGAGTAGGTTCAGAAACTTTTGCAATCATAATAATTGCCAAGTTTGATGATATAGAAATTAGTAAGCTAAAATACTTTGCATACTTTCACTCTGTTATACAGAATAATATGTTGGGGTAACTCAACACTTAGGCAGAAAGTATTCACGGCACAAAAGAAAGTGGTTACAATAATGTGTGGGGGCTCAGTCACACATCTTTTAGGCATCTGTTTAACAGGTTAGCAATTCTTACAATAGCCTCACAGTTCATTTACTCAGTAATCAAATTTGTTCTCAACAATATGGACTAGTTTAAAAACAGTGACATTTATATTATAATACTGGAAGAAAGACAGACTTACACTGTCCTCCACTTATCTTTGGCACAGAAAGGGGTAAAATGTGCTGCTGTAAAACTTTTCAATAAATTACCAGATGAAAGAAAATGTCTGATAGACAGCAGTAATAGTTTCAAAAATAAACTGAAACCATATTGCCTTGACAACTCCTATGCCACAAATGTATTCTTGAATAGAAATAAAGGGAATGGGGTAGGCAAAAAAAATTTAAATATTAAAATAAGAAAAACACCCTTGATTCAAGCATGCATTTCTTACACACTCAACACGTTCCACGTAACTGTTACCACGCGATTGATTAATGAACTAAGTAACTAACTTACGGACATCAGCTGGAGTGACAGTGTCTTGCCCGGCATAAGCTGAGCTTATTACCTAACATTGTCTAAGTCTTCATATACTGCCGCTGAACGATTGGTCAGGACTTTCAAGTCCCAGATGTTGAAGTTGAAAGAGTCGCATTCTGGGGAGGACGCGTTATTGCTCTTTTTGCCCTCGTATCGCTCTCAGCCCCGAGATGGTCGCTCGACGGCTGAGTTGCTCCACGGTCGTCCTCATCGAACCTTGATGTCTTTGCTACATCCGCCGCATCAGGTTCCTGTGCAGCGGCAGACACCTGCTTTTGCTCCAGGCGACGTTGTCTACTATCATCACTATCGAGGTTCACGGCGTTGGCTCGAAGGGCGCATTCTTCGCTGCCTCGGGCGCGCTATGTATCTGGTTTTGGGGGCCTCTGGTGAGGTGCATCGGCATCTCAATCAGCTGCGCCTCTGTCGTTGCCTGGGTTCTGCCGCTCCCCATCTGCTTTCAGCGACGGTGCCGTCCGGTCAGTGCCCTTGGGACCCACCTACTGGCTCGCCTCAGCCCCAGGTGTTACCGACGCTGCCTTCCATTTTGCCCCATGGCGACGCACCGCCGGCCGCCGCCTGTTCTCCCGCCGGCGACGCCCGCAGTGGACGCGACGCTTTAGCCGCCGGGCGCCTCCCTGGGTCACGCGCTGCCGATCGCTTCCCGTGACCAGCTGCCTTCCGACGTGGAACTCTTGCCCGCTCCGGACCATATGTCGTCTTCGCCCGTCGGGTGCCCCGACCCGATGGAGGTCGACCCTTCGGCCCCTCCTGTCTCTATACGGGCGCATACACCGCATGTTGGCGTGCACCCTGGAGTAGGTTTTCAGGCGTTTCCTAGCTCCCCTCGGACCGAATGGCAGGGTGCAGGTGGCACAGCCTCGCCTGTTGTTGGGCTCCCCACCTCGTCGCATACGTCAACATGGGGTCCTCCCCACGGCGGGCGGAAGCCTTATAACACAACCGTATGCTGATTTGCGGGGGAGGAATGTGGTGTCACTGCCAGACACCACACTTGCTAGGTGGTAGCCTTTAAATCGGCCGCGGTCCGCTAGTATACGTCGGACCCGCGTGTCGCCACTATCAGTGATTGCAGACCGAACGCCACCACACGGCAGGTCTAGAGAGACGTCCTAGCACTCGTCCCAGTTGTATAGCCGACTTTGCTAACAATGGTTCACTGACAAATTACGCTCTCATTTGCCGAGACGATAGTTAGCATAGCCTTCAGCTACGTCATTTGCTACGACCTAGCAAGGCGCCTTTATCATTTGCTATTTATCTTGTGATGCATGTACAGTCAAGAGCGATGTTCACCAATTATGGATTAAAGTTAAGTATTCCAGAAGCTACGTACCTTTTTTACTAGTCTCATTTCCGTGTCCTGTTCCAGACCTCACGCCAGCCTGCGTGAGCTTAACGCGTGCCTTTCGGCTACCGGTCATAGTGGATTGGCTGTCTGGCCAGTCTACAACAAAAGCAAAGGATATTCATGCTGATTTCCAGAATACACTGGGGGACTGCTCCTTCATATTCAACTGTTGTCAAGTGGACAAATGAACTTAAATTTGGTCGGGAGAGCTTAGATGATGATCCACACAGTGGTCGGCCAAAACTACTCCAGAAGTATTGCAAAAGTGCACAAAATGATCATGGAGGATCACTGATTGAGAGTGTTGCCAGACATCATCTGCAAGGATATATCACATTTTAACTGAAGAATTAAAAATGAAAAAAATTATCTGCAAGATGGCTGCCACAAAACTTGACACGCATCCGCACATGTGCCATCACCATGGCAAAATTACATGAACTAAGTATGAATTGTTGCCACACCCATCTCATTCACCTGATATGTCTCCTTCAAACTTCCATCTCTTTCCAAAACTGAAAATTTTTCTTGGTGGACGAAAAAATGGTAATGCCGTGTGGCTAGGGCCTCCCATCGGGTAGACCGTTCACGTGGTGCAAGTCTGCTGAGTTGACGCCACTTTGGTGACTTGCGTGTCGATGGGGATGAAATGATCATAAGGACAACACAACACCTAGTCCCTGAGTGGAGAAAATTCCGACCCAGCTGGGAATCGAACCCGGGCCATTAGGTATGACATTCTGTCGTGCTGACCACTCTGCTACCAGATTGGTGGATAAAGATTCACTTCAAACGAAGAATTGATAGCCAGAGTTGACAACTATTTTGTAGGCTGGAGGAAACTCATTTTCGAGATGGGATCAAGGCACTGGAACATCGTTGGACCAAGTGAATTAATCTACAAGGAGACTACACTGAAAAATAAAAAAAAGTTTCACTTTTTTCCTATTCCGTTACGAGAACCTGTATTGTATTGTATGTTAACCGGGGGCCCAGAAATGGCGGAGAGGCTCCATCCCCGCCACAGCTGCAGTGGTCCAGTTCACTCCTCCGCCGACCCACTCTTTCAGGGTTGTTGTGTGGTTCAGCCACCCCCCCCCCCCCCCTCTCTTACAATTTTTCTAAGACAGTCTCTGGCAATAACGGTCATGTAAACTTTTCGACAAGTATTTAGGATTACCTGGAATTCTGGGACTAATTGTGCTCATGTAGTGTGTTTGGAGGAACAGCAAGTTCTACTCAATTGTCCAAATTCCTTCATAATGCGTTCTCACGGGTTAGTTTGTGGATTGTATTTGGATGTAGTTGTGTGTCTTTTCCCTCCCCACCCCAAAAATTCCTTAAAATTATGACTGGTAAATTGTGGGCCATTAACCATTAATAGGTGTTGTGGTCTTCCCACAGCTTAAAAATAGTCTTATAAACAATGTACTACTTTACTGGTACTTGTTTGTTTATTGGGATAAAATTTAACCAACATTCAACTAACACTAACATGTAACTAACTCCTTCCCTACCTGTCCGTATCTGGCCAAAGAAATCCGCAGCAGTTAGATCATGCAAGCCTCTAGGTATTACGGGATATAGTTTATAGTGCGTATGACTGTTATCCTCTTTTATGAGCTGCAGCACAACAAAGCAACTATTTTTCAACTCGTATTTTTATAGTAGTAGAATTTACACATATGTTTAATATACCCTCTAATTCCAAAGTGACCATATCCTTTGTGTATAAACCATATCAGATTGGTTTTTATGCCATGTGGAATATATATTTTCCATCTCATCTGGTCCGACTGTGCTCTCCAGATTAATACATAGACTGCTCTATTTGATGTAACAATAGTTCTTTATATCTGTTACTCTTATCACTAAACTAATGATCTACCTTCAAGTTTTATTTTATTCTTAAAGCTAAATTCCTTATGTCATTGTTGGTATAGCCCAAACCCAAAAAAAAATATTGCAAAAATGTCTCCCAGACATTCAGTTCGGTTTTATTTACTCATCCCTAGAAGTAATTGTGATACTGCATCGAGCACTAGATTCTGTGACCCCTTTATATAGTTAATTTCTGTACGCTATTCCTGTAAGAGTAGAGCTCGACGCATGAGTCGTCAATGCAATAACCAGCTTTCCGTCAAAAATGACAATGCTTGATGGCCTGCACAAATAATAATCTGTGACCCCATAGCAATGCAATCACTAAGAGTTCTTTCTCTGTGACCATTTTAATTCATTTCATCCTTTGTTGAGCGTCTCCTAGCGAAAGCTATTGTCCTACATTCCCCCATTTCAGGATTCCATTCCCCTTGGGATAATTCTACAGTGACTCAGTATTTTGATGCATCTGTTGTCAACTTAAATGGCTTATTCATTACTGGATGCTTTAAAATGGGTTCATCTACTAGCACCTGTTTAATATTCGAAAATGCTTCAGGTGTACCTTCATTCCATGACCACACAGACAGTTATTTGAAAAAAAAAAATTAGTAACTGTGGATCATTTAAACTTGCCCTTGAATATACCAGTGGTCAAATCCTACTAATTCTGTAAATGAATGCACCTGTTTTACATTCTGAGGTTGTGGACACTCCTTGATAGCTCTTTTTCTCTCTGGATCTGATTTTATATCATTCACCCAACCAAGTGTTCTAGAAATTTTATTTCCTCCCTTGCAAAATGTGATTTTGACAGCTTAATTGTTATCCCCTTTCCATATTTTTTGTTTTGTTTTCATCAGTAAACGACAATGTTCTTACCAAGTTTTCAACACTACAAGTATGTCGTCTATGTAGATAATCAGTTCTTCTAACAGTTCGTTACCAAACGCTTCTCTAACTGCTTGTCTAAAAACTGACCCAAAAATATTTAAATCAAATGGCAACATTCAAAATTGGTAGTATTTTCCATCAAATAGAAATGCAGCATATTTTTTAGTCATCTTGTAACTTGATTTTTCAGTAACCAGCCTCTTTCCCGAATTTTTCCTTTTCACTTAGTCCAGTCAAATTGAGAAATTTTTATTTTTTAAGGTTTTTTGATACAGTTCCAGGTGTTGAGGAGCAATGAGTACTCCACAAATTATATTAGAAGTGTAACAGAGCCAAACACTCGGCGAAGTAAGGAACCAGAAAAAGAAATGTCGGGTACGCCCTTTCTGCCTTACATTCCCAGAGTGACGGACAGAATCGGCCGTATATTGCGCAAACATGGCATAAAGATGATTTTCAAACTGACAAGGAAGATCGAAGAGTGTCTTAGATTGGCGAAGGAGAAGAGAGACCCACTTGCAATGTCGGGAATATACCATATACCATGCACATGCGGAAAAGTTTATGTCGGAATGACTGGACGATCAATTAACACCAGGATCAAAGAGCATAAGCAACATTGCAGGTTGGGGCAGGTGGAGAAATTGGCCGTGGCAGAGCACGCACTGAATGAGACCGACCACGTAATAAAATTCGCTGACACGGAAGTTCTGGCTGTACAGAAGCAATATCACACGCGCTTGTTCAGAGAAGCTGTAGAAATACAAAAACACGTGAACAGTTTCAACAAGAAAGAGGAGAGCCTTAAGGTAAACGCATCATGGCTTCCCGTACTGCGGCGAACGACCGTCGCAGGTAGCAAGAGGAGAACTGCACCGAAAATGACCGTGGAGAAGCCCTCGGACGTTGGTGCGCCAGGTACATATAGCCTGCGGCCGCGAGCTCGGCTCCAGTTCACCACCGGCAATGGAGGGTGAAGCTTTGACAATGCCAGCCACTCATGCTGGCGAAACGTCAGAAAAATCATTAGATGAACGTTGGCCAAAGAACCCGAGACAGAAGCCTATAGGCAGTTTGTCAAAGTGTTTCATGTTGGTGACCTGCTAAAGAGGCCCTTTTCCAGTTGACCCTTGGAGTGAAAGTGAGATTTAGAGATTCTGGTAGATGTACTTCAAATATAAATCGAACAATGCAAGGATGTGGAATCAGGTTCACTGATTTGGCATACCTAACACTGAAAATTTTGGAACACTTGCAAAATATTTTGATCAGCTTCTTAATTGTTCAGAACCAATTCGTAAGCTCAAATACTTGCTTATGAAAATCTAGATGACGATTTACCCCCAACTATCAAAGAAAACGAAGTCATTAACACCTTATAAAACTAGTGGAGAAGACAACAGTACTTTTGAAATGGTTCCTACACACAGGGAGGTGGAGAGAGAGAGAGAGAGAGAGAGAGAGAGAGAGAGAGAGAGAGAGAAACCTCCTAGGTGAGTGGGAGGTGGCCTTGAAACATCCACTACATAACAAAGGCAATTAGCAAGATGTTAATAACAGAGCAATTTCTTTGCAGCCAGTTGCATATAACATATTTTCCAAGATTAAACAGAGTAGAAATAACAGTGGAGAGCAATTTAATCAAAGGTGAACATCAAGGTGGTTTGAGGGAGGGCAGATTATGTTCTGAACAAATATTTAATCTGAAATCAATCATCTGCCAAAAATTACTCGACTAGTAAAGTCAGTATTTTTCTTTCAAACTACATGTAGTGTATTGTTCAAGTGTAAAATATGATGGATTTTTAAAGCACCAGCCATGACTCCTCCATGGGATGAATGGTCTTAACAGAGACTGGTAATTTGTGGCTCCACGTTTGATTACTCCAGATATGAACATTTTCTTCTTCTTTTTCATTCATTTTATTTTATTCCTCACAATGTTAAACTAAACTATAAAATTTAAATATATGTAAAATTCATTATATATATGCAAAATTAATATATTCAATTTAGTTATCATTACTACCATTGTAAGTCAAAGGCTACAGTCCACCATGTTGGTATAATTTTGGATGAGTCACCACTGGTTTGAGAGATAACAAAGGTTGTCAATAGGGAAGAGTGCAACATTAAGCTAACAGTTGCCATCCAACTTGAAATCAATTAATGTGGTGTCACACAACGTTTCATCTTAGGGTCCTCACCTTATGTTTTGTATATAACTGACTTCTCATAAGTAATATCACTAGATGCCAAATTTGTTTTGTTTACAAATGAAACAAGCATTGCAATAAATAGTGAAGTTTGAGAATGATCAGTTAATGAAACTTTCATGGACATTAATAAGAAGTTCCCATCAAATTCTTTGTTGCTAAACTTTGAAAAGGCACACTACATCTAGGTCAAAACATGAAAGAAATTTTTTATGCATCTAAAATTTGATGACAAGCAGCTAGTACAGGTTGACAATATTAAATTCTTGGGATTATAAACTGATGGTAACTGGGACGGGTGGAAGGCTGACACCACAGGACCACCAAAGTGCCTAAACAAATATTTACTTGCAATGCATTTGTTGTCAGACACAGGAAATATAAAGAGAAAAAAGCTGGAATGCTTCACTTACTTTCATTCCATACTGTAATATGGAGTAATTTTCTTCAGTAACTCATCATGCCAAGGTGAAGTTTCCCGAGTCCCAATGTGTGTAATACAAATTACTAGTAGTCTGAATTCAATAATGTCCTGCATATGCCTGTTCAAGGAGCTGATTCTCAATAGATTTATACTTTAATGAAATATGCCAAACCAACAGCTCAGTTCATGGGATTAATGCTACAAATTACAATAATCTTCATAAAGATATGAAGTCACTTTGGTCCAGAAAGGTGTCCATTATTCAGGAGTAAACATTTTCAATGACTTGCCAGTAGCTACTGCCTGCTTTCTGTCTGATGATGCATGGTTACAGTACCCTTAGCTTATACACCTCAGTGTATATTCATTTACATATTTGTGACAAGTATTACCGCTTAAAAATATGATTCAGATATACCTATTTCACATCCACATCGACCATTTAACTTAGGATCTGTGCATCACACTGCAAGCTATAATTCATGCCAAACTGATTTTACTTCAGTCTCTTGGAAACAAATTTTTATCCTTCACTAGCTTTCTAAATCTAACATTAATCTGAGTCAGATGCATCCTTCTTTCTGTTCAATTGCATCAACAGATACTAATCATTTACAATGCTTACTTTTTGCATGGTTTACAGTTTTTACTTCAACATTTCCATTTGAAGGAAAGACAATAAAGATAAAAGCTTATCTGACTCCTCACTAAGGCAGAATATGAAGTGCCACAGTAACAATTATTTTTCTGCCACTACTCAGTTTGGTGTCATATAGAAATAGGAAAGAAGATTAGGGTTTAATGTCCTGTCAGTGAGAAGGTCATGAGATATGCAGCCCAAGCTCGGTCACAAGAAACATGGGGGCAGGAAATTGGTCATGGTCTTTTCATGGTAATCACGCAGGCATTTAACCTAAGTAATGTATGGAAACCTAATTCTGGTTGACTGGATGAGGAACTGAAATGCTGTCCTCCCAAAAACAATGCAGTTACAAAAGGATGACTACAGTAAGATGGAAACTATCAGGTTACACTGGTATACAATTTTATTAAACAAACTTTTTACAAGGATTTCTCGACTAAAAGATTACAAAGTGGCACTGTATACAGCAGTGCACGTTTTCCTATGTCACATGACAGCACATTGGCTGGGATCTGCCCCAGGTGGCAGAGAAGGCAGAACTGGGTTGCCTTGTTCATCGAACGTTATAACTGAATTCATGTCTCCAACAAGATCCTTTGGTGGATGACCACAATTCTGCATCTATAAAACAAAAATGTACATAATTACATTTGGTTCCACACACATCTAATTTTCTTTAAGTTGTAAACATGTCTATGTGATCCAAACTATTCTACAACAAAAGTAAAGAGCTGATTATGTATCGTCATACCCAACAAATAAATTATTCCTCTGTTCACTAAAACTGATGATTCTTTTCACAAATGAACAAACAGGCCAATTTTCATTTAACAATTTACCTTCTTGGGTGTAACAATGTAATGTTCCTTCATGTCAAAAGTTGAAGACAATAAACAGTTACACTTTAAAAAATTGAATAAGTAAACCCGATTTTACAAGACACAATGACATTGAAAGAATGGAGTTACGATTTTGCATGATAAGTGATAATTCCACAGTTTACAATACGAATTTGAATTATAAGAAATGTTTGTCAGAAAACAGCTAGCAAAACAGGAAGGTTTAAACATGGCACAACTGATGCAGATAATTTCAAATTCTTATAGCCAAATGTGAAAACTCACTAGGTAGTCAGCTTTTAAAATACTTGCCCACAATTTTCTGGTCAGCACACTTTGTAGAGTTTGCAAGAATTTTCAGCAAAATGAATAATAGTAAGAACAAGGATCTGGATTCACTCTAGCTTTTTTCTTGTGACATGGGAGCAAAAAATTTGAAAGTACAGAAGCAGCTTCAGCTATCTACGAATGAAGCCTTTCTCAAACCCTTCAGATCATGACATGATTATGGGTGTTCTGTAATGTACCACTTCGTGGAATTGCTAAGAAACTGTTCACTAGACAAAGGACTCCATTTTGCCAGATGTCATGACTTTGACAAAGAAGTTAATAAAAGATCTGAGGCATCAAGATATGGATGATCTATGATCTTTCAATTGCATTTCACATTTCAGAGACGTATCAGAATATTACTGGCAGTGTACACCAAGGTGTGAGAATAACTGCACAGTTACTTCTATGTCACAATGTGCAAGCTGTGAAAATGCTGAAGAAAACATAATTCTTTTTTTTGAACTCCCAAACATAAAGTTTAAAAACTGGAACAATATTTTAAGATGATTTTTGGAATTTAGTTTGGTTATGACAGGTGCAAGAAGAGCTACTCTTGCAGCATTTCAGGTGTAATCGCAGTTTTGAGTTTATATCATTTTCATTTGAGATATCTACTTGAAAATGAGGAAGGCTTAAGAGTGCCACTGCAATTCTGTGACATCCTACAAGGAAAAGTACACTAATTATGTACTTATGGATTCTATATAATCCAAATAAACCTCTGATTCTGTAAAGAACTGAACCCCATGTATAAAACAGCTTCAGTCTTCTGATTACATTACATGTTGGAAGTCATTATGTGCTGTCATTATCAAACAAGGGTAAGTACAGTCTGGGCAATTTGCACTGTCTTCCGTAAAAGCTAGTTCTCCATGCGTCTCAATATTTATGTCGTCATATTTCTTAAACCTGTGTCGTGCCATTATATAATTTTGCAGGTACATTCAGTTTATGTGGATACAGTCTGCAAAATGTGTTGTGAATAGAGTCAATAGTAAAAATGTATAAATTAAAAGGTCGTATTTGATGTGGCAGTTTCACTGCATGGACAGTGAAAAGTACACAATAAACTATTTTTCCTTTCAGTATAGAATATGTGTGTGTGTGTGTGTGTGTGTGTGTGTGTGTGTGTGTGTGTGTGTGTGTCAGTGAGAGAGAAAGTTTGAAATCCTGTGTAAAGTTTGTTGGCAGCCAACAAGTGCGCTCATTCTTAAATACTCAATGAATATAGTCTGAGTATTTGCCTGCCATGAGTTACGCTGTCTCAAGACATGTATTCAGTTTCTAAATATAATACTTCTCTTAATGTGTTAATCTTCTTAGTTAGTAGAGTATTGCAGCACTTCAAGTTTTTAAATTTGGTCATTAATTATACGAAATGTTGAAAATCAAAATTCTGTTGCACCTGGATGCCGTTTGACAGGCAGTCTGTAACTGGGACCTTGAACCATGAACCTGGCAAGCCAATTAGTAATAAAAAAGGCATTTATTTAATCCACATTTTCTCCCCTCTGCTGTCCATCTCCTCCCCCCTTTGTCCACCACTTCTGTCCATCACCTTCTCCCCCTTCCTTCTCTACCCCTGTCTCTATCCATTTCCTAATTTCCACTAACCGAGCGAGGTGGCACAGTGGTTAGCACACTGGACTCGCATTCAGGAGGATGACGATTCAATCCTGCCTCTGGCCATCCTGATTTAGGTTTTCCATCATTTCCCTAAATCGCTCCAGGCAAATGCAGAGATGGTTCCTTTGAAAGGACATGGCCGACTTCCTTCCCCCTCCTTCCCTAATCCAATGAGACCGATGACTTAGCTGTTTGGTCTTGTCCCCCAGACAATCCAACCCTAATCTCCACTCCACTCTGTCCATCCCCATCCCCTAACACTATCTGTCTCTTCCTCTGCCACCCGCATCTGGCCATCCTGATATAGGTCCCCCATGATAACCCAAAATCACTTCAGGTAAATGTTGGGATGGTCTCTTTGAAAGGGCACAGCCGACTTCCTTCCCCATCCTTCTCTAATCTGATGGGACCGATGACCTTGCTGTTTGATCCCCGTCTCCAAAACCAACCAACAAATTCTGCAAAGCCCTCTCAGTCCATCTCCTCTCCCCCTCTCTCTTTGACCATTTCCAACTTCCACCAATATCTGACCAACTGCCCTCTCCCCTCTCTGTTCAGCTGTGCCTATCCACACACATATATCTCCTGGAACAAATTCCAATACTATTCACATGACATGCCAGTTGTGGAGGCAGCCTAGATGTCAGGTGTTACAAATCATTTTCACTCCCGCCCCTTTGGGAGCTAGGCAGTTCTTTCCCCACAGTACTTCTTTCCAGATGGTATGTAGGATGTGCACCAAATTTGGCTGGTATCGATCCAATGGTTTAGGAGATATGGAAACACGGAAACACACACACACACACACACACACACACACACACACACACACACGCACACACGCGAGAGAGAGAGAGAGAGAGAGAGAGAGAGAGAGAGAGAGAGAGAGAGAGAGATTTCTATGACAGAACAGTGTTCAGTTTCTACACCTTATTTAAAAGGCAAAGCTAATGCCTCATTTTTATAATAATCCCACTAGTAATCCTCAGGGCGGAAACGTTCTGAATATATTTTTCAATAGGAATATTCATTTGATCCACTAACTTGTACCCAGTTACTCAAATGCACTGAATAATATTTCTGGATAGTGGGAAGGACATTTCTCATTTCGGGGCATGACGAGAGGTAATTGAAACCCTGGCGGGGAATGTGATTCAGCTGCTCCAGTCTGGGTGGTACTGAGTTACGAGGCGAATGCTCGTGCCTGGATCGTAAGGCTTTGGGAGACTGGAAAGATAAGTGCTTGGGAGATTTGTTTTTGTAAAAGGTTGGGAGGATAGTTATGGTCTGTTTCAGTGAGATCCTCAGTATATTTCAAGAGGAACCACTCGTCACTGGAGGTGTGACAACCAAGGGTGGCTAGGCTGTGCAGAAGGAACTTCTTAGTATGGAATGGATGGCAGTTGTTGAAGTGGAGGTATTGCTGGGGGTTAGTAGGGTAGATATGGACGGAGGTACTAATGTAGCCATCTTTGAGGTGGAGGCCAACATCTAGGAAGGTGACTTGTTGGATTGAGTAGGACCAGATGAAGCAAACGGGGGGAGGAGAGTAGTTGAGATTCTGGAGGACCGTCGATAGGATGTCCTCACCCTCGATCCAGATCTCAAAGATGTCATCAATGAATCTGTACTAGGTGAGGGGTGTAGGATTCTGGGTGATTAGGAAGGAGTCCTCTGGATGGGCCGTGAATAGGGTGGCATAGGATTGTGGCATGCGGGTGCCCACAGCCATACCCCAGATATGTTTGTAGGTAATGCCTTCAAAAGAGAAGTAATTGTGGGTGAGGATATAGTTGGTCATGGCGACTAGGAAGGAGGTGGTTGTTTTGGATTCACCGTTGATTCTAGAATAGGTTTCTGTATGCATTTGGGGAAAAAAGAATCAGTCATTGTTCCACTACTAAAATCAAATGTGTGTTCGACATTTTAAGGCTAGGTGTCTAAAGAAATAAGATGAGAGCCATACTTTATTGAATCATTCTTTTGTGTTTCGCCAAACAAGTACATTCAGGGCATTCTTTCCTAGTGTTCACATGTTCTCTCCCTTTTTCTGCCACTTACAGATTGTGCAACAAAAACGCACAATTAAAACCCTTGCTTTTCCATTAAATGGTGAAAGAGAAGATTTGGGAAGCTAAGACTACTCATGAATGAAGTAGGAACATCATGAATGCCACAACATGAAAAGATGAGGTGACTTACCGAACAAAAGTGCTGGCAGGTCGATAGACACACAAACAAACACAAACATACACACAAAATTCAAGCTTTCGCAACAAACTGTTGCCTCATCAGGAAAGAGGGAAGGAGAGGGGAAGACGAAAGGAAGTGGGTTTTAAAGGAGAGGGTAAGGAGTCATTCCAATCCCGGGAGCGGAAAGACTTACCTTAGGGGGAAAAAAGGACAGGTATACACTCGCACACACGCACATATCCATCCACACATACAGACACAAGCAGACATCTTTAAATATGTCCCCCTAAGGTAAGTCTTTCCGCTCCCGGGATTGGAATGACTCCTTACCCTCTCCTTTAAAACCCACTTCCTTTCGTCTTCCCCTCTCCTTCCCTCTTTCCTGATGAGGCAACAGTTTGTTGCGAAAGCTTGAATTTTGTGTGTATGTTTGTGTTTGTTTGTGTGTCTATCGACCTGCCAGCGCTTTTGTTCGGTAAGTCACCTCATCTTTGTTTTTATATATAATTTTCCCCACGTGGAATGTTTCCTTCCATTATATTGACAACATGAAAAGAGGCGCAGCTGGACAAGGTGAGTGAGAATTCAACAGCTATCCCTTTCCACTCCTCTGGGAAAAAGGAACTTCAAGTCCAATTTGTTGTTGTTTGTGTGGACGATTACATAGGTTTGCTATCATTTGATAGTTAGTAAGTTTTTCTATAAATACGAGGGTAATCCCAGAAGTAAGGTCTCCTATTTTTTTTATAAGTACATAGACCTGTGTATTTCTACAATGGTTTACATCAGTTTACAGCTTGAACATTTACATATTTTTCGACACAATCACCATTTCTGCCGATGCATTTTTGTAGACACTGTGGTAGTTTTTGTATGCCCATGTCGTACCAGCTCGCCGCCAAGCTGTTCAGAAAGTTACGAACCTCTTCTTTCACCTCGTTGTTGGAGCTGAATCGCTGGGACTACAATTAATGCTGACAGGTACTGTGAGACTCTCAAAAAACTCAAACGGGCAATTCAGAACTGGAGAAGAGGAATGTTGAGCAAGGGAGTACACATTCTCCTCGACAACGCTCACCCACACATCGCTCGGCAAACCTTTGCTCTCCTGCAACAGTTTCAGTGGAACATAATCACCCACGCACCCACCCTATAGTCCTGACTTGACGCCCAGTGACTGTCACCTGTTCCCTAGGTTAAAAGAACATTTGGCCAGAAAGCAATTCAGCTCCGACGACGAGGTGAAAGAAGAGGTTCATAACTTTCTGAATAGCATGGCAGCGAGCTGGTATGACATGGGCATACAATAACTGCCACAGCATCTACAAAAATGCATCGACAGAAATGGTGATTATGTCAAAAAATAGCTAAATGTTCAAGCTGTAAACTGATGTAAACCATTGTAGAAATAAACAGGTCTATGTATATATAAAAAAAATAGGAGACCTTACTTTTGGGATTACCCTCGTATTTCATTGTCGTCTCATTCAGGAAATCCTGTATGTTTGTTACTGTTGTGCTGTTATCTCACTTTTACCCCTTTTGTTGAAGATAAATAGCCACATTTGATCTTGGAAACTCACTTTAGGCCATGATGATTCAGGTACTTATGTTTGGTTATCCTTCTGCCACATTAAAAGCACATCTTGCACATTTTTAATAATGTTCATTAAGCTCTTTCACTCTGCCTGCTGTTCATATTTCACAGGCTGTTGCAAAGTTTTCCCTGCTCTGCCTCTTAGCACATCCATTTATGTCCCTTTTTATTTTCACAATTTAAATGATTAAGTTTATATCTATTTTTATCTTACCCCATTCTGGTGCATTACACTGCAACTGTGGTTGAATTAGTGTATTATCTGCACAGAAACTGTGATTGGTAGCTTTATAATGATTTTTAAAAGCTTTCACTTTCTCATTAACCAACCTTCATCCTTCGCAGGTCTGTCATCATCAGATAGATGGCTCCTTCAAATACCCACGACCTGATAATGAGCCTGCAGAGTCTCGAATGTGAGTTAAGTTTTTAAAACGTTATAAAGTGACTTGCAGTTCCCACACAAATTATTTGCTGTGCATCTACTAATCACCCACCAAAACAGGAACTACAGAACAAAATTTTGATTCTGGAAAGTCCTTGGCATAAAATAATGCAGTGTTGTTGATAATGGAAAGTTTTTGGTGTAATCTAATCTCACCCCCCCCCCCCTCCCCGCCTGGGAGGAAAACTGAAGGAAAATGAGTGAGCCAGTCATCCTGCTAACACATTGAGAACATCTCCTTAATTTTTTTTGACAAGTTGGACAAATCACAAATCTTAAAAGCATCACCACATTCGTTTGAAAGTCACTTAAAAAGAGAGAGAGAGAGAGAGAGAGAGAGAGAGAGAGAGAGAGAGAGAGAGAGAAAACACAGTCTAGTAAAATGTGGTGCACAGTGATCTGTAGGCCACAAGCACAACACATTGGAAGGTCACCACACCAAATCAAGAAGCCACACATCAGAGGACTGTGGCACATGCAAGGACGAGTAAGGAGGACCTCACCAAGTCTTCGTGGCTCAAAGGTGTGCCATGGTTGCATAGTGGGCTTTACTAGATACAGCTTATTATCTCTCACTTCCAGCCACTCATCCTCCCTTCAACACATGACTGTACAGCAACAGTGAGGTGATAGCATGCAGGGGAATAACCGAGACTCATGACATGCCTCATCAGCTGCTTCATCTGCCTTTCCCTGCAATACCCATGTGCCTTGAAACTCAACACAAAGACGCCTTCTTCCCCAGCTCTTGTAGCTGGGGGAAGGTTCCTGGATATTCTGGTTTACTTTATCTGCTTGATACAAGTGTTTTAGAGAGTGAAGGGCACTCAGAGAATCAGAACAGACAAGGAATTTAGCCCTTGAAGCACATCTCATCCACTCCAGTGCCTTGAAGATTCCATATAATTCCAGATCAAAGGCAGTTCAATCTTGAGGCAGTTGGACCTGGAGGACGCAATCAGGAAAAACAAACTTAGCAATCAGCGGAATCCCCCCAATTTGACCCACTCATAAAGACAGCTGTAGAATTGTGGTGCTCAGTTAAAATGTCATAAAATAAAGTATTACAAACATATGCAGGAATGCAATGTCTTCTGCACTGCACCAGTAATTTTACTCTGGGCCTCTGCAATAACCATGGTGGCTGGTGGTTAAAGCTGTGAATTTGGGGTTGTATGTGCTCCACACCAAGTGACTCCAGCACATGTCGCATCCAAATCCCAAATGGTGTTGTTACTTGTGGACGATTGGAGAAAAGGCGTTCCAAAGGTGGACGAACAACAGCATGGCATGCGGGTGAAGTCAGAGTTGTGAGTAACTTACACGCCTGACACACTGCAAGGAGCTGGCACCAGATTATGAGTGGCAGTTCACCAGCTTCAGCACAGAGACTGCCTACAGGGGCTTGTCTTGAAAGAGCCTGTGGCTGGCCTAATACCCCCATGGTGGGCAGTGTCAATAATCTTCAGGTAAGAAGGCCTCATTGACCCATACCCTGTGCATCCACAGTCTAGCTGTGAACGCACGAAAGCCCCATAAAACTGGAGCAGACATGCCCTGTCTGATCCCCAAGACCTGTAGCTAAGGCACTTTACAATATTCAGTGCCTTCTGGGTTCTGGCTTTCAGGTCTTTCAGGTGTGGTAACCATAATAGTTTGGAGTAAAAAATGAGGCCCAGAAACCTCACTCAATATTCAAAATGTAGAATGGTGTCCCTCATATGTAAATCATGTAAATTAAAACTTCAACAACAAGAATGATTAAAATGAACACACACACACACACACACACACACACACACACACACACACACACGTCTACAGAAAACTGAAAACTCATCTTTGCAGCCCACTCCTCTAACCTCCACACTGTAATTTGCATCTGACTGACTGCTGTTGCAACACTGGAGGAGGAACAGAAAACAGCAAAATCATCCAAAAATAAGGAACACTGTACAGGACTCCTTACTGTAGACATGGTACGGTTTATGGCTATGGCAAAGAGGGTAACACTTAAAATACTGCCTTGAGGAACACTATTCTCCAGCTCAAAACAATCTGACAGCACGTCACTAAATTGGGACAGAAGAAAGAGGTTAGACAGGGGGGACCATATGAAAATGGGGATGTGATCACAAAAGCCCACTGATGGAGTTGCATGAGAATATTGTGTTTCCAAGTAGTGCTGTATATCTTACTGATATCGAAGAATATGCTGAGACAGTGATGTTTACGTAGGAAAGCCTGCTGAATAGCTGCCTCTAGTAGGGCCAGGTTGTTGACATTGGATCAAAATATTCAGGAATCCACACTGAGAGCGGCAAGGAGTTGCCTAGTCTTCACCAACAAGACCAGGCGATGGTTAACCATTTGCTCTGGGGTCTTTCCTACATAGCTCGTTAAGGCAAAGCTCCAGTAACTACTGGGACATGTGCGGTAATTTCTTGGTTTGGATCAGGTTAACAGAAGTGTTTCCTTCCATGATCTGGGAAAGTAGCCTGTCTGCCAGATAAAATTAAAACATTTGAGGAGAATTTCCTTTGACACTGCTGGCAAATGTCAAAGTATGCAGTACTGGATTTGATTGTGACCACATGCAGTATCATGAGCCACAGACAGTGCCAATTCCAGCTCCCACATGGAGAAAGGGTAGTTGTAATTCTCAGAATTATGTGGCCTGAAGTCCAGCGTGCCCCTCTCAGCAGTCGCATGCTAGCAGCAAAATGCATCAGCAGTAGTCGCTGCAAAATGCTCTGCCAGTGTCTGAGTGATGTCTCCTGGCACTGTTTGAAGACACCCTTGTTTCAGCACTGCCATTATTGGTAAATGGCTGTATTTACCAGAAAACCTCCTGATGGAACGCTTTTCTTGCTCTCTTTAATGATGAGTTGAGCCTTTTGAAACCTGAAAGGCTGTGAGGCGACACTTAAACCATTGAAAAGCTACATGCCTGTCCCAGATTGCTGAGTGGCACTCATTGGACCACCAATGAACAGGTTGCCTCCTAAGATAACCTGCAGACTTTGGAATTGATAAGTCAGTGGCACGATGGATCACTTGTGTGATGTGGTCGTCCACTTCCGAACACTGTTACGGTGTTCAAACACAGCTAGCTGGCTGCACACCGTCCAGTGAGCCCCGACGACCATCCATTTTGGTGGTTTGTGTGCAAATAATGCTCCATCCAATAGATGAATGCTGAGGGAGAAGTGGTCACTGGAAAGGTCATCAACGTCCTCCCACTGAACAGAGAGCAGAAACAGAGGTGTATGGCTGAGAATGATCAATGACGTAGTAGCAGCGCAGAGATGAGTGGGAGTACCTGTGTTGAGGATGCACAGCTGGCAGCTCATGAGACATCATGAGCTCTCCAAAATGTGATCCCAATGGCAAGTAGTGATTGAGCCCCACAAGACTTGATGGCCATTGAAGTCTCCCAGTACGAGAAACAGTTGGAGGAGTTGTTCCATAAGATCTCTGAGAGCCTCAGAGTCCATTGCATCTTGTGGAGGTAAATAAAGTCAGCAAACAGTGATCCTCTGACACACATGAATTTCAACTGCAACTGTTTGTAGGTCAGTAACCAGGGGGAGAGCAGAGGGGTGGTGCATGTTATTTACAAACACAGAAAGCCCTCCCTTGGCCCTTTTGTCAGTCAGGTCATCTTTGCAAAAGAGCATACATCCCCTTGGTACACAGGCATCAGATGCTTTAAAGTGCATTTCCTGCAAACACAAGGACATGGGGCATTCTTTTACTAGGAGTTTCAGTTCCCCCACGTGTCCTGAACCCATTAATGTTCCTCTGTAGGATGGGAGCGCTCTTTCATGGGGCTAGCACTTTTTTCCTGACTTTCTGCTGGGGAGGGGAGCCCGCAATGGGTAGAGGCTCACTCTTGGCAGCGAAATGATTGCTCCAATCCGATATCAAGGTCCATTGCCGCTGAAGAAGGGTTGAGAGAGATGTCCGAGAGGATGACGTCGACATCATCAGACTGTGTACTTTCCGTCTCTGCCATTGAGCGATTCTTCACCTTCAACTTTTTATTTATTTGTCTGAGGAGGCTTCAGAGCCACAACCATGGAAGTCTTTGTGGCAGTGCTGGACAGTGGACCAGAATGAAAATTTGGAGGGGCTGGGAGCCCCAAAACATTGGCAACTACGGCCTTTTCTGATGTTCTGCCGGGAGGGGGGAGACAAGCGTCAAAATAACTGCAGCAGCAAAGGTGAATTGACAGTCACAGGTACCAGTGCTGACACCAGCAATCTCCCTTTGTGTAGCAGCATCAGCTTTCTGCACTGGCTGTTTAAGAAATGAAGCAAAGGAGGTGGCAAATTTTGGGGGCAGCATTGCCTTATACAGCTTACTGGTCTCACCATACCAGACGCACTTCATCATCTTAAGCCCTTGCATCTTCCGTGCTTGATGTTGCATAGCACCAGTGTGGTTTCACGCCGAAGAGAAGGTGGTCCCACATGTTATCGTCCACTACCGAACATGCAAGCAAGTAAGCAGGACCAACAAGTGATTTGATTTTTGGCGGCAGAGGGAGTTGGAGGCCAGGCCACAAAATGTATTGTCGGATGAAGGGTGTATAGGGTGAGTACAGTCTAAGTCGTTCAAGTGTTGTGGAATGGCACAAATGATTCCTTGAGAGGTGCAAGTCACTGGAAGACGGTGCTCCTCCTGGACAGGCTCATCGCGTCATCACACTGGAAATGGTTGCGGAAGTGAATGCTTTAGCCTTGGACAACCACAGAGTCATCGTGGACAAGATCCATCGGTTACTGGGTATTAGTATGGGCACCGCCCACACCACAATGCATCAACACTCGAACTTTCAAAAAATCTGCGTGCAGAGGGTTCCTCACCAACTGATTGCCTAACAGTGCAATACTCAAATGGCGCAGTCTTTGAGTCATCTGCAACATTATCATAAGGATGAATACAGCTTTTTGTCACGTATTATCACTAGTGACGGAACATGGTGTCACCATTTTGAACCGGAAAGCAAGCGTCAGAGCAAGCAGTGGAAACATGCGATTTCACCATCTCCAAAGAAATCAAAGGCCACGCACACCAGTTCTGGTAAGGTCATGATGTCCTTTTTTAACCACAAGGGCCAACCGCTTGCTGAGTTCAATGCCCAGCATTATCAAGCCACTTTATAGAACCTTAGGTGAGCCATTAAGTCGAAACGCTGAGGCATGTTGTCCAATGGCATTATCCTCCTGCATGATAATGCCCGCCCACACACAGCCAATGCAGTGAAGATGACACTGCTGCAGTTTCAATGGAACATGTGGGAACATCCACCGTACAGTCCCGATCTTTCACCGTGTGACTTTCATGTGTTTGGACCTCTAAAATACTCACAGACATTGATTCGCAACGGACAATGGAGTGTGTGACTGGGTCCAGGCCTGGATCTGACAACAGCCTACCAGCTTTTTAAAAGATGGAATCGACCAGCTAGTGCCGCAATGGGATCAATGTGCCAACAGTTTTGGCGACTATTTGAGTATGTGTACTGTGTATAACTTCATTTTTGGGTTTATAAAATCATTAGTGTTACTTTACACTAGTGACCGGGTTTCATTTGAATGCCCCTTATATATTTGCCACAAGTGGCTTCTCCATGGCATGTAAGAATAGTATGACCATTTGAAACAGTACACTGGGTTGGGGGTGTAAGGCCTCACACTTAGGTGAAGGAAACCTGCCTTAATATGCTCAGGAAGTTTGTGCTACTGAATGTTAGGATACAGGAGACA